>NW_008240089.1:4046-23698 GCF_000691975.1 Corvus brachyrhynchos | reverse complement strand
GGAATGTGACACCCTGTGGAGGACCCCAGCTCGAGCAGGGGTTTCACTGCTCAGTCACCAGCAGAAACGTCCCTGATATGAGGGCTGAGGTCAATTTTTGGGTTGTGATCCCCAGCTCCTCAGTGGCAGCAAAAGGTGGCTGAGCCACATGCCACTGGGGCAGCCAGATTTACCTTCCCTGTGCAAATACCTGTGCACAATCCATGTGTGAACAGCACTGAACACCTTAATTCCCCAAAGGATGCGTGGGAGAGGGGTGGAGAAACAGCCGGCAGTGCCAGGAAAGGGACCACGGCATCACAGCTGGGGCCAAATCCTGCTCCGGAGAGGAGCTTGCAAACCCTGAAGGACTCAGGAGAGGGAAAGGCTCGTGCATGGACAGGCGGGATTTGGGATGGAAAATAAGCATTTCCCCGGTGGAACACACTTCCACGTGGCCTCTCCAGATCTGTGGCTGCTCCCCAGGGCTGGGGAGATTTGGGAAGCCGGGTTTTACCCAGTGTGGTTCCGAGTGAGAAGTGGCATCTCCTGCCTCCACCTCCCCCCCAGCTGCCGGAGCAGGAGAGGGTCCTGCACTGGCGGGGTCATTGTTTGAGGCGCTGCAGACACATCCTGCAGCGAGTGCCGCTGTGACCCGGCGGCCCCGGGGCGGGCAGAGGGGCAGGAAGCCGCGTTTAGCTCCGCGAGGATGTCGGCTGAGCCGCTTTCCTGCTGCACAGCCTCCTCCGTCAGTGTGAAAAAGAAAGACGTCAACAAACTTCAGAGCTCGGCTCCACGGGACACGAGACCCCCGACTGGCCGCCAGCCAGCTCAGCCCTGCGTGCCAGCACTTTCCAGAGTCCGGCTGCTCTTTTTCCAGGGAAAATCGGTCCCCTGGGGATGTTGTTGTCCTCGATAATGAGCTCAGCGCTGTCCCCGTGGCAGGGAGGGGAGCGACCAGCGCTGCTCCTCCTCCACGGAAACACTCGCAGCTCTGTAACACATGGAGCACCCACGGATCCTCGATATTTTCTGCAGGTTCTGGGTGTTGCTGCTCACTTTTATGGATTGCCAGGCAAAGCGAGGCCACGCAGCTCATCAGCCTGTGAAATCTCTCTGCCAGGACTGTGCTCAATGCCAAATAGGATAAGACAGCACAAGAGGAAATAGCCTCAAGTTGCCCCAGGGGAGGTTTAGGTTGGGTATTATGGAAAATTTCTTCACTGAAAGAGTTGTCCAACTCTGGCACAGCTGCCAAGGGCAGTGATGGAGTCACCATCCCTGCAGAGATCTAAAAGCCATGTGGATGTGGCACTTGGGGACATGGGTCAGTGGCGGCCTTGGCAGTGCTGGGGGAACAGCTGGACTTGATGATCTGACAGGGCTTTTCCAGCCTGAATGACTCCATGATTCTATGACATAACCATGGAGATGTGGATCTCTCCACCTACAGGGGAGCAGGCTCCTGGGCTGGAAGGGTTTGATTTCTTCAGGAAACCCTGATGGTGGTGGGGATAAGAGCTCCCCTCTAGCACCATCCCCATCCTGATTGCAACTTCTGTCCAGCTGCTGCATCCTGACCCACAGCTGACCTCACTGCAGGACAGGTCCCTGCCTGTGAGGGATGGGAGCTCTGTGGGCAGGGGAAAACCTCAGTGAGAGCCAGCATCACCCTTCTCCTGCTGGGAACATCCTCAGCCTCTCCCAGCACATCCCACAGTGCTGCCCACCCTCCATCTCTGCTCCCAGAGCAGCTGTGGCTGCCCCAGCCCTGGAAGTGTCCAAGGCCAGGCTGGACAGGGTTTGGAGCAGCCTGGGACAGTGCAAGGTGTCCCTGCCATGGCAGGGGTGGCACTGGGTGGGCTTTAAGGTCCCTGCAACCCAAACCACTCTAGCATTCTATGAACTCTGTGTCCCTGTGTCCATCCTTCCCTCCATGGCTGCAGAGGGATGTAGGACAGTCCCACTGCTGCTTCCCCTTCCATCCTGCAGCCCCTGCAAGGGGTCACAACCGACCCTGAATGGGAGAGGCACTGGCCTGGTGAGCAAGACAGGGACACGCAGAACCTTTCTCCTCCTTCTCCTCTTCCTCCTCCTCCCTCCAGCCCCTTGGCTGCCCTGGCACCCAGCACCCAGCAAGGCTTTTGCAGGCTGACAGCAAGATGCTGGTGGCTCTGCATCTTCAGTCTGCAAAGCCACCTCTCTTGGTGCCATCTTGGCTCTGTGAGGACAGTCCTCTCCTGCCCCAAACAGCCTGGATTTGGTTTGGTGCATCCTGGGGCTGATGGGTCCCATGAGGATATGGGCATGAGGATGTGGGCACTGTGAGGATGAGTCTCACAAGGATGGGGGAACCATGAGGACATGGCTCCAACGAGGACATGGGCACCATGAGGATGCAGCTGCCACGAGGACATGGGCACCACAATATGGTTCCCATGGCTGAGGACACGGAAACCACAAGGTCATGGGCATCACGAGGATGCACAACCACCTCAGAGCCATTTTCAATCCCCCACATGCCTTGGAAATGCAGACCCCGAGCAGAACTCAGGGGTTGTTTGGTGCTCCTGGAGGAGCCAGGCTGTGCCCTTGGGTGTCCTGGCTGTGCCCTTGGGTGTCCTGGCTGCGGTGGGACGGGCAGAGGTGGCTCTCTCACCTGGTGGTAGTGTCGAACTCGAAGGGGAAGATGATGCTGCTGCTGTTGCAGATCTGGCAGATGAAGCCGCGCTGGGTGCACAGGTCGCAGCTGTAGACGTGGTGGGATGCAAACTGCAGCAGCGACTGCAGGAAGGTCTCGAAGACGCCGTCAGCGATCTGGGGGACACAGGGGTCAGCGCTCCTGGAGCCCGGCCCCGCGGGGTTTGCTGGGTCACACCCATTCTTTGGGCTGCCACCTGAAGGCAAGGCTGCCCTCCAAAACAACCCCACCCCCACACGCCTGGCACGCAGTGGGACCCTGGGTGGCTGAGAGCAGCACCCACAACCTGCCAGGATGGGGCTCCCGGCTTGGGAATCACTGAAAAACCCAACTGCTGGGATCCTCTTGCTGAAGGAGCAGCACGTGGCACCCACACAGACATCGGGGTGTTTTCACCTGGAAAACCCCTACAGCTGGGCCAGGGGGCTTGGAGCAACCTGGTCTAGGGGGAGGTGGAACTGGGTGGCAGGGGTGGGACTGGGTGGTCTTTAAGGTCCCTTCCAACCCAAACCATTCTGGGATTCTGTGACCATGCACAGCTCTCACCTGCCTCAGATCAGCCACACTGTATTTGTGGGGACACTCCAGGAGGTAATGCCTGTGATCAAGCCTGCAAAGAAGCACAGAGAGGAACGGGGTAGATGGTTTCCACCACACCTCCAACAGCTTTGGAGCAAGGAGGAGCCTGGATGAAGCAGCCTCTTGAAGTGAATCACTGCAGAGCCCATTTTCACATCCCAAATCCTGCCACTGGAAATCATGTGAGAGCATTTCAAAGCGGGGGGGAAAAAGAAAATAAATATCTCATCTATTTTGCCAGGTGTTTCCTGTCCAGCCAGAAGCTCCTCAGCCAGGAAGGTGCTTCCTGAGTCACAGCTCATTGTGCTGACCCAGCCAACACACGGATAACTCCTTAGAGCAGATGACATGGAGGGAAAAGTCACCCTGAGCCTTGGCAGCACCACTCCCTGCTCCCATGGTGAGTAAGGAGGAGGACCAGGAGACCACCAGGGTGTCAAGAGAGGGGAATGTCACCCCGGGAGGGACCTCACCGCTTGCTGAGCTCCTTCAGGGCGCCGCTGCGGCACATGATGAGATAATCCCCCAGCAGCTTCAGCTGCTCCCGGCTGCGCAGGATCCGCCCCATCCTCTCCACGTGCTCGTAGAGGCTCTCGTTGACCAGCTTCAGGTCGATCAGCGGCTGGTTTCGGATCTGTGTGAGGAACTTCAGGGCCTGCTTGCACACCTGGGGCACAGACAGAGGGGACAGGTGGACACTGACCAAGGAGCAGCCCCAGAGCGAGCTCGGAGGGAGGTTTGGAGTGGGCACTTCCAGCCCAGGGAATGCCCAGAGGGACCTTCAGGAAGCAGATGCTGGAGCGTTTCCCTGCTCCCTGCAGGGACCCAGCCCAGGACTCACCCCTCGTTTGGTCAGATCCCAGTTGTGGATGAGGCGGGAGGGGATCACGGTCTCCTCGTCCCGGTGGCAGCTGTCGCAGTAGTAGAGCCCGGAGAAGGCGCAGAGCTTGGGCCTGGCGAAGGAGAAGCCGATCTGCCGGGAGCAGCCTGCGGGAGCAGGGAGTGAGAGGGGACCGTGCTGCCCACAGCCTCTGCCCACCTCTGCCGGGATGGGGAGAAACTTTTGGCAGCATGGAATTGGACAAGGAAGTTTTGGGAAGGGGTAGAGAGCACCTAAAGCACCTGTAGCACGTTCAGTGCGAGGCCTCCAGCCCCTTCCTCATGAATTTAGGACTGTGATGGTTCAACAGTTGCTGCTTCACTTTTTCTCCATAAAAAGGAGGCTGAACTATCCCTGAACCCACTCTTATCCATCAAGTGGTTCAATTGTTTGTGGTTTTTTTTTCAGGAAAAGTGAATTCTGGCAGCATCCCAGTGGTTTGGGGAAGAGCCTCAATCCCACCTGCTGCCCCATCACCTGCACCAGTAGCTTTGCACTATTCTGCCTTCACTCAGCCCTTTTCTTTTCTGCTGCTGTCACAGGGTACCAAACCCTCATCTGCAAGGATGGATTAACCCAAAACCCCCTTTATTATAGCAGTGGGGAACCCATCTCGGCTTTATTACCCCATGCACTGCACTCTGGAGTAGCTGGAGCTCACTCCCCCAAAATATTCATGGAGATCATGTGTTGCTTTCTGAATTAATAATAAAACCCAGCCTTTATTGCTCATTACCCTGAGATGGAAGGGAACACATCAGGTGTCAGGCTGGGGAGCGGGGTGAAAGCAGGGCAGGCAGATCCCTGAATAAAACCTACACAGAAAAACTGGGAATTTGTCTTTTTGCCTTGTTGCTTCCAGCTGTGGGGAGGTGGAAGATGCAGGACAGAGCCTGGAAGGAAGGCAGAGACCAAACAGACCAGAAAAAATATTATATAAAAAAAGGAGAGAGATTAAAAGAAAAAACCCAATCTGCTGGAGGGTACAAGAAATATAATTGAAGCAGGAGAGAAATCTGAAATTTAATTAACTTAGTGAGGTAAAGAGCAAATTACAGCTCCTGTGGAGGTCAGTGAAGGTGCCACCAGAACCTCCCCGCGTGCTGAGAGGCGTCAGGGGAAGGGTAAATTATTGTTTTGCAAAATCAGCCCGTCACACCCATGGCAATCCCTGCTTTCGTGCTGCCTTACTGGAAAAACTGCTCCAGATTGCACTTTCCCCACAGGCTGGGGCCTCAAAATGCCCAGGAAGAGAGTCCTGAGCTTCCTGATCCACCTAAGGTTGGTTGCTTCAACCCCAGTTCCCCACTGTCTGTACTGAAAGCATCTTAAATGGGAGCCCAGTAACATCCCAGTTGGACTGGGCTGGGGAGGGATGGGGGCTCGGCGTGGGGGACTCACCCTGTGCCCACAGGACACCAAAGGTGCCCCTGACTGGGGACATGAAGCCCCACCAAGGGCATCTTGTGCTGCTGGGATTCCTGGGAAACCAGAGAAGCTGTGGCTGCCCCATCCCATCCAATTGGGTCCAATACCCAACTGGACCACTGGGTGTCCAATACCAGCTTGGACAGAGCTTGGAGCACCCGGGGACAGTGGGAGGTGTCCCTGTCCATGGCAGGGGTGGGACTGGATGGGCTTTAAGGCCCCTTCCAACCCAAACCATTCCATGGTTCTGTACCTGCACAGATGAAGCTCTGCGAGTCCAGGCCCTTCTCCATGGGGATGGCCACCAAGTACTGCAACAAGAAGCCGTTTTCCTTCACGATGTTCTTCAGGACGACCTGGGAGTGCCCATCCAAGCTGCCCCCCAGGGTCAGCGCCTCCTCGGCGCTCTCCAGGTAGGACATGAGCACCTCTCGGACCAGCTCCCTCCACGAGGCCGCCTCCTCTGCATTCTCAGCCTGCAGCTTCAGCACGGCCTTGGAGGTGATCACTTTGAAGAAGGAGGGTCCCCCCAGGCTCGTGTCTGGAAGGATGTCCTGGATGGTCTCTATACCGTAACTGTTGCTTAAAACTTTTTCATTGTTCCTGATTTTAAAGCACTTCAGAGTTTCTAGAGACAGGGAAAAAATAAATGGGACCCAGGTTTTGTCCACATCCATGTACAGAACAGCCTCTTTGATCGCATCCAGCTCTGGTTCTGGAGCTGCAGTCCAGTCCAAGCTGTTCCCAGGCACGTCACTGTACTGGAGAGCACTGGAATCGCCCTGGACGGGCTGGGCTTCGCCTCCATCCTCGGTATTCTCCAGAGTCTCCCAGTCCTCCTCCTCCTCCAGCTGCGGCCGGCACTTGCGCAGCGCCTCGCGGATCCTGCCCAGCCAGTCCTCAGCCTCATCCTGGGAAGGGGCTCGGAGGAAGAGCTTTTTCCCCAGGAAAACCAGCTCAAAGCGGCCGTCGGAATGGGTCAGCGCCAGGGACTCGCAGCGCAGCAGGGAGTAGCTCTCCACGCAGATGCGGTCCTCGTGGTCCAGGAAGAGCCGCAGCTCCAGCGGGGACAGCTCGCAGGAAAACTCCTTCCATATCCCCATGGCTCCTCCCCCCTCCAGGCTGCCCAGCTTCAGCAGCCCCCGGAAAGGGTTGGAAAGACCTGGGGCAAAAGATGGCTCAGTTTAAGTGAGAGTGGGAAAGCCAGTGAGGAGAGAAAAGCCAAGAGGGGCTCAAACCAAGCACCCAGAGGCATGGCAGGGGTGAGAGCCAGTGCTGGTACGTGGTGGGCTGGGGTAGGAGCTGACAGGACCTTGGTCTCCATCATTGTCCACCTGCATTTGGGTTTTGAGGCTGGGAACAAGTGGGATTTAAAGGAAAGGTGTCATGCAGGGTGGACAGACCCTCTCCCACTAAACTGCTTCCCACCAGAGCCTCCCTGGGCTCAGCAATGCCTTGGGAAGCTGCTCCACTGCCCTCTGTAGCTCCCAGTGCTGCCATCAGCTCACACCAGCCAGCAGCTCTCCCCAGACAGCCCAGCCCCACCTGGAACAGCCCCCGAGCACGAGGGCAGCAGGAGGTGGCACGTACCCATCTGCCTGCGGTGCACCACGCTGAAGCCCTTCTGCTCCCGTTCTGGGGACATTTTGGGCTTCCCAGTGTCTGAGGATGGCACTGAGAGCCTCTCCAAGTCCAGAGCACTGATGAGCCCCAGGGCTGGCTCCTCACTGTCCCCCTCTGGCCCGAAGCCGTTGGTGTTGGCTGTGCTCCCACTGCCCTCTCCTGGGGAAGGTCTGTAGAAATCATCTTCTGAGATCCAGCTCGTCTATTAAAAAAAAGAAATATTATGAATTATTAAGCTCATCAAATACCCAGTGCCACTCAAACACACACATCCACAGCAACCCCTCCTCGGGGGCTGCTCCTGCGCAGCCCAAATCCTAGGCACTGATGTGTGGGATTTAATACAAGGTGTCCCTGCTCACGGCAGGAGGTTGGGAATTAGATGAGTTTTAAGGTCCCTTCTTCCCCAAACCATTCCATGACTGATTTTCTGCAGGCCATTCGCAGGTGATGGCTCCCCTGCTCCCTCCAATCAGAGAAGGATCTGTGGAACTGTGTCCACAGCTGGAAAACACTGGGATCATATTCTGGTGGGATAATAAAGCCCCAAATCAATCTATTCTCTCCCCCTAAAGTCATTGTGGAAGGAGAGCACATTCCCTGCACCGACCACAGGGCCACAGAGTTTTACTGACGGGGGTGAAATTCCAGCCCTGCCATGGAGGGGCACGAGCTGGAGCAGCAGCACCAGGAAGAACAGAGATGGGAAGAGGCACAGAGGTGTCCAGGGTGAAACAGAGACCCATGGCTCACAAGAGGATACTACAGGGGCCTGGGCTGTGCAGGGGAAAATAAGGCAGGGAAGGCAGAAGAAGTCTCTCTCTGCATCCCAGGAGGGGATGAGATCCATGAGCTGAAGAAAATGTGGCTGTAGCTTCTCCAGGAGCTTTTCTGGCTACAAGAATCCCAGAATCATTAAGGGAGAAAAGCCCTTTGAGTCCATCCTGTGCCCAATCCCCACCTTGGCAGCCAGGCCAAGGCACTGAGTGCCATGTCCAGCTGTTCCTTGGACACCTCCAGGGATGGAGACTCCACCAGCTCCCTGGGCAGCCCCTTCCAAGGCCTGACCACCCTTTCAGTGAAGAAATTCCTCCTGAAAGGAGCAAGGTTCTGGGACAAGGTCCCTGAGCAAACACCAGGAGGGAAAAACAATCCAGCTCAGTGCCCTGGCAAAAGGGAGCAGCATTCCTAGATCCTTCCTGGGCTGCATCCCAATGGGAATGTCCTCTCAACTCCCCTTCCCGGCCTTCCAAAATCCTTTTATTTTGAATAACAACCGAAGTTGTTATTGGTGACAGCACAAGAGCTGTCACCACCCTGCAGGGAGGATCACGGGGTGGCGGCTCCTGGATTACTCCTGGGGCAGGGATGCAGGGCGCTCCATGAGTCATGGAGAGCAGGGGGAATTTCCTGTTGACACAGTATGTTATACATAGATTAGGTCAAACTGGCTCCAGGCCACGAGGAAGCAGCGGAAACGGGATAAGCGGGAGGGAATTAAGAGGAGCAGAGAGCAAAAGGAGGAATGGTCTGGGGGGTGTGAGGTATATCCTACCCTCACCAGCATGGAAAGGATGGGAACCAGCATGGAAACAATGGGAACCAGGATGGAACAGTCAGTAACAAATTACACAGAGGACAGGGCTGTTCAAAGAGTTTCCTAAAAAGAGAAGCTCATGGATGTGGATCAGCTCCTGCTGGCAGCAGGGGAAATCCGCTGCTGCTCAGGCTCAACACCCGGGAATGCCATCCTGCTCTGGGAACAGATGTGCTGCAGGGGGATTTTCCCACTGGGAAACGACTTTGTTTCCTGTCCAGTCAACCCTTTTCCCTCCTCTTACGTGGACCATAAATGAAGAAAAGTCCCCCTGAGAACCTCGACTCCGGGGCTGTTTTATCGCTTGCACACAGTCCATGGCCAGATTTGTGTGAGAGCTCACCCCTCTCCAGATATCCCTAAGAAACCCCAAACTTCCTGCTACAGCTGCTCCTGGAGAGGGGTGACTGACAGGCCAGGCAGGGCTTCAAAAGCTTTGGTGCCTCTTTCATCAGGGAATAGAGACTTTGATCCAGTTTTTCCTGAAGCAGCTGCACAACCACGGCTCCATGGGGTTGGAACCATCACTGATAGCCAAGTGGGAGCAGCACAGATGATGGGAGTTTGGAGAAATCTGTGCCTGGAAGTGTCCAAGGCCAAGTGGACAGGGCTTGGAGCACCCTGGTCTAGTGGAAGGTGTCCCTGCCCATGGCAGGAGGATGGCACTGGATGGGGTTTAAGGTCCCTTCCAACCGAAACCAGTCTGGGATTCCCTGATTCTAGAACAGCAGTGCCTATCAGAGCTGTCCCCAGTTTTATTTCCCTTGAGCATGAGAAGGGAAGGGAAGGGGCTGTGGCACCTACCGGACAGCCCAGCAGGGGTGAGAGCAGGTACTGGGCCGTGGGGCTGCGGGCTGCCTGGCTGCCCTCGCTGCCGCTGCTCTCTGCTCTGCCCAGACCATTCTGAGGGGCCGGAATTCTGGACGTGCCGCTGGCATCTCCATTCCCCTGCCTGGGGGGCGCGGGGTCTCCTGTCCGAGCAGAGCTGGCACTGCTGGGGGGAGGCTCCTGGTGTGTTCCATGGGTCGGTGCTGGGTGGGCAGGCGATACCGGGGGGCCCGGGGGAGGCCGGGGGGAGCAGCCCAGCACGCTGGGGAGCAGCCGTCCCTCTGGGGCCTCTGGGCTTGGCCTGGCCTTGCTGAACTCGGACAACACCCTTGCAATGGAAAAGTGATGGGTTTGAAGGCAGCTCAATAACCAAAACCTATAAAACCCCCCTGTTATTGCACACTGTAACCATGTAAAAAGAGTTCAGCACCACCGCTGGCCTCTGTGGGCTGGCAGCACGGTATCATCCCAGTGATGCCAACAGAAAAATGTGGGATTTGTGCCCCACAGAGCAGCGTCAGCCCCACAGCATGGAGCAGGACGCTGCCTGCGAAGGGAGCATTTCCCAATTACACCCATTAATGGGTTTTAATTTGGTGGATGGAGGGACAGCACTGGGTGCTCCCCACAGCCCCAGCCCCATGTACAGCTCCTGGACATGAATCCAGCCTTGGACCATGTGCCAAATTCCAATTGTTTCCATTAATGAGCAATTAACAGTGGAGCCTGGCCAGAGAATTGGCTGTTCCCGTGGTCGCAGACTGCTGCCAGCCCCAGAATTAAACCAGCCCAAGATTAAAACTCAAAGGAGCATCTCCATCATGAGTTTAATCCAGTCAAGGCAGGTTCTTCCAGGATTATTGGAAGATGCAAAATCCTGGAAGAAGGGAATGATGCTGTTATAGATGGGGAAGCACAGCCTGCAGCTCCAACTCTTCCTGAAGACTGGGAAGAGGCATCACCCCAAGGCTCGGCTCCCTCAGAGTCACACTCTAAAGGTGGCAGGCAAAATATTTACAGATTACTCAGAGCTTACATAACTCTGGAAATCTTTGTGCTGGATGCTTGGCAGGAATAAATCACAAGGATGACAAACCAACAACCTCTCTCTCTGAATGATCTGCCAAAGCTGCAAATTACAACCCTTCTCTGTGACCAAACTCATTTCTTTCCCCCTGTGGAAAGCCCTGGAGCATCCCCCAGTGTACACCAGGAAGATGTGACATTCCTGAAACCAGGGAGCAGCATTTTTCTGACGTTTCTGCCCTGGTAAAGAGGACACACACACTTCAGTGGCTGTGAGCTCATTTGCAGTGGCTATAGCGAGGCAATGCTGAGCGTTTCACGAAAAGAACAAAAGCTCCTTCCAGGAGGGAAAAAGAGCTTGTTAAAGGCAAGCAGGGAGAAAGCCTTCCTGCCTACAGAGAGAAAACAACCAGAGCCCAGAGAGGATCAAAAATCCCTTCAGAGAGGAGATGTGGGGAGACTCACTCCTGCAGGGACCTGTCCAGGTCCTCGGCGGTGGCGGTGCCCAGGTCGGAGTCGCAGGACAGCGGCTCCTCGCCGCGCTCGGGGCTGCGGGTGCAGGGCGCCGGGGGGAGGCTGTCGGAGCCCAGGCTGGACCAGAGCTGGGATGAGCTCGTGGTGTTCAGGCTCAGCGAGGACGATGTGAGCTTGATCTTGCTGCTGGCTTTGCTGATGGGCAGGACAGGGGCTTGGATCTCAATCTCATCCGACCCCGAGGACTGGGAGATGGAGCCCAGCGATGCTTTCCTGCGGGGTTCGGAGGCTGAGGACGTGAGGGGATCCAGCAGCTCAGACACGGGACACAGACCCGACAGGGACAGCGGGGTTACGGTCCACTCATTCAGAACTGCTGACTTGTAGGAGAGCTCAAAGGTCAAGGACGATAAACCCTGCAAGTAGCAGAGGAGAAACTCGCACTCCTCGGCGTCCAGGAGCAGAGCTGGTGCTTGGTAGTACTCATGCAGCCGGGCCCGGTCCCGCAGCAGCAGCTTCAGGTAACACTCCATGAGGCCGTCGTTCAGCGCCAGCCGCAGCCAGGCGCGGCAGCGCCCCACGTCCGTGTTGATAAACATCAGTTGTTCCAGCTCTGAGACAATATTCCTGGGCAAGGAAGAAAAAGAACAGAACAGGAGTGAGCAGCTCTGTTTTGGTCCATCGTGGGGTTCAGGAGGGCCTGAGCCTCCATCAGACACTGCCCAACCTGCTCTGCTACAGGGAGTTCAGGAGCTGGGATAAAACCGGCTGTGGAAAATCTCCCTCCTTCATGGAAAGTGTGGTTTTCCATGGAGGGAAATGGCTCCTGAATGCCCCAAACTAAACATGTTGGTAAGTACCCCAGGCAGCTCTGCGGTGCCTCTGGCTGCTCCTCCTCTCTTTGACCAGAGGCATCTCCCACCCATTGCTTGCACCGGGCAAGGATGCAGAGGGAGAATTCCTTCTGGCCCTTGTGTTTTTTTTGGGTTTGTGCTGGCTGGATCCTCCTTGGTGACAATCATGTGTCTAAATCCTCACTTCAAATTTAAAAGCAGCCAAAACACAGTGAAAACTGTTGTGGCAGCCCCCAAGAAACAATGTGGCTGAGGTTGAGCTCAAGCAATCCCAAACTCCTGAATTCAGCTGTTCTTCCCTAAAATCTAACAGCGACACCACGCTCCCTGATCTTCCTTACTCCCAGCTCACTGCACACACCTCAAAAACCAGAGCAAAGGTTTTGTAAGATTTCTTTTTTAATCTGTCTCTCAAGACAGAAGAGAAAAGCCTTCAAAGGGCACAAAAATATCCCCCACAGCATGTGAAAGAGCTATTTTCATCTGCTCTTTCATAATTCAGGAGTCGGTGATGGAGCTGGATGAGGCTTTCAGAACACTTTGTGTGTGGGCTGTTATTTACTGTGGGTGAACTTGACTCAGGGAGTGGCTCAGAAAACCCCAGTGAACAGTGATGACTCAGGAGAGACCTCCTCAAAGGCTGGTTGGGGCAGGGGGAAATGGGGCCAACCAGTCCTGGCTGATCCAGGTTAGGAGAGAGCCCAGATCCCTGTGTTGTGCATCCCATAAGCAGCTGCTGCCGGACACCAGTGTGGTCACTGGGGTTCCACAGGGCCCAGACATCCAGCCTCGCACACAGAAATAAATAAGAAAGGGGTGTGCCTTCAGTTTCAATCCTTGACTTTCTGGGGACATCAGCTCACCCCTGGCACATGCTAAGAGGGGATGTGGGGGCTCAGCCCCTCTTGGCACCGCAGGGGCTTCACTCTACTCCCTCCATCTCCCAGGGTCCTGAGCAGCCCCCCCAAAGCCCTGTGAGAGCATCGGTCCCTGCAGCTGAAGGGACTGAGCACACAGATGGGGTAGAGACACATCTGTCCATCGAACCATCCTCCTCATTCCCCGAATCTGATGGCACCAAAAGAAGGGATAAACCTGAGCATGCGAATCCCTGTCAGCAGCAAGACCCACTCACCGGTGTGTGATGCTCTTCAGCAGGCCCCAAAAAACTGGCTGGGGGAGGGGGCCCCGACCCCCGGATTTCTTCCCTTTCCCCCCACTCTCTGCTTTGATGTGCTTTGCCTTCAGCCCGTGCACAAACACAGCTTCCAGGGCGCTGCAGAGCGTGTTGGCGTTGCTGTCATCGCTGGTGACCACGGCGTCTGAGCTCACGTACTGCTTCTGCAGAGCCTTGATGGCATTCACCAGTTGCTTCTTGATCAGCTGCAAGACAGGAGGTGCAGGTTTGGATTATAAAAGTGAAAGTATTAAGAAGGATTAAATGTAAAAGAGCTCAAAAAACAGTCAGGCTTATCCACAGTGAAGCATCACGCCACTCCTCCCTCATCCTCAACCTTTGCAGCGGCTGAACCGGTCAAGCTGGGAACTCACACTCCTGGAATCTGGCTTATTTTGTTATAAAAATAATAACTTAGGCAATTTTAGCTGGTGTTCCAGAACTGGGGTTGCCTTTAGAGCAACAGACAGCAAATGGCTTAACAGGATGGGAAAAAAGGAATTGGTTCTTTCCAGGCACTCCTTTGGGGGAAACATGAGGATTAAGTGTGGGTGAGGAAGGAGAAACTCAAGAGGAGGGAACACATCCCCTGAGCTCGTGCAGGTCAGCCCAAGCAGCATGTGACATGTGACATGGGGCCAGCAGCAGAAATCAAAGTCATCGACCTCAGCGGCTGTGCTGGGTAAACCCTCCAGGGACAGGCCCCCAAAACAGCGGGGTTTGGAAGGACACTGGGGTTTAACTGCTGCCCTCGGAGAGACTCAATGGGTTCTGAAGCTGGGATGTCGGAATTTTGCCTTCCAGCAGCTTTACTTCCTCTTCCACCACTTGAAAGCAGCAAGTTTGGTGAATTTAACAATTTCACACCGGTGGAGAGGATTTTTCCTAAAGCAGCTGAGCCTGGGTGTCTCAACCAACCTTATTTTAAATCACAGTTGTGTTTCCCAGCAGGCGCTTGGAAAACACCACAAATTCCTCGTCAGATTCCAGCCAAACCATCCATGTTTCACCTCCCAGCAAATGCTGAATGTTCCCTCAGCAGGGCTGTGCAGATTTTGACTCGAGCCTGGGTTGGCTGTACAAACCCATATTAAATTTCCAGCCTGGGATATTTTTTTCAGCATCTAAATAAGATTCCCAGCAGCTGTAGCTCAAGGGCAACAGCCAGGGGAGTGTGTCCCTTATTTGGGGTGCTGTTTTCCAGCTTTTCCAGCTGCCCCCCAGGTCTGCTGCCCCAAGGAAGGAGCACTGAGGGCTGAGAAGGTTAAAGAGTGCGGATGATTTTATCAGTCACGCACAGATTCATCCATGGGATGAATTAAACACTTGGGTTTAACTGTTGCTGTTGAACTTTGCTTGTTGAACGGGTTTAGATTCCCAAGGTTGGGTGAAGAGACCCCAAACTGGGGGGGACAACACTCCTTCATCCAGGTATCAGAGTGAGCACCTTCCCTGCCCCACGTGGAGTCTTGCAAAGGCCAAGGTGTGATTTAACCCACACACCCCTTATTTCCTTTAATCCCCCAACCCAGACAAACCATCAAGGACCCCTTCCCAATCCCAATATAAACCATCCCAGTCCCAGCTGGCGGCACTCACAAGTCCTACCTGACCCCAGCAGTGCCTGGAGTTGCCCTGGGAGCTGTCTGGGGAGCACTGGGGGGGGTCTGGCTCACCTGGATGGCTTCCTTGGGGTCCTCGGGGTGGCTGGAATGCTTCCCTGCTGCTGCCGCTCCCCGCGCTGCCTTCACATGTCACCTGTGGGACAAGGAGGGCATGGCTGAGCACCCAGGGGTCTCACGCCACTCACCTGCCAGGGAAAGGGCTCCTGGTGGCACCCAAAAGGGATGGATCCTGCCCTGAGGCGTTCTGCAGGTGCCCACGGCCAGGGCACAGTGGGATCTGAGCTGGGAGTGACTGACCTGGAAAGGTACCATGGTTCCCAGGGACAATTCCCAGGGACCAGGAGTGTTTCAGGCAAAAAAGAGCAGGGCCAAGAGACCAGGAGAGAGTAATGAACCCCTGGGAGGGGCCCTCAGGCAGCCCCCAGGCTGGGGCAGCTGCCAGGCAGGTCTGGCCAGCAGTGCCACAGGCATGGCCAGGGACTGCTGCCCTTGTCCCTGTGCCACCTGGAATGTCTGAGCCTGAAAAAGGCACCCAAAAACCATGGGAGTGGCATTAGGTGGCCTGGACAAGGGGTGTGACCCCCTAGCAGAGCCTGGGGAGAGGTGACAGCAGTTCAGCTCTCTGTCACATGCCAGAGGAGTGATGCTGCTCCAAACCCTGCTGGGACAGACCCTATCAGCACAGAACTGGCTGGGGAGATGGGAAAGAATCATGGAATCCCAGGATGGTCTGGGTTGGAGAGGACCTTAAAGCCCACCCAGTGCCACCCCTGCCATGGGCAGGGACACCTTCCACTGTCCCAGGCTGCTCCCAGCCCCAATGTCCAACCTGGCTTTGGACATTGCCAGGGATCCAGGGGCAGCCACGGCTTCTCTGGGCACTCTGTGCCAGGGCCTGCCCACCCTCACAGGAGGAATTCCCATCTGAATCTCCACTTTCAGTTTAAACCCATTCTCCCTTGTCCTGTCACTGTCTGCCCACGTAAAGCCCTCTCCACATTTTTTAAAAGCCCCTCTAAGTACTGGAAGGCTTCTGGTACTCCATGAACCCCATGAATCCCAGGACCTCCCCATGCTGGGGGGTGCCAGGGCTGCTCTGCTGCTTTGGTGGGAGACAGAGGAAAATCAGTGCCCTCCTGCTACAGCAAACCCTGGAAAAACCTGATCTGAGCAGTCTGGGCAGCCTGGTCGGGTCACCTGCCACTGCAGGGCTGCAGACAACAAGGGACCTTTGACTTCTGACTCTTGGCTTCCTGCCCTGCTCCTCCCTTGGAGCCGTCTGCGAAACCCAGCTGTGCCTGGAGCCTCTGAGCAGAGCGTGTGGTGCCAGCAGGACACTCATGGCACGGCTGGATCCCTCACCAACCACATCTGGATCTCTCACCCATGGCTGGATCCCTCACCCCATGACTGGATCCCTCACCAAACACAGCAGGGCCTGGCATGGAATGGGGTCCGAGAGCTGCTCCAGCATCTGCTACTGCTCACAGCTTCCTAAGAATATGAGAGGCTAGAGAAGGAATTTATTTTTAAAATTCCAGCATGGTTTGGGCTGGAAGGGACCTTAAGGACAACCCAGTGCCACACCCTGCCATGGGCAGGGACATCTTCCACTGTCCCAGGGTGCTCCAAGCCCTGTCCAGTCTGGCCTTGGACACTTCCAGGGACCCAGAGGCAGCCACAGCTGGCACCCTGTGCCAGGGCCTCCCCACCCTCCCAGGGAAGAATTTCTTCCTAATATCCCATCTAATCCTCTCCTCTGTCAGTGTGAAACCATTCCACCTTGTCCTATTGAGCTATTCCCTGAAGTTGGAATCACTCGCCATCCAAATGGAGGAGGAGAGCCCAGCTGTTCGCCGCAGGGTTGGATCTGCCAAAAGGCTTGGAATGGCATTGATGTCTCAGGTTTTATTTGCAAGCCAACACAAAATCCCCAGAGCTTTCCCTGAGAAGAGCTGACAGTATCAACCTGCCCCTCTCCTGCCAAGCCTGGGCAGAACCATGGTTTGCTGAGCAGCTCCTGCATGGCCACAGCCAGTCCTGAAGGCAGCAGTGTCCAAATCAGGAGCAGTTTAAACCCAGAGTGGCCCAATTCTGGAGTGGCCCAAACCCAGAGCAGCCCAAGTTTGGAGCAGCCCAGATCTGGAACAGTTTAAACCCTGAGTAGCCCAAGTCTGGAGTGGCCCAAATCCAGAGTATCCCAGACCTGGAACATCCCAGACTCAGAGCATCCTGTGCAGGTACCACCCCAGCTGGCCCTGCTGAGAGCAGTAGGACAAGAGCTCCTTGGGGCCAAATTCAGCACGGACCCTCAGTGTTTCCAGGGTTCACAGATGATTTCAGAGAAAACGAAACTGTTTTTGCTGTGACTTGTCATAAGATTTCCTCTCCTTGTGTTGCAACACAGAAATGGGGGGGAGCACAGGGACTACAGGACAGTTAACCTCTGGCTCAGGGGCTGCTGGGAGCAGTGGTTGACAAGGACCACAGGGAGCCACTCCCATCTCTGCCCTCCACCCAGGAGGTTCCTCAGGGCTGGGCAGCCTCTGCCCCTTTCCCCACCACCTCCCTGAGGACAAGAGACACATCATCCCCGAGACACTGCAGGTGGGAGACCCACGGATGGGAGAGTCAAGGGTGGGAAATCCAAGGGCAGGAGATCCAGGAGTGAGAGGAGACCCAGGTGTGGGAGAAGACTCAAGGGTGAGAGACCTGAGGGTGGGAGATCTGAGGGGGGAGACCCAAGGGTGGGAGACCCAACGGGGGGCACAGGGTGGCATTTCTCATGCCCAACAAGGCAGCACAGGTGTTCCAGCTCCAGGACCACCCTGGAGTCCCGAGCTGGTTGCAGGGAAAGGGCTGACAGCAGAGGTTTTGCAAAGACTTCACCTGAGTTTTACAAAGACCTGGTCTAAGTTTTACAAAGTTACTCCCCCCCAAACACTCTCCTTTGCCAGCATGACCTCTCCCAGTGCCTGCAGGAGGCGAGAGCTGAGGAGGACAACCCACCACCTTCACCATGGGACTCTCCACTCCCACCACGACCAGTCCAACCAGTTTGTTCCAGCGCCATGAATCCACATGGCACCACTTCTGTCGGCACAGCATTTTCCTGAATAACAAGTGCAAGGAAGCACCTCTGAGGCGGATTTCATCTAACAAATCTTGGTGAAACACAGGGAAATCGGAACAGCAGCCCTGGTGCTGGGTCTAGAAAGAACCAGAGGGCTCTGGAGCACTTTCCAGGCAAATCCTGGAAAGCCACGGCTGATCCTTGTGATCTTAGAAGATAAGAGATGGGACAGATGTGCAAACACAGAGACAAGCACAGCTACAGCAGAGAAAATGCACTGGATTTCCCAGCAGTCACCACCCCAGCAGCTCCCAGGGTGAAACAACACAAAGCAAACAAGTGAGGAACAACTCCAGGCAGGGAGTCCGACCTACCCACGAGGAGAGTCACGGTGCGAGGGCAGAGCTGCCGATTTCCCAAACTGCTGCAAACCAGCCAGATTCCTTGGGAACAGCTGGAATCAAGGCTCCTGTCAGCAGAACAGAGCCCCTGTCCCAGAGCTCGGCTCCTCGGTCTCCCAAGAAGCGACGCTCTGGGAGTTATAAATAAACAGCAGGTCACTGCCCGTGCTCTGGGATGGAAAACAACAGCCCACGATGGCAGCGTGAGCGGTGACTCAAGGCCTGAACGTGGAGCCAGTCATTTTCCAAACACGAGTGCTGTGCCAGTCACCCTCCGACCTGGGGACGTGGGGGCTCTGGTGGCACAGTGGGTCCAAGGACCGCTGTGGGGACAGCGCTTTCCTCCCACATAGCTCCTGTTTTCCACACAGAGCTGAGTGCAAGCTGGGCCCAGAGGCAGCCCAGGAGCAGGAAAGCCAGTGTCATGGCATGGGGATTGGCTGCTATGAGGATAAAACCCCTGGGAACAGCTCGGCGAGGGTTAGGACAGGACAGAGCCCCAGCAGGACCCTCATGGTCCCACTTTGGCTCCTTCCCTGTGCCCAGCCTGAAGCAGCAGCGCTGTGATTCCCAGGGCAGGAACACAAGCATGGTGTGAGGATGGGACCATCACACCACCCTCGTCCCTATTTGTCACAGCTGACAAACCTGGTGGTGGCCAGAGAAGCATCACCAACGATGAACCCGTCCAGCTTCTGCCCCGTGGGGGCCCAGGAGCAGCCGGGGGAGGAAGAGCAGCCACTGGGCTCCCAGCCTGGATGTGAGACTGTGCCTTCCAAACACTCCAAACTGGGGATTTCCTTCAGCCTGTTACCTATTCCTGCACCAGGCTACAATTTGCCGGAGCCACAGGGAGAGCTGGGGTTGATTTTCCGTGGTGCTGCAGCTGCTGGAGCCGCCATGCATGGGCCAAGCAGGTTGTGAAAGCCCCAGCGTGTTGAGGCAAGATGTTCCCAGGTTTATACTCCCACTTTTTGTGTTGCTTTGGATTCCCAGCACTGGAGTTTCCCCGTGGATGTTCGTGGTGCCATCCGGCTGGGCGGGTGGCTCGCATCCCTTGGCAGGGGGACGGTAGTCGCTGTGAGGAAGGCAATGAGGAATAGGCTTTTTAATCTCTACGTTTTACACAAGAGTTACCCAGAGCTTGTTTGCAACTGCTCATTTTACGTGATTTACCGAGAATGTAACACATGATAAGTCAGGGAAAGCTGTAAGGATCCCACAGGTGCTGGGATCTCTGGCTGGTGGGAGGAACAGGCCGAGAGACTTGGGGTGTCAGCGCTGGAGAGAGTGAATTGAGGACCAGACACCAACCCCCAGCGGGGCCCCATGGAAAGGCACATCTGACCTGCTGTCCCCCCCGCGGGGGACACGGAGAGGAGGAATGAGGGGCCAAGGCTGCTGGCT
>NW_008240089.1:1695-3740 GCF_000691975.1 Corvus brachyrhynchos | reverse complement strand
GGCTCCGCGTCTCCGGCCGGGGAACCCGGAAGCGCCGGGAGCGCGCACGCCCCGCCCCGCATGACGTCATCACGCAGCGAGGCGGATCGGTAACTCCGGGCCGCGCCCCGCGAGCACCGCGCGGAGGCGCGCGCGGGAACTCGGACACTGCCGGACACTGCCGGACACTGCCGGACACTGCCGGACACACACATGGACGCAGCTGGACACACCTGGACACACGCGGACAGACACCGGGACACACATGTTCACGCATGGACACACACCCGGACACACACAGGGACACACATGGACACGCACCTGGACATGTACATGGACACACATGGGCACACCTGGACACACACCTGGACGCACACATGAACACACATGGACAGACACTTGGACACATATGGACCCTGTCACACGCGCAGCTTTCCTGAACGTCACTGCCCTGGGAAGGCTGCGGCTCCGGAGGCTGGGCTGTGGTAACTGCTTTGATCCCCCCCGTTCCCAGTCGTCAGGGAGGAGCTTTGGGGTGTCCTAAGCACGGCACCCACCAGCAGCATCCTCCTCTGCGGAGAGGGGTCATGGAGTCAGTGGTGCAGATCTTGGGGTGCATCTTGTCTCTGGGTAACAGCGTTTCCTCAGGCTACTTCCATCCAGAGTAACTGCAGGGAAACAACATCTGAGGAAATAAAGGCAAGGAAATAACAGTGAAAGAAATTAAATTAAATAGTCAAGGAAACAGTAGTAAGGAAATAGCCAAGAATGTAGCCTCCAAGGAAGTAGGATCCAAGGAAATAAGAGCAAGTAAATGACAAGGAAACAACAGCTAAAGAACTGGGATCCAAAGAAATAGCCTGGAAATAGCCACCAAAGTAACAGCATCCAAGGAAAGCCTCAGCAGTTCCTACATCAGAACAAGAGCTGAAGAAAAAGAGCAGGCATTGCATGTACAAAAGTATCTGCCAGGAAAATGAATCCCTGGCTGAGCTGTGCAATGCAGAGTACTGGGATGTGGAGGAAGAGATTTTCCTACACCCTTCAACTTGCTGGGAAGACACTAGGGTTGACTTAAGTGCTTGGAAACGGGCAGGCCCTGGAAAGAACAGTGGATGGGAAGGATTTGGACAGGTGAGAAAGAGCGGGACACACATGGTACCTGACTTCACCTGCTCTACATTTTTGTACTTCTTCATCCCTCTCTGTCACAGATTTTCAGAGAATCCCCGAACACTTTGCTTGTGTCTCAGGGGTTCCCAGAGCCACCAAGAGTTCCCTCTCTGCCACCACTCAGTTCAGCTCCCAAGGGTGCATGAGGGCATCAGGAATGAAAACAGTGCAACCATCAGCCTGGGAGCCGGGCAGGTGTGAGGGAGGGCAAAGGGAAGGAGGAGGAAAGCTCAGGGGTGTAGAGGGGACAATGCTGCTTGTGCAGCTCCAGGCCAGCACCACGGGGACACCAGTGCTGTGGCCTCTGCAGGAGGACACCGGCCATTCCCCTTCCCACCCACCACCCGGAGCTCTTGTGCTCGCAGGAGACATTTGTAACACAAAAGCGTTGATCCTGGAAAGCTGCAGGGGCCTGGGGATGTTTTAGAAGCGCTACTGCAAAGCCTCTTATTTTGATATCCAAAGAGATATCCAGGAAGGCCTCTTTGGAATGGCAAAACACTACAGGGAGTGCTGGAGCGGGGCACTGGCACTGGGCTGGCAGAAATAACACCTGTGTGAGGTATGGCCAGCTGGATGCTCTTCTCAGCCCAGTGGCAGAGCTGAAGGGGGAAGTGGAAAGTTAAGGAGTGTTGGGGGAGTAGGAGAGGGAGAGGGACTGGTGGAGTCACTCTCCAGCAGCCACTGGACAAATGTCCCAGATGGACAAGTCCCAAGAAGCAGAGGATCCCCAAGGCTGTTGCCAGCAGGCAGAAGGAGGGGACTGAAGAGACAGGGGGAATGGAGACAGGTCCCTGCTCGGGGCAGCAGGAGAATCCCCTCCTGGTCCATCTCAGCTGCCCGGCTCCCTCTACACAACAGGGAGGAGGCTCTGGGCCTCTGGGAACGGGACA
>NW_008240089.1:0-1121 GCF_000691975.1 Corvus brachyrhynchos | reverse complement strand
GGCGAGGATGTCGTTGGGAGATGCAGGGAGAAAGGCAGAAAGGCAAAGGCCCAGCTGGAACTGAATTTGGCCAATGCCATAGGGGAGAACAGAAACGGCTTTTACAAATACATCAGCAACACCAGGAGGAACAAGAACAATCTTAATTTTTATTGAATGCAGGGGGAAACGTTGCCACAAGGGATGAGGAAAACCCTGAGGTACTGATGTCTCCTCTGGGTGTCCCGAGCTTGTGGCCACCCACAGCACCCTCTGGCCTTCCCTCAGCAGTGACAGAAGGAAAATAACAGTCAAGGAAAAAGCGTCCAAGGAAATAACAACAGCGAATGAAACAGCATCCAAGGAGAGCCTCAGCAGTTCCTATAGTAGAACAAGAGGCGAAGAGTTGTTGGAATCCCATTAACTTCTTCAACCTCTTGAAACTCTTCCAGTCATGCAGGTTCTTCACATTATGTCTCTTCCTGGATTGCTTTTCTGTCAGCTTCAGAGGAATCCGGGATGAATTGAACCAATGCCAATTCAGGTTTTCTGAACAGTGAAAAGCACTTGAAAGTGCTGAGGAAAAGAAGGACTCTGAAAGGTGAGGATGAGCAGGCAGTCTGGGCAGATGGGTGACACTGGGAGGAGCTCCGTGCCCTTTTCTGCTCTACATCCTGTGCCTCCTTGCACTCCTTCTTCCCTTTCCATGGCAGTTTTACACCGAACCTGAAAAAACCAGAAAGGGAGAATAGGGATAAAAAGAGAAGGCAGCTGGTGATGGAGGCTGAGGGCAGCAGGGCTGCCTGTGCTCTGCCCTGTCTGGGAAGCAGCCGCTGGAGGAGTTGGGAAGTGGCGTTCCCAGCGCTGCAAACCAATGGAGTGTGCAAGGTAAATGGGGAGAAAAAAGGCTTTTTGGCACCACATCCCCAGAAGTCCCTGCTCCCGGGCCATCAGCAGTGAGGTCTGGCCAGGGAGGGCTGCAGCAGGTGCCAGCACCTCTCCCTGCTCGGGGGGGGTGTCAGCAGAGCCTAAGGAAGAGGGGGAGCCCCAGCAGGGATGGCAGTGGCTGGAGGAGCTGGGAATGAGGCCTGCATGCAAAGGGCACCTGCAGAGGATGGGAGTGAGTTCTTCACCAGCCGCTG
>NW_008240088.1:10662-13079 GCF_000691975.1 Corvus brachyrhynchos | reverse complement strand
CCAGCCAGAGCTCGGACCTGGTGGTCCATGAGCCACTTCAAACCTATGAGTGTGGGGAATGTGGGCAGAGCTTCAGACAGAGATCGACCCTGATCTGCCACCAGATGATCCACACAGGGGAACGGCCCTATGAGTGTGGGGAATGTGGGAAGAGCTTCAGAGAAAGCTCTGAACTGCTCCGCCACCAGATGATCCACACTGGGGAACGCCCCTATGAGTGTGGGGAGTGTTGGAAGAAGTTCAGAGACAGCTCCACCCTGATCCGCCACCAGATGATCCACACTGGGGAACGGCCCTATGAGTGTGGGGAATGTGGGCAGAGCTTCAGACAGAGATCGACCCTGATCTGCCACCAGATGATCCACACAGGGGAACGGCCCTATGAGTGTGGGGAATGTGGGAAGAGCTTCAGAGACAGCTCTGAACTGCTCCGCCACCGGATGATCCATACTGGGGAACGGCCCTACGAGTGTGGGGAATGTGGGCAGAGCTTCAGCCAGAGCTCCACCCTGATCCGCCACCAGATGATCCACACTGGGGAGAGGCCCTACGAGTGTGGGGAATGTGGGAAGAGCTTAAGGTATAGCTCTGACCTGCTCCGCCACCAGATGATCCACACTGGGGAGAGGCCCTATGTGTGTGGGGAATGTGGGCAGAGCTTCAGACAGAGATCCACCCTGATCCGCCACCAGATGATCCACACTGGGGAGAGGCCCTATGAGTGTGGGGAATGTGGGAAGAGCTTCAGAGAGAGCTCTAGCCTGATCATCCATCAGAGGAGCCACACCGGGGAGAGGCCCTACGAGTGCCTGGAATGTGGGAAGAACTTCAGCCACAGATCCAACCTGATTGTCCACCAGAGGCTCCACACTGGGGAGAGGCCTTACCAGTGTGGGGAATGTGGGAAGAGCTTCAGACAGAGCTCTGAGCTGATCATCCACCAGAGGAGCCACACCGGGGAGAGGCCCTACGAGTGTTCTGAGTGTGGGAAGAGCTTCACCCAGAGCTCAGCCTTGACCAGACACCAACAGAAGCACCGGTAAGTGAAGCCCTGCAAGTGCCCCAACTGCGGGAAGAGCTTCGTCCGCTGCTCCAACTTCATCCTCCACTGAAGGACCGACATTCCCTGTGTCCTTGTTGGGAAGACACCTGGCTGGTTGTCTTCTCCATATCCTTCTGGATCCCCATAGGCACCAGGGATGATGATGTTTGGGAGGATTTGGGGATTCTGAGGGGAGATAGAAGAGTTTTCTCCATCACTTTGTACTCCAGAAGATGAGAGGCCTCAATCTGTCACCTCAAAACCACTGGATCCCAGTGAAAACTGTTCAGTTCCCACTCCAAATGGCTCAGTCACATTCCAAAATTACTTGACCCTAAGGTGCTGTATATTCCCTCTAAAGGAACTCGTTTGCCTCTTCTCTCCATCCAATGTTTTATCGGATTTACAAATTCCCAAGAATCAAGACCAAACCACTGAGGGAGAGGGGTTCTTCTAACCTCTTGCCTAGCAACAATTCTAATTCTATTAGCACAAAAATCAATAATCTAGCATCGCTCCAAACAAATGTTTCAATACAACATGCCCCAGTTCCTGAGGGGTTTTTTGGGTACCCCCCAATCCTGAAGGGATACAGGGAGACAGAGGAGGACACGTGGCTCTGGCGCTTGGAGTGGGCCTCCGATCTACAAACAAATAGGCGAGCTAATATAAAAGCAGTCCAATAACAACCAATATCCAAAAGACATATAAGCAACACAACACTCAAACCAGCTACTAGTAGCCAAAATATTCATAACACTCACTTGTAATAACTTCAGGGTCCTGCTTATATTTTCCCCAATACAGTCATCAACAAGTTCTGGCGGAATCACCCGATCTGCTCTCAGGATCGCTAGCAGCCGCTGTATCGGTTGGCGATTCTTCTTGCCGGCTCCCATAGCCGGGTGCCTTTCCCAGCTCCCGTAGCTGGCTGCTTGCAAGCCTCACCTTTACCCACACGGGACTACGCTGTGCACGGGACGTCTCCTCGCATCTTACCAGGAGCCCTGGCCACGCGTACGACTTACAGGCATCCTAAATCCAGAACACACTGTTTATCCGCACTCCCAGCAGGTTGTTTGCCCCACAGTGAGCGAGCTGAGGGGCGGAGTTCCTCCAGGAAAGCCCTGGGGCACGCCTCGGACATTCACTCCTCAGCCAATCCTGCAGCCGGACAGAGTTCCTCCCGCCGGCTCGCCAAAATGATGAGTGGAGAAGACTCCACTACTGGAATAAGTAGTAAAGTAGGTATGTTTATTCCAGCGCTGGGACGCATGGGGATAATTCCTCCAAAGTCATGCGTGCCAACAGCTGCATTCAGCTTGGTATATATCGGGTTACGAGTTCCATATTCATTAAGTTTCCCAATACGCCT
>NW_008240088.1:9498-10287 GCF_000691975.1 Corvus brachyrhynchos | reverse complement strand
ATGCTGCTGGCCAAAACTGGGCCAATGAGAGAGGCTGGTAATGCCTCTGGGATAACAGATTTAAGAAGAAAATCAAAACAAAGTCACAGTTTTGGCTTCTGGTCAGAGAAGAGGAGGAGGTGAGTATGTGTGAGGGAAACAACATGGAGACACCAAGGTCAGTGGAGAAGGTGGGGGAGGAGGTGCTCCAGGCTCCAGAGCCGAGATTCCTCTGCAGGCCGTGGTAAAGAGCATCGTGAAGGAGCTTGGGGATCCACAGGGGATGCAGAGATCCACCCACAGTCCCCGGAAATCCACGGGGGATGCAGAGATCCACCTGCAGCCAGGAGGGGAGGTGCTCACAGCGGAGCGGGTAGATGCCTGGAGGAGGCTGTGATCCAGTGAAAGATCCAGTGGAGAGAGGGGGTGTCGCGTTCCACTGTGGGGAACTGAGAGTTCTTTTAAAAATGGATGGTCAAGAAGGGAATGAAGCCAAACGAGGCAAATATTGTCACTGAGAACCATTTATAGACACCAAAAGGAGAAAGAAAAGGAGCTTCCCGAGCAGAAGACAGCTAGAGGAGACAGAACAGAAGAAAGGAAAATCGGAAAAGAGTGGGGGAGAGGGGAGAGAGGGGACAGAGAGAAAAAGAGGGCTTTACCCCCAGCGGGTCAGGGCAGTGCTGTTGGTGCCCAGGTGGGGGGCCGTGCACGCTGCCTGCCTGTGGCTGAGCCAGGCCCGACCTAGCCCGCGCAGCTCCTGGAGGGCGCGGCTCGATGGGGGGGGGCCCCCGGGGGCGGGCGCCCGCG
>NW_008240088.1:8452-9460 GCF_000691975.1 Corvus brachyrhynchos | reverse complement strand
CTGTGGCGCCGCGGCAGGGCCAGCAGTGACGGCTGGATCGGGGTGGCAGGGAAGGATGCAGGCAGCCCAGGCAGGAAGGCAGAGCAAAGCAGCGAGGTGGTGCTCAGGAGCACAGGAAAGCAGGACAGGTGCGAGGGCAAGCCAGTGAGGGCAGCAGAGCCAGAAGGCAGGCTCAGGCCAGGATGTTATAAACAGTGAAGGGAGATGTTGGTTTTTGTATTTGGAGTTACTGATTCAAGGGGTTAAAGAGTTAATTACCAAGTTTAATACTGTTAACATTCTCTGATTTCAGGTTGGAAAATGACTGGGAGTTGAGAGTGATGGTTAGAGTTAGATTGTATGTTAGGATGCTTTAGTGCTCAGTATGTTTTTACTGTTGAATTGTCAATGATTAATGTAAAACAAAATGGCTGATGGGAATAACTTTCCGGAATCTTCTTGGGGGTGGGGAGTGTGCAAGTGCCAGTCAAAACCACCAGAATGTGTCACTCAGGCTGGGGCCCCTCCTTTAGGCAACAACTGGGCATGCTCCAGAGGGATGAGCTGGCCCCTATGGGCAGGCATGAGGGAGGGACCAAACCAACTCGGCCCCTGACTGGACAAATGTGTCCAGATACCCTGATTGACACTGGGAGGGGAGAACAGGCCTTGCACAAGCCCCGAGGGTTGTGCCTTTGGCTAACCCACATAGCCAAATGCCAAATACTGCTCTCCTTTGTTTTGTAGGCAGGCAGCTTGCCACTTGGGGTCTGTAGTTGTCAATTATTAAATTTTTGTTAATAAAACCCTTTCAACTTTTGAATTGGCTCATTGTTTTTCACACAGGCAGCGGGCAGTAGCGAGGCCTCCCGAGCAAGCAGCAGTGAGCCCTGACGCAGTTGGGTTTTATACTCCCCCGGCCCCTCCCAAAGGCTGCCTGAGGACAGGGAACCATTGGCCCAGTCCAACTTTCCTGGGCCGTCCATTGGTGGAGACCTCTCCGCGACCTGACTGGAGACACCCCTCCCC
>NW_008240088.1:4848-8256 GCF_000691975.1 Corvus brachyrhynchos | reverse complement strand
AGGGGGCAGGTGTACGCTCCCTGCCCCCGCATGCCTCTGAAAACCCTGACAGCCAGAGTTGAGGCAACCTAAAATGGCTGAACTCAAACTGAATTGGCTCCTCACAGAGGGCCCTGCTCCCAGGCTGGAGCAGCCTGGCCTTGGAGGATTGCACCCTGGAACCTTACAGGAGCTTACTGGTGGCTGTGACTGGGAATGACTGAGCAAGCTGAGGGCAACTGGGCTATACTGGGAGTGTCTGTAACTGCACTGGGGGTGACTGGGAACACACTGAGAGCGACTGAGAGTGACTAGGTCTACACTGGGGGCAACTGGAATAGACTGGGACCATGCTGAGGGAGACTGGGATCCTACCGGACACATACTGGGATCATACACGGAATGACTGGCTCTGTGCTAGGGGCAACTGGGAGCAGCTCTGTTCTAGGGGCAACTGAGAGCAATTGGGATCAGACTAGGAGGAACTGGGAGCAACTAGGAGCATGCAGGTGACAACTGGGATGGATCATCATGGCATCGGAGTAGGATCATGCTGGGAGTGACTGGGTCTATGCTAGAGGCAACTGGGAGATACAGGGATCACACTGGGAGGAAATGGGACCATATCGAGGACAACTGGGATCATATTGGGAGCAGCTGGGTCTACACTGAGGGTGACTGGGGTCATACTGGGATCATACTGGAAGTGACTGGGAGCATCCTGAGGGCAACTGGGATATACAGGGAGTGACTGGAATCATGCTGGAAGCTACTGGGAGATACTGGGAGAGATGGGGAGTGACTGGGACTATGGTGGGAGCAAATGGCATTGTACTGAGTGTGACTGGGTTCATACTGGAATCATACTGGTGAGGACTGGAGCCACAGTGGGAGTAACTGGGATCATACTGGGGGAAACTGGAACTGTACTGGGAGTGCCTAGAACTATACTAAGGGTGAATGGGAACACCTGGGACCATGCAGGGATCATAGTGGGAGTGACCAGGGTCATACTGGGATCATACTGAGTGTAACTGAAAGTGACTGGGATCATATTGGGGTGACTGGGAGCCACAGTATTGGGAATTATAAAGGAGAATTAGGTTGTGAGCTGTAAAACCTGCCGTGAAAGACACATGGCAGAACAAAGGAGCACAAGGCAGCACAGAGAGGCTTGTCTCCACCGGGCCCTGGGGGGAGGAGGTGTCACAGGGCAGACCCCTACAAAGTGTGTTGCTGATGTGGCAACACGAGATAGGTCACGCCATATAAGGAACTACTGTGCCTTAGAAAAGTGTATAAAACCAACTCCTTTGAATAAACCATTCAGATTCCCTGCCGGTCTGGGTCCGAGATTCAGTCGCCGACAAATGGTGTCCCCATGTGAGAATTTATTATACGCCTATCTGCGCGCCTGTCGGTGAGCCCCGTGGGACTTGAAGCTGAGAGAAGTGGGAAAGGTGGCCAGCAATAATCCCTACAAATTGTAGCTGAGCCATGGGGGACGTAGGGGATGGAGTATCCCAAGAACAGAACATCCCAAACACGTCAAAACAGGTTATAAAGAAACATGGCAGGAAAGTTGAGTCTACAGATTTGAACAGACTCTTGTTTTCGGTAAAAGACTGTGATTCAACTTTAGATAGGACCAATATTTTTAATCCTCAGACATGGGATGCTTTAGAGGACATGTTGTGGGATGATTTACACGTGGCAACGCAGTGCTGACAAAGCTTTTGTATCCATGGAGGACAGTGTGTAAAGGCGCTCATGGTGCATGCAGCACCCGGAGACTGGACAAAAAAAGCCGCTTGTGCCACCGCAGTAACTGTGCCAAGCCCTTCTGCACTGCCAGCAAGCGACTGTAAGTCTGTTGGGGCTGGGGGAGGAGAACCAGAAGATGGCCCCTCGTCCCCCGACCTGTTTGACCCTAGAGAGAAGCCGGATGGTACCGTAAAGCTCACGCCGCCCTGCGCCACGCGGCATCAGCTGGAGCTGGGTCGTGGCAAGTGTCTGGAGCTGGGAGGTCCCGTCCTGGTAGCATGTTCCCTCTCTGTTTGCCTTCTGTGAGAGTACAGGTGATGCCTTTTCCTGGTCTTAAAATCAAGAGTCAAACACGGTTAGAAGGGGAAAAAGGATTTTATCTTGATATTTATTTTAAGCATCCTTAGGTGCACACGTCCAGGTCAGATGCACTGAAATGCACTCCGCAATGCACCCCCAAAAGACCTGGTATGACATTATAGGTTTTATTAATTAGCATATCTATCAAAAATTCCCCAATGAGAGGCTTGAATGAGCCCCCCTCCCCAAGGAGCCTTCTCCTGGATGGTTCTATCAGTTTACAGAATGTGTTCTGGAGAGGACCTTGGGGTCTGGGGCATACTTGATCCCTAGCCACAAAGCTTCTAAAATGTTTAGTCTCTCAGCTTGACAAACAAGTCCAAGAATGTAGGCAAAAAGCACTAAGAATACAGCAGTTGTAAAAAGGGTTTTAACGGGTATAAAAGAAAAGGCAAAAAATCTTCGTAGCATCATTTCTCCCCTAACTAACAAAACCCTACCTTGTCTAGTCTACTCTATTCTTTACTCGCAGAAGATGGGGGGTGTGGGGGCGGGGAGAGGCAGGGTGGCCAGGAAAAGGCTGCATTGGTGCCAGGTAAGGGGGTGCAGGGGGGCCTCAGTGCCAGGGAAAGGGGTAAAAGGGCATCCTGGTTCTCAGGAATGGGGGTCCAGGGCAGTCTCAGGGTCAAGGAAAGGGGAGTGCAGGGACTGGGAGAGGTACAAGGGAGTTCCAGGGGGTCCCTGTGCCCAGGAAAGGGGAGTCCGCAGTTTCCCAGAAAAGGGGGGTGACAGGGTGGGGACACCCGGCATGTCCGGGAAGGGGAGTTCAGGCGGTCTCCGGTTTTGCAGAAAGGTGGGGCTGGTGGCTGGGAAAGGCAGGAATGGGGGTCCAAGGAGCTCCACGGTGTCCCAGCACCAAGAACACGGGAGTTTGGGATGGTGGGAGACATGGGATGGCCGTAAAAAGGGGAGCAGGGGGGTCCTGATGTCCGGCAATAGGGGATTCAGGGTGGTCCCTATGGAGGATAAGGCAGTTAAGGGGGGTCCCATTCCCGGGAATGGGGGTTATGGGGGTCCCGTTCCCAGGAATGGCTGTTCAGGGGGGGCCCAGGGGGTGCCGAGGTCCCACTCCCTCCTCGCCACCGCAGGAGCCCCCAGCCCCAGCGCTGGAGCCATCAAACTGCTCTGGGCAGATCCCGGCAGTGCAGGTTGGGAGAAGTGGCCGTGCCTGAGGGAGGGCGGGGGGACGGGGGGATCACTTCCAGCTGTCCCAGGGAAGGCTCTGTAAATCCCAGTTAATCCCAGTCGCTCCCAGTGTGTTCCCAGCCACCCCCAGTATGGTTACACACACTCCCAGTATATCCA
>NW_008240088.1:0-204 GCF_000691975.1 Corvus brachyrhynchos | reverse complement strand
GGAATGGGGGACCCAGTGTGTCACTGGTCCTGGGGGAAAGAGAAGGAGGGATGGGAGAGGAGGAGCGAGAGGAGGAAGAAGAGCAGGGACAAGGGAGGATCAAGAAAAGGAGAAGGAAGAATGAAGTTTAGCGCTCTCAGAATTTGCAGCCCTCGACCTGTGGGAGCATCACCCCCCCATCCCGCAGGTGCCCGGGGAGGGGGA
>NW_008240087.1:0-1195 GCF_000691975.1 Corvus brachyrhynchos | reverse complement strand
GATGTCACAACCCATTCTGTGATGTCACAACCATTCAGTGATGTCACAGTCTGCTCTGTGATGTCAGACCTATGTACTGTGATGTCACAGCCACATCTGCGATGTCACAGCTCACTCTGTGATGTCACATAGCCACCCGTGATGTCATAGCCACTCTGTGATGTCACACCACCCATCTGTGATGTCACAGTCCTCTCTGTGATATCACACAGCTGTTCTGTGATGTCCCCAATGACTCCGTGATGTCATACAGACACCCTGTGATGTCACAACCCACTCTGCAATGTCACAGCCTGTTCTGGGATGTCACACAGCCACTCTGTGATGTCACACCAGCACCCTGGCATGTCACAGCCTGCTCTGGGATGTCACAATTGCTCTGTGATGTCTGCTAGATGATGTCTGACCTCTGCCCTGTGATGTCAGAGCCCATTCTATGATGTCACAGCCTACTCTATGATGTCACAGAACTGCTCCATGATGTCACAATAGAGTCTGTGATGTCACAACCCCGTCTCTAATGTCACAGCCTGTTCTGGGATGGCCCAGCCGTCTCTGTGACATGATACCTATACCATGTGATGTCAAAGCCCACTCTGTAACGTCACACAGCCCCTTTCTGACATCACAGCTGCTCTGTGGTTCTATGACACAGACACAGGGGTTGTGAAAAACGAGGCTCATTCTTTATAAAATTTTAAGAGAAGTTTAATAAAAGGGACAATTAGGAGACAATAGCAAAAAGGGTATTACGGCCGGGTGCTTTGGCAGAGAGCCAAAGGCACACCTCTACATCCAAAAGATCGTCTTTAAAAGTACATCTCTTATTGCATATCCATCACAATCATGCATGATTCATAAAGTCTTTGGAGTTTCTGTGTATCATCCCATCAGCCTTATCTTCCTCCTTGGCTCCACTATGTCTCTGCTCTCTCCATAAATGGCTCTCTCTTGTTTCTGGTTTTCTTCTTCTCTGATAAGACACGCCAGTAATGTGAAGACTTTCTCTGCCTCTTTCCTAAACTGACTACATAAACAATAGACATTCTATGTCATGTATTACATTACAGAACCTCGGTAAAATTTTTCTAACATTATGTAACGTGAAAAGCCAACATCACAATACATTCATAACAATCCCTCACTTTCCCTTTTTTACAGCTCATTTGGCTTGAGCAGTATCCCTTGTTTTCTA
>NW_008240086.1:245815-246224 GCF_000691975.1 Corvus brachyrhynchos | reverse complement strand
CCCCTCCCCCCCCCGCCGCTGCTGCTCCAGGGAAGGAGGCAGCAAAGGAGGAGTCGGAGGAGTCTGACGAGGACATGGGATTTGGTCTCTTTGACTAACAGCAGCCACTCTATGCCTCTGTCAGAGTTGGCCCAATGGGAGAAATAAAAAGCTGTTTTACACCTTCATGTGTGCCTGCATTGATGGTGTAGTCTGCGTATCAGCTGGGGTTTGGGGAAAGTGTAACCGGCGGGGCCCTGTGCTCCAGAGCAGTGGTTGTTCCTCGGGCCGGGGCACGGCAGGTGAGCGGTTGTGTCCTGGCCCCGGGTGCTGCAGGGGAGCAGTTGTTCTCGGGGCGGGAGCGCACCTGTTCCCGGCCAGGCCCAGTAGAGGCCTTGCCCGCAGCAGGTCGGGGCAGGCCAGCGCCCGC
>NW_008240086.1:238465-245326 GCF_000691975.1 Corvus brachyrhynchos | reverse complement strand
CCGGACTGCCTGGGGCCGCCGGCTTCATCGTGAGGGGCTTGGGATGTTCCTAGAGCAAATCCTAGTCTGCTCAGCATCAGGTCCGTACTTGTATAGATACTGCCTTTGTTCTCTGTATTTGGTTGCAGCAGCATTGCTGGTATGCTGGCTTTGTAACGTGTACATAAACATGCTAAAAAAGAAAAATAAAAAGCAAATTAGTGAAGCCTGTCCGAGTGGGTCTTCCGGGGAGACTGGGTGGTTTAGACTAGTCGAGGTTTTGCGGTTTGCATAAGTTACTGAGATGCTGGTGAGGTTCTGTAGTATTATACATAAGTTATATTTTTCATTTCTAGGCTTAGGATAATTTTAACACGTTTTTCATGTCTGCACATCTTCCTGCATGGAAGCAGCATGACTAAGTGCAGCTTGGTTTGGGTTTGTATGTGATGAACTCATGTAATTGAAAAGTTTTGCGAGAAGAGCAGGTCTGTAACAGCAGCTGGTTCTGTTGGTTCTGGTGTCAATGACATTGTTGGTCATCCTTTGCAGCTCAACCCAGCCTTGCTGTTCAGAGGTGCAGCCTTGCTTCCAGCCAGTTATTAAGGGGACCTGTGGGTGTGAAATGGTCACAGGCTCAGGGAGGTGTGGATGGCCTTTAAATCTTGGGAAGCCACTGTGCAGGATTAGCCTTCCAGCGCGTCAGCAAAAAGCTTCACTGAAAGCAGCTTTGAGGAGCTCTTTGAAAAAGACTGAAAAGGGAAGGAATCGTTTTAGATGAGTTTCTAAAGACATGCTCATTTGCTGCCTTTTGGAAAGATGCTGGTATAAAGTTGCTCAGTTTAAGAGCTGAATTTCAAAAGCATTTCCTGGAGAGCTGTGCTTTGGTTTATGTAAATGCAGAAAACCTGGGAGTGTAGGTCTTCCTGGGTTGTCTGCAGTTCGAGTGCTCTTTTGGAACTGCCTGGACTTCAGGAGATAACATGGAGGGAAAAGCTCCTTTGAATTCTAGAAGTTACTATTTTTTGCTTTTCAAGGTCCTGTACTCCAGATTATGGGTCTTAGCTCTTACTCTGTGTTACTTTTGGAGGGGTAAGGGTCTCTTACAGAGCACGAGAGCACAGATTAATGGAGAGGAGTCGTCCTTCAGCCTTGGGGAAGGAGTGTGTGGTGCACAGTGACCCTTCCTTGGCAGATGAGATGGCAGATGCTCACATTTGGGCACTAAGAGGTCATGTGGCAGCAAGTGACATATTCTGCTTGCCCTGGTTTGTGTTCTGTGGGCTGAAAACAAAGGCAGTCTGATGTTTTTTCTGCTTCGTGGTTTTAGATTTCTGACACACTGAAGCGGTTTGCAGTGAAAGTAACTACAGCCAGCGTGAAGGAGCGGAGAGAGATCCTCAGTGAGCTGGGAAAATGTGTTTCTGGGAAAGGTAAAAAACTTGGGAGCACTGTTCTGGTTACCAGGGTGAAGGAGGGTGTTATAATGTTTTGTTTCAAAAGGTTGTGTGAGGGGTATTTGTTTGAGGGAGGGGGCTAGCAGAGTTTGGAGCCAGTGCTCCATCACAGGGTTAATTCCAAGCGTGGAATTTGTGGGTAGCAGAGAACCCCAGCTTTTGGCACATCTACTTTTTCCAGTCAGCAGTTGTAGCATTGTGTAGCATTAGTTCTTCATTAGTGTGTCAGTTGAGTTTCTGTCATGACTCTTGGCCTGTTCTTTTAGTACTCATGGAATCCTTGGGTATGTACATGTATAGAGAGGGGGAGTATGGGAGATTTCAGATGGTCTTAATAAAACAGCTGAAGTAAATTTTTGAAACTTATTTCTCTCATTTTCTGAAGATGACCGTGTGTTCCAGTTTTACCATTGTTTTAAAAAATATGCATAAAATGTATGAAAAGAGCAAACTTTTACTGTGATTTGTGCAAGCAATTTCGTAGATGTGAGCAGTTTACTGATTTCAGTCATGAAGTGAATTGTGTTTGTGTTAAAGATTAAGAGCTCTTTGATTTATGAAGAAATATTTTGGAATACATTGTTACAGATCTTCCAGAGGGCGCAGTGAAAGGCCTTTGCAAACTCTTCTGCCTTACTCTGCATCGATACCGGTAAGTAAATTGATGTGGAAAGGCAGTATTATTTAATCTATCAGTATTTAGTAGTTAAATTGGTGTGGAGCATCTGGAAATGTTAGCATGCAGTGTCACAGAGATGTATATGACACCAAAGGATGTCATCTTGTAATTACATTCTCAGGGGAGGATTGACATTAAAATGTTTTACAACATTTGCCTTGCATTTCACCTTTAATTTTGAAATTAAAACTTTAGTCCTGTGGTTCAGTTTGCAAGAATGAATACCCATGTCCTTGTGAAGCAAGACTGAGCTGTCTTTTAGACAATTTTAGGTGGGATTAAATTGTGCTCTGTGGTAGAGGAGCTGTTCAGAACCTGTTTTCTTCTGCAGTCTGCCAGAGGGCCTCCACATAACTGCTGTCATTTGAGGAAGGGAATGGAGCTTTCTGCCAGAAACTTCTCCACTTTGTGGAACAGCAAGGATAAAATAGTTACTAGCTTGACTGCTGAAATGGGAAAGCAGAGCCCTTTGTGTGGTGCAGGGGTGGTAACGGTGCAATGTGGCAGGTGTAGAATGTTCGTGATCCATGTTTGTCACAGGGATGCTGCGTCCCGCAGAGCCCTGCAGTTGGCCCTTCAGCAGCTCGCAGAATCCCAGCCCGAGGCAACGGCAAAAAACCTGCTGCACTCACTTCAGTCTTCAGGGATCGGCGGCAAGGCTGGAGTTCCCAGGTGTGGAGGAGTCGCTTTGTGTGGAAGCAGTTCTGAGTTGCTGGTAGTTCCTCCTGTTTAGAATGAGGCTTGTGCTGCTGCTTGGCAGAGGCGTTAAAAGCCTTTAGAGACAAAACTGTTAACGCTGTTCAGATGTTCCTCTCTTACCTCTTCCATGTAATTTGGGATGGCAAAGGGAGTATCCTGGTGTAGCTGCTGGTGGATTGGGTCTGAGTTTCGGTTTAGCCTTTGTTAAACTTCAAGTCTGGAGAGATGAGGAACAAACTCTTCCAAGAAACAGTCTCCAAAATTATTAGGAAAGGGGATTTCATCACCTATCAAGCATTCAGCTGCCTCTTGTGCCATCTGGAAGCTCTGAGTGTCAAACCAGAGCTGAAACAGCTTCTGAGGACTGATTATTTCCTTTAAAAACTAAAGGCTTTAGCTGCATTTTTGTGTGGTAAAATTGCCTGTCAGTCAGGTGCTGTTCTAACCTGGGCAAAATGGGTCTGTAATGGTCTAGTTAGGTGTAAGTTATGTCCTGGGAAGTGTAGATTTACCTTCCTCTCCTGTTTGTACAACAGTAAGAGCAGTGGATCTGCAGCTCTGCTGGCACTCTCCTGGACATGCCTGCTTGTACGCACAGTCTTTCCAACACCTGACAAGAGACAGGGAGAAACATGGAAAAAACTGGTAGGTTCTTTAAGCTTTGCAGAAATATCCCATCGCAGATACAGACTTAAATATTTCCAATGTGTTTAAGTTGCTGAAATGTTGCAAATAATTCTGAATGTAACTGAAAACACCAAGTTAGAATCCAGGTTTGGAGGAAGATTTGGTGTATTGTGATGTCTCCTCTTCCCCTGGAGAAAGCAGGAGATATATAAAGCATGAGTGGGGTGGTCTTGCACCTGTGCAGTTGTTCTGCATACAGAGATGGCTGCTGGTGCCTCTGAGGTACATCTGCAGTGTGGCATGAAGTTCTTGTGCCTCCCTTGAAATATGCGTGTGTGATACTCTGTCATACAGTGTCAAGGAACTTTTGCCTTTCTTTCACTTTTAACAACACAAATGTGCTACTGTACTCATAGCACATTGGGATATAGTTGGAACAGGTTTTAAGAAGAGATGTAATCTGTTTTTAGTGTTTCCAAAACTGTTAGGCATTGTTCTGAACAGAGGTGCGGGATGAAAGCAAAGGCAGCTTGTTGGAAGAGCTTGGATGACCTAAAAGACTTAAGCAGATTCAGCTAATCATTGACATTTGGCATGCCTTGTTTGATACAAGCTCTCTGAGAAGCAGGTTTTCTCGGCTGTTGCCTTTGGCAGGTGGAGGTTCAGTGTTTGCTCCTTTTGGAAGTCCTGGGAGGGTCCCACAAGCAGGCAGTGGATGGGGCCGTGAAGAAATTGAACAGGCTGTGGAAAGAGGTGATGTATACATTATGTGCTATATTCTCTAGCTGTTCTGGGTTCTGTGGTGTTAACATGCCTTGCTCTTTTTCTCTTAAGAACCAGGATCTGGTGGATCAGTACCTATATGTCATTCTTGGGCTCGAACCAAACCAGAATTATGCTGCAATGCTGGGACTTGTGGTCCAGTTTTGCACAGCCCAGAAGGAGATGGATATTATTAAACGATACAAGGTAAATCTGTTGCACAGCTTTTTTTGTTGGGGAATAAGAAGCATCACTTCTTATCATGAAGAAGGGACTGAATAGACATCTTAGTGAGGCTGGTACTTTGCATCTGCCCCTGGTTTCACTATCTGTCAGTTCAGTAGTCCTGCACTTCTGATTGAAACAGCTGGGGTGTGTTTAGAGAGGAGGTGCCAGATACATGGCTGTTTGGTTTTGCCTGTGCATTTCTGTGAATGTCCAATGTACAGCTTCCTGCCTTGTCCCTGTTGTGGGAGTGAAAGGCAGCACGTAGCTTTTGGTGTGGTTTGGGTGTTGGGCTCAGGATAGAGCAGGGAGCATTGGTCTCTGCTTGACTGGCTGATGTGAGAGTGAAAGGAAAGCTTCCAGAGGAGGAGGAGGTGGGGTGTCCAGCCTGGCACCTGACTGTGTGCCGGGGAGCTGTGTACAGGTTGAGATGTGGCTGTAATCTGGTGTTTCTGCTTGTTCAGAGTGCTCTCCTGGATTTCTACTTGAAGACCATCCTTATGAGCAAGACAAAGCCTCAGAAGCACGTGCTGGTGAGACACAGTGTTACAGCTGCTTGTGATGCTGTCCCACAGGCAGCATTGCCCTGTGCTGAGTGCCCTGTCCCCTTTGCAGGACAGCTGTTCTCCGCTGGTTCGCTATGTGTCCCATGCTGAATTCAAGGACTCTGTTTTGCCAACTTTGCAGAAATCCCTGCTGCGGAGTCCTGAGAATGTAATTGAAAGTGAGTCTGTCATCTCTCTGCATTGCTTTGTCAAAGAGCCTAAATCCTTAGTGGTCTGGAGCTGTTGGGGCAGTGTCACTCTGGACTATGCTTTTGGTCCCATGAGTGCAGGCAGGATTGTCTGGCATCCAAGGGTTAGATGTGGAGAAGCAACATTTGTGGTGTGATCCCAAGTGTCAGGGTATGTGATAACTACTGTTTGTACCGGGGACAGGATTTTGCAGCTTAGTGCTAGGAATAATCCTGAATTATTCTGTTCATTGGGCATCATTTTCAGTAGGTTTTTTTTTTATTCCTACTCCTTACTACCCTGTTTGCTCTTGATGTGAACTGTGGGGAAGGGTGTATTAAAATGCTAATGGCATATCACATTTTGTTAAGTAACTGTTTTTATCTCTTATGTTGTCAGCAATCTCTTTCTTGCTCGTATCTGTGAACCTGGATCTTAGCCAGTATGCTGTAGACATTGTGAAAGGACTGGCCAGTAAGTACTCTCACTTCTGGAGGGAATTATGAATTCAGAATAAAGCTTTCTGCAACTTTCTGGCTGTATCTACAACAGCTTGATTGCTGGTGTAAAGGTTGTTTTAGGTGGCAGGGAGGATGATGCTGTAACTTGGAACTGGAGTAGTTCACATGATGGTTCCAGAAGCTGCATTAAGCCGCATGTAAAGACAGTCCTTACTTGCTGGTTTTATGCAGCTTGTTGTAAGGAACTCTTAGCTTGTGCATTATTTTCTAGGTCATCTGAAATCCAACAGTGTGCAGCTGATGGATGAAGCAGTTGTGGCATTAAAGAACTTGGCTCGGCAGTGCAGCGATCCTTCGGCTGTGGAGTTGCTGGGCAGGCACCTTTTTGCCATCTTGGGTGGTGAGTGAATTGTAGGATAAGCAGTGGGGCTGAATTGAGGTTTGACAGCCTCAAGGAGTTTTGCGTATTGTATTTTCTGTTCTCTTTCTCTGCCTGGATGGAATGGATGGCTTAGCTTGGATCAGGGATAATGGGGCAAGCTTCTGTGTTTTGGAGGAGATTCTTGGTTACAGCTGTTGTCTGTAATCACCTATCACCTTTGTGTTTCTTGTTGGCAGGCTCAGAAGGGAAGCTGACAGTTGTTGCTCAGAAGATGAGTGTCCTTTCAGGTGAGGATCCTAGAAGAAAGCTGCTTCTCTGGTGGAAGAAATTGAGCAGAAAGCTGAACGGAAGGGATCTGTACCTCACCCTTTAGGATTTCCTGCCTGTCACTCTAAGTTGGCTGTAGTTGAAGCCATTAGAGGGTGCTGGATACCACATACCGGTTCCTGACTTTCTATTAAAAAAATAAATGAATAATAATTGGCTAGTAGGCCAAAAATTTTATGCAAAGAGGATGACTTGTACCCAGGGTGAAAATGAAGACAGAGATCTGGCAGTGTGATACGTGGTAGATGTGACATCCAGATGTAGTGACAAGAAAAAGAGATGTCTGTGCAAGGATTGAAGTGTGAAGGGTCATTCTTGATTGGATTTAGATGTCGTGCGTAGTTTGGGAACTACTGAGAGAATTCTGTCCTTTCAGGGATTGGCAGCCTTAGTCACCACGTGGTTTCTGGACCCTCCAGCCAAGCTCTGAGTGCAACTGTGGCTGAGCTTTTCATCCCGTTCCTGCAACAAGAAGGTGAGACTTCTTGCCTTTGTTCTGGGTTTGCTAAGCTTCTTTCATCTTCAGCAG
>NW_008240086.1:204505-238404 GCF_000691975.1 Corvus brachyrhynchos | reverse complement strand
TTTTCACATGGCTTTTCCAGATAAATCTGGATTCTTGCCTGCTGTGTTACAGAATCTGTTGCCCTGTTTTCATGAGCCACTCCATGGAGACAGTGCTGTGCCTGTTAGAAGCACGTGTTTATTAGTGCAGTAAATATTACTGTATCCTGCAGCCGTAGGGAGGAGGAGAGAAGATCCAACAAGCAGGAATTGTGCAGCAAGATTGATTTACTTAATTATTTTACAAACTCTTTCATAGACTTTTTCTTTGTAGTCTAATTGGACAAAGGATCAGCCACCCCTTGGGGGTGATTGGCTAAAATCCTAAAACATCCATTGTCAAAATATTTTTTGACTGTACTATAAACAAGGCTTTTGCAAGGTCGCAGGTGTTCATTGTTTATAGAACTCTGCTACTATCTTCTGTGAGAGAGAAAAGTCTCTCACAGACTTAGAAAATAGCGAGAAAAATTCTTGCTAGCAGCATTTTTGTATCCACATGTGTTCTTTTCCTGCATCCTGATGTTGTTACCTGCTTTCTGTTTCATGTTCTGTGCTTTCTGCAATTGCTGAACTGATGTGAGCTCTCTGTTTCTTTGCAGTCCATGAGGGCACATTGGTTCATGCAGTCTCTGTCCTGGCTCTTTGGTGTGTTCGGTTCACCACAGAAGTTCCTAAAAAGCTGGTAGAATGGCTGAAGAAAGCCTTCAGCCTTAAAACCTCGACTTCAGCGGTGAGACATGCCTACCTGCAGTGCATGCTAGCCTCCTTCAAAGGTAAAACTGGGGGCTGTTAATAACTCTTGGCCATGGGGCTTAGGAGGAGAGTTATCAAACTTTGTACTTCCTGACATAGAGAGCTGTGTGGATTAGGAAAGATTTTGTAAGGCAATGTCTGTTTACTGACCACCTTCAGATTTCTCCTTAAACTCTCTTTTGCCTTCAAGTTTATAAAGATGGTTTGTTTCCATGTATAACTAAAATCACTGTCCGTCATGCTGTCTTTCATATATCTCAAAGTAATATTTGATTGCTTTATTTTTGTCTTACACCTAAATTGTAAGGTACACCTAAATTCTAGCTCAGGAGCCATACTTTTGTTTTATATAGCACCCAGCACAGTGGGATCTTGGTCTCTGGCTTTGACTCCTGGAAACTTAAAAAAAAAAGTAAAAATTACTGTGTTTGAAATGAAGAACTCGAGAAATTATTCTCTTTTGGTGATCCTCTAGTGATTTACATCTGTTGGTCCTGCTCCCTTTCACTGCAGCATTTCATCCTCATTTAGACCTCTGGGATTCCTTAACCTCTGAATGTTTGAAATGAAACAGATGGTCATGGCTTGCCAGGAATTTGCTTTCTCCCTCTTAGGGAAATATTAATCTTTGAAGTCAGACTTCCTGTGATTCGAAGTAATTCCTTTAATGTAACTGAATTAGCATTTTCTTTTGCATCCTGTGAACAGAACCTCAGTATACTGAGATGGCACTTTTCTGTCTGTGAAGAAAGGACTGAAGTGGTTGCCATTGAGCTTTTCATAATTGCAGTTTAATGATAGTGATTGGCAAATACTCTGGAGATTCAGAGTCTTCCCAGTGTGTGTCTGATTCCTTTCCTTGTCTTATGGCAGCAGAAAAACCATTTATACCTGGGTTGTAAAGTGAGGACTGTGTTGTTTTGTAACATGTCTCTTTTGTCCCCTCAGGTGACACATTATTGCAGGGAACGGACTTGCTACCGATGCTGATCCAGACAGTAGAAAAAGCAGCATCTCAAAGTACTCAGGTTCCCATGGTAACTGAAGGAGTTGCTGCAGCTTTGTTGATCTGCAGGATGTCTGTAATAGAGGGACAAACTGGTAAGGTCACAAAACAGGTGGCAGAATCCAATATAAACAGGTTCTGAGGGTTAACACTCCTTGACGTTGTGCAGGAAATACTATTTCTTAATCTGTGTAAAGTTTCTACATAGAGAATTATTGGTCTTCTATAAACCAGGGAAAGATTAACTTCCATCTCTCTCATTTATGTGAGTGAAGAATTCTTACTCTTCCATGGCTTTGCAAATTCCAGCTTCCATTCACATAGGGCAATATTCCTCTTTATTCTGACAGGAGCTGTTCACCCTGACCTTTCATGGTAGGATTTGACTGATGCATCGGAAGTATTACTTGATTGTTATTTGGGTAGTGTTTTTACAAACCTTTGGAAAGCATAGGGACTGGAATTCTGCCTCCCATTAGAGGATATTACAAGAGCTCTCTGGGTTCATTCATCTGTTCATCCATCAGGTGTGTTCTATCAAAAGCAACACACCCACTTCCCTCCTTTTCTTCACTTGTAGGAAGGTTTGTCCTATTAAAGATTAAGGTGAATCAGACTTTACATTTCACATGTGTAAGTCAGAGAAAGGTGTTTTTGTCAGCTGGTGTTTTTTGGGCATGTTTATAGTTCTGAATGAGAGAAATGAGAGGCTTTAGAATTGAAGACAAGTAAGGCTAGAAGTAATTTGAGGGATTTCAGGAGAGAGAATTCTACTGTATTTTGTGTGCACTGATGAGTTCTGACTTCTTTTGAAACATCCTTGATGGATATCTGTTCTTTTCCTGTCAGAGTCTAAGCTGAGTGGTTTCTGGCAGCTGATTTTGGATGAGAAAAAACAAATTTTTACATCTGAGAAGTTTTTGCAGTCTGCATCAGAGGAAGGTAAATTGGCAGTTACTGTATATCCAGTTACTGTTTAACTGTTTCTTAGTACTTGACAAGAGCTAATGTTGTTAGCCTTGTTCTGTGATCCTTGGAGGATACAGTTTCAGATTAAAATGAGCTCTGTACTCTTCAGAAGTACATCTAGACTAGTTGTAGTCTAAGCTTGAAAATGAATTATTTCTTGATGAGCCTGAGTTATGACTCATTTATCATTCCAAATGATAAACAAATGGAAGGGCCTTGTGACAGCTGACACTCAGTACCCATTTCATTGCCACTGAAGCTGTTTTGGCAGGGCTCAGGAATTAACAGAACTGAAGCACTGAGCATGGTGTTTATAATTTGCTTTGCTCTGTCAACTTAGACCAAAGTAGGTCACACACAATGGTCAGGAAAATTGTCCTGGGATCCAGCTAAAAACATTTCAATTAAGTCATGGTTCAGTTCCCAGTCTTGGCAGATCTGAGTTGGATTTGTCTCCAGCTTCAATGAGAAGATCATGTAGAGGCTCAGCTTGGGGAGCTATTTTAATGTGTCCTGATTGCTGTTCATTTGTTTTCAGGTAAAAAAATCTGTTTCCTTATGAAGTCTCATGCTGTTTTAAATATTTGTCTTTTCCCCCAGCCATGTGTACAGTGCTGCAGCTGACAGAGCGCCTGCTCTTGGATCATGCACAGCGGCTGCCTGAAAGCAAAGTTCAGTACGTAGAGTGCACTTGCTGTCCGTGATCCGTGTCTGACTTCAGAGTGCTGCTGTGGGCACTGGGTGGGTGGGCTTGGGGCTTAGCACAGAGTGTTGAACTCTTGGTGCCTTTGTGTCCACTTGGTTGCAGAGCTGCCTCCCTGGCTAACCCTGTGTATCTCTGTTAGCAGGCAGTACCACCGTGCCCTGGTGGCTGTGCTGCTGAGCCGGACCTGGCACGTCCGCAGACAGGCCCATCAAACAGTTAAGAAGCTCTTGTCCTCTCTTGGAGGGTACAAGCTGGCCTATGGGCTCTTGGAGGAGCTCAAAGTGGTTCTCAGTTCTCATAAGGTGAGTAGCCAGCAAGTCTCTGCTCAGACAGATGTTTGAGTGCTGCCAGTCACCTCCCTGCCCTGGGTTTGCTGTTAGCATTGATGTACAGGATTACATCCTGATGTACAGGATTACATGTTAGCCTGAACAGGATTCAGCTCCAGATGATCTCCTGGAATGCCCCTTTATACTGGATTACTGCATATTACAGCATGAATGTCTGGAGTGTGCCTAGTCTTCCCTATATATGTAGGAAAGACATATTCAAAATGTTTTGGGTCGGAAGCTGTATTTTTCCATGTATTTTTATTATTTTAATGCAGATTTAACCTCTGCTATGCTTCATTCCTTTCTTTGTATCTTGGTTCTTTGGCCCTGGATTATAGACTGCAGAAGTTGGGCATACTTCCCAGCCAGCTGGCTCGACCTTTTCCAAAGTCTTTGCCAGAAGTGATCATTTTAGTTTTATCCCAGCTTGCCAAATCCAGTATAGTCCTCTATTCTTAATCTTTTTGTCACTGTCATCCCTGTGCTTTGGTTTTGTTGTTATCCTGTATCCCCTTCTTTCCTTTGAAAACTTCAGGTTTTTGATACTGACAGGGATTGTTGGCATTGTCTGGTTTTACTGTGGGAAAAGTGTGCTCAGGTCTCAGGAAGGTTTGGTGTTGTCCATTCAGATTCTGCCTCATGAGGTCCTGGTGACAGAGGTGGGAGAGCTGTCAGAGCTGGGAAGGACATACATTCCCCCTCGTGTGCTACATGAGGCCCTCTGTGTCATCTCCAGTGTGGCAGGGCTTGACGTGGACTCCTTTGAGCCAGAGAAGCTGGCCCTGGAGATCCTGCTGGTGAGCCATCATCCATCTGTAGGTAAGTGCAGGGATAAGATTCTCATGGCCAATGTATGACTTTTTATTGTACTTTTTTGTTTTGTTGTGCCAGCGACCTGCTTCATGTTTATTATGCTCACTTCTTCTTGCTAGTGGCAGTGCAGCCAGGACTTTGGCCAGCCCTCCTCATCAAGATGAAGATAGATCCTAAAGACTTCATTAACAAGCACCTGAATGACATCTTACCCAGGATCACCACCTACACTCTGGAGAACCAGGTGATAAACTGCTTTCCTTGTGTTAGTTTTGGGAGATACCTTCGAGGAGTTCAGTACTAACTGGTCTAAAAGGTGGGGAAGAGGGAGGTTAAATGAGAATGTCTCTGGTGAAAAGGAGCTGGGACTCAAGAGGGAAAGAACGTACCAGCAACTGAGTAAAATTTTAGATAAGATTCAAATATCCACTGAACAATGAATTGGGGATTAGAATGTAATGGGGGCTGCCTCAGCAGGACATACTTCTTGGAAACAATTTTAAGGAATACTGATTATGTTTTTTCCTTCATTTTACTGACAGTCATCTATGAATGCAGTGGGATCTCTCTCTCTGCTTTCACCTGGTAGAGTGCTCCCACAGCTCATCAGCACTGTCTCAGCATCAATGGAGAACCCAGCTCTGTGCCAGGTTACTCGAGAGGAATTTGCCATCATGAAGACACCCGAGGGAGAACTGTATGACAAATCTATAATACAGAGGTAAGTCTTCATAATTTCTTTGTGCACCTGGGGATTGATCACTGCTGGTATTCTTGCCAGTGGGTGACTAGGTATGTCAGATGGTCTTTCTGTACAGAAGTTCCTGGATTTTTATGCCTGGTCCTTAGTCCAGAGCGGTGCTGATTCTTTCTCTACTTTTCCTTCTTAGTGCTCAACAGGATAGTATGAAAAAGGCTAACATGAAGAGGGAGAACAAAGCTTATTCCTTCAAGGAACAAATTATTGAGCTGGAGCTGAAGGAGGTAAGTTGATGGAAAAAGGAATGGCAGGCTGCTCACAATCTTCACTGCAAGTCGTGTGTTGTTCTATGGTTTCTGGCATATGTGTGTGTGCTGGTGGGAAAGATTCTCTGAACTACTTGGAATTCTGCTATCTGTATGTATCCCATTTTTAAAATAAAGGTTGCCTTCTCTTTGCTCTGGGGAGGGTGACATATCATCCACTGTAAATGAACTGGACGGCACTTTTTAATGATAGCACATAATTTGTGACCAATGCAGAGAAACTTATGTTATGCTGCTAAAGGGACACTAAAGTGTTGTTAATTAACCTTCTGATTTTCATTTTGTGTCTTTACTCAAGAGGGATATACTTGGAAGGATATTTTGGTACTGTTTTAAAAGTAAATTGCAAAAAACCCCAACGTTTCCAACTTGCTTCTCTGTCTGAAGGGATGGTGTTTGTAGCTCCCAGATAATAATGTCCATGGCTCTCTATTGCAGGAGATAAAGAAGAAGAAGGGAATAAAGGATGAGGTGCAGCTGACAAGCAAGCAGAAGGAGCTGATGCACGCACAGCTGGAAAGGGAGGCTCAGATAAGGAAACGGCTGAAGGAGGTAAGTTTTGGTTGTATTTTTTGGTCCTCTGCAGGCACCATGACCCAAATCACTTTGAAAGAGGGAAAATGGTCTAGCAATCACCTATTTGTTTCTGTTACTAGAAATGAGATTTAACAACTCTATTTTTTTCCCAGTGGACTTTTTTTTATGGTAATCTCTTGAATTGTTTCTCTTACAGCTTGATAATGAGCTGGAAACAGCTCTAGGACTCCTGGACACTGTTATAAAGAAAAAGCCTCCCGGTCTCACTCAGTACATCCCTAGTCTCATCAGTTCCTTCTTGCCACTTTTTCGATCTCCTTTGGCTGCTCCAAGGATTAAGAAGCCTTTTCTTTCCTTAGCTTCCTGTGTCATGCCTGCTCAACTGAAAACCTTTGGTGAATATTTGCAGTTGCTCTTTAAGGGCAGGGTGTGTCATTTTGATGGTGGTGAAAATTATTGCTCTTACAAACTGTGGATCATGACCATGTACCACAGAAAGTCAAGAGGAAAAACCATCTGGAACAGTGCTTAGGGAGATGACTAAGAGATCCTACTGCTGGATGGGACTGGGACCAAAGACAACGACTTGTCTGGTCAACGACCAGCTCTGAGGAGCAGCTGCTCATTGTGGGAACATCTTCCCTGTGTGGAGTTTGGAGGGTGTGAGTGTAACTCACACATGTGAAGAAATCTGTCCCCTGATAGCCCTGGGCTGGGCTTGCTGCTCTGAGCCTCTTTGCAGCCTGGGCTCTTGCCCAGAGCTTTGTTACATTTCTTGGGCCTGTGTTCCTGGGGGTTTTTCTCTCGAGAAATCTTTGGATTTAGCCCTCTCATGGATTCTTTATTTTTCCATTCCAGGTACTTTAGTAAGCCATGTGACCTTGCGCCTGATGAAACCAGAGTGTGAGTTAGATGAATCCTGGTGTCAGGAGGAGCTGCCTGTTGCTCTGAACAGGGTGGTCAGTTTGCTGCATGCCCACACCATTCCCAGCCGAACAAGCAAGGGAGAGCCGGGTATGAAGTATGGTAGATCCTGCTGACACTGCCCCCACTTCCAATAACTATGAACTGGTTTAGTTTTCACAGTTTGTATTTTATTTTGCAAGCAAAACTTCACTTTTTCTATTTTAATTGGATAACTCTTCATAGATAATGAAAAACTTCAAGGTTTTTTTGTGCTGGTAGTAGTAGGAGTGTTACAACTATAGTTAAGTATAGAAATGAAATAACAGTATTTTTTCTTAAAATGGTTCATACGGAAATAATGGCACTGAGATTAAGGCTCATCTTTGCCAAGGACAGCTCCTACCTTTCAACACCACTTACCGTAAGGGATTCGGTGAGACTAAGTGAAAAGACAAAATAATTGCATGTTATCTGTGATCACACCAGTGAAGTGCCCATGGCCTCTTCTTGTTTGCTGTGTAGTGCTGCAGTTCATGAATATTTTATTCTGGCATGATTGTAGAAAGAGCAGTTCTTTCCACTCTGTAACATGAAGGCAAGAACCAATATTATTACAGTGCAAGGATATGATTTGAGTTAAAGTAAACCTTTCTTCTTGTGTTTTTTTTTAAATCTTATTTCACGGATTAGTTTTAATTTAGGTCACTTCCAGAATCTTCTTCACAGTGGGGTGCACAAGTACTTGTGCCACTCCACTGAAGGTAATAGTACAGAAGAGGAGGGTTGATGTGTGTCCTTTGGGGGCTGGGATGGCTTTGGCTGTCTCAGGGTGTACTCTAGGGACAGAGGTGGTTCACTTCACCCAGGCTTTGGAGCTGTTCATCATGCAACCCAATCAAAAGCTGCTGTGGTAGATGGTGTATATTTTTAAGGGAAATGTGGGATTCTGTTTGGTCTCTTAGCCCCATAGTTCAGTTCTCTTGCTGTTCATCTGCCAGTCAGATGTGCAGTGGTGTGACTGTGGCACGTGTCACTGTCACAGCTGACAAGTGGCAATTGACCATGTTGAGCACCGCTTCAGTGCTGAACATCTCAGTGATAATTTGGTGTCTCCACTGTGCAATTGATTGCCATAGTAAGTGCAAGTTCATTAACATTTGAATCCTTTTTCAGGCTTATTTCCAGAATGTAGTGGAAGTATTTTCAGTCCTCCAAGATTTCCTATATTGCTTAATTAAATTAATATCTTACTATTTTTTTCCACTTTTGCAAGAGAAGGACAGTAGTTTCCAGAGTACTTTATTGGACAAGTCGTATTATATTCTCAAAGGATTTTTCCTCATTTTCAAAGTTCTTTGGAATGTAGTTGTGCGATATGATTTAGTAGAGGTTAATTTCTTAGGTAACTATGAGACCTAAGAGAGACCATACCTCCTTGTAATGTGGATGATAGAATTTATCATTCATTGCTGAAATGCCAAGATAGATCTTATAATCTTTCTCATATTGGTCAATACCAGCTACTGTGTAAATAGAACATTTATCTTCTCAAATAAAGCTTTCTTCCTCCTTCTGGGTATAGAGGGACAGTGGTTTAAGGCTAAAAATATCTGGCCAATAATTAAAAAAGAAAAAAAAGTGTAAAAGCAAACAGATACTGAGCAAACAGAGAAAAATCGCGCATCAGAGATAGAGAGGGTTTTACCGAAGCTGTTCATGTTAAATAGGAGCTCAGAATGTGTTTGAGATTTAATATTTCTCTCTTAAAGTACTTTTGCAGTATTTTTGCCCTACATAAGCTGACTAATACTGCAGTATTGTATCTGCAGTGCTCTTCATTTACATTTAGAAATTTAAACTTGGGCATTCTCTGTCAGCACAGACAGGGTATAGAAAAGAAATGTTTTCCCTAGACATCTGATATTTGAATATTAACTGGACTAATGGAAGGACTGGAAGGAGCATTTGTTATATGCTATAGACAAGGCCCTGTAAAAAGGAAGGAGAAAAATCTTTTGACAATGGGAATCCAAAAGCTTTAATTCTTCAAGGAGCGGAGGGGAGTTGAAGCTTGCACCAGATTTAAAAGGACTTAATTCTCAAGGATCCAGCCGAAGACTGGAATGACAGGTTAGCTAGGTTGGTAGGAAGTGTTTAAAGGAAATGTGGCTGGCAAACAGGGCCTTGCTTTGGGACAAATGAACTTTATAAGTGACTGTCTAATCCATTGAATTGTTTCAATTCCATTTACAGTATGTATTTCTGTACTCTTGAGGCATTGGTAGTAATTTGGAATCCTAATGTGACTTTTAACTGAAGCCAGGTAGAATCACAGAATCATTTAGGTTGGCAAACCCTTAAGATCATCAAGTCCTACCCTTAACACTGAAATGCCAAAAGTCACTGTCAGAGCTACACTGTTGCTGCTGTGAAGTGGCAAATACTTAGGTTTACTCAGCATGTTTGTGCATGAGGCTGAAGCTTGGCCATATCTATTATGAGCTACTCAGGTGTACATTTTATACCAGTAACTATTATAAACCAAGTCATGGGAAGGTCAGCTGTGTTCACAGGATGGTTTTTCCTTTTCGCAGGTGCTGGCCCATTATCAGCTCCAGCATTTTCCTTAGTCTTTCCTCTGCTGAAGATGGTTATGATTGAGACACCGCATAACAGTGAAGACAAGGAGGAGTTCCTGGTCAAGATTCTGCAGATCCTTACAGTCCATGCTCAGTTGAGATCATCAGCAAATGGCCAGTCTTTGTTGGTGGATGAGGTGAGAGCTGTGGGGTCAGATGATCTCCTTCAGATGAGCCATGTGATAAAACAGAATCTGATGTGTAAACTGGACAAAGCAGATAAATTCCCCAAGTTAGAGTTAACAGTATAGGCTTGTTTTCTGTCATGGATTTTGGTACCTGTCCAGCCCTGGCTTTTGACTGGGATTTTATAAGGAGTGTCATACACAGGCAAGGCACTTTGGAATCACAAGATAAAAGACTTTTCCCCCCACCTTTTCTCCCCTCAACCTTTCAGAATGGCCCAGAGTTGCTGCCCCGCAGGGACATGCTGGTTCTGCTGACCCAGGTGATAGGAACGGGTTCTCCACGGTTGCAGGTGAGTGCTCAGCTTCATAACCACAGTCAGGATTCTCCCTTTCATCACCATCTAAATGAGGGAAATGTACCAATTGGTTTAAGTCTCTGACGTTAGTGGTTGATACATTGCCAATGTTCTTTTGTGTTTATGGTATTCTTGGAATAAAATATCTGCATCTTTTTTTCTGTGGGTTTTATTGCACCAAATATATTCTTCAGTCTTCCAGAGGTGACATTTTTTTCTTTCTTTAAGGCCTTGCTCTGCCAAATAAGTTCAGTAGTCTCTCCCCTGAGTGTTTGTTCTAAGGGATGAGGTGGCAGACAGGTCAGTAATAAAAAGCAAAGAGTTGGACTGAACTTGTCACTTCTTGGTTTTGTCGCTTCTTTGGGAATTTCTTCTGCTGTAATAGCACTCAGCGCTTGCTCTGACAGCAGTTCAAGGTGTAGTAGAATCTCTCACACTTGCTCATGGTGTTGTAGGTGTTGGCCTCAGAGGCACTGACCGTGCTGTGCATGAGCAGCAGCGGTGAGGATGGCTGTGCCTACGCTGAGCAGGAGGAGATCGATGTGCTCCTGCAGGCCCTCCAGTCTCCTTCCATGAATGTTCGAGATGCAGCTCTCAGGGTAGGTGGGAATCATTCGGGGTGACACCGAATTCCTTAAGTTTCTGGGAGGTGAATCTTCTCTAACACTGATGCAGACAGGCTTCAGCTGTGATGCCATGCTTTGGGCAGTGTGTCAGAGACAGTCTGAGCAACTAATGCTCCAAGTCATACTCTTTGTGCCAGATTTATCTGCAAAAAGGAGTACTCTGGGTTTATCCACACCTTTGTTTCCTTAAAAGACATATAATTAGGACTACTTAACACCTTCTGTTTACAACTGGATAGAGCTTAGTCTTAAAGAGAGAGGCTGTCAGAAAACTCCTGTCTGTACTAGGCCTTGTTATTGGAAAGCTTCAGGCTTAGTCAATTCTGAGAACATAGAAAGAAAAGCCTCCAGGGTGCTTGGTGTTCTTTGCCATGAAACAAGTTCCAGTTTAGCTCACCTGAGCTGTCTTGTCTGTACTTAGACTGTAGTCACCAGAGCCTCTCTGCAGCCTGCCTGTGGAGCACTATTCTTGAGTTTCACCATCTCACCTACTAGCAGTAGGAAGTCCTTGACCACCATGGGCAGTATAAGGCATAAGTAAACATGAATTTTGACACAACCACTGAGTTCTTGACTTGCCAAAAGTTTTAAGTGTTTTAATGCATCTGTTTCTAAAAGTCAGATCCTTGCACTGATTTTCCTGTTACCTAATTCAGGGACTGATGGAGCTACAAATGGTTCTACCAACCCCAGACAGTGATGAGAATAATGGACTGAACCTGTTGCGTCGCCTTTGGGTAGTAAAGTTTGACGTTGAAGATGAGATTCAGGAGCTGGCAGAGAGGTAAGGGTTCTTCTTTGTTGATTGGGTTTTAGGGGGACCTTTTCTCTGCCCATGGCATGGAGCTGCACTCAGGGGCTTTGCCTCCACAGCTGGAGAGCAGCTGTAGGTCACTCCAGTAGTACATAATAGCAGTGGCTTCTTTGCTGAAGGGTGACCCATCACCTCTGTGTGTGTGCTGCAGGCTGTGGGAGTCCATGGGTCTGGAGCTGCAGCCTGACCTCTGTTCCCTGCTGATCAAAGATGTTATCTACCATGAAGAGGCAGTTCGACAAGCAGGGGCTGAAGCTCTTTCCAGAGCTGTAGCTCAGTACCGAAAGCAAGCAGCAGAGGTCATGAGCAAGCTGACAGAGATTTACCAGGAGAAGCTCTATGTAAGTACTCTTGCCCTGTGGGTGACAGGCCTGAGCTGATGCTTTATTTTCTGTTAGTCACTTTTCCTTTTGTCTGTCCTGAAGATGTGCATTGAATCCACTGTTGCTATGTTTGAGCTTAGCACAGACTTCAGTGTCTTGAACTTCATGTTATCAGCCACTAATGGCACCATTGTACAGGTGGGAGGGGCACCTTAGATGATACAGAAAGGCTGTGGTAGGGCAGTGTCAGTTTAAGTAATTTTGACCCCAAACTTGCTTTCTGCTTATTTTTTTACCTTGCTCTTCTGCTAGTGGTATCATAAGTCTGTGCAGTATTATCAAATGGCATTGCAGGTATGATTGACAGATTCTCTGTGTGCCTATCCTTGAAAAGGTATTTCAATGAAATCTTTTCTCCTTCCAGAGGCCACCTCCAGTTTTGGATGCTTTGGGACGAGTGATATCTGAATCACCACCTGACCAGTGGGAAGCACGGTATAGTCATGTTCAGATTAATCTCATCACTTCCTGTGCATCCAAATGACATGTTTTTGATTTTTATTTGGAAGGACATATTACATGCAATTGTATTGACTTGCTATTTTCATGTGTCCTTCTGGTAGATAATATTTGTGCCCCTCAAGCAAACTGGGGGCAGGCAGAACTCCAGCAAAATATTGGATGATGTCATCTCTATGTCCTGATAAAAACAGGCTGTCTGATTTTTGTCTTAGCTTACTGTGTTCCCACCTCTGTATGGGCCATTGATTGTTTCAAGAGCAGCAGTGCAAGTCTTAATGAACTGGCCAAATTCCAGTTTGGATAATTACTTTTTGTTTACTTCTATGTTCTGTACAGGTGTAATTGGAGATCATCTTGTTTGCTACTTGTCTTCAGATAATCTATCCTTTAATGCCGATGTACCTTGTTGTAAAGCTGCTGCATTTCAGCAGTAGTTGAAATATGATCCTGATGTCTAACTTGGCTCAAGTATCCCTAGTGATTAATTGAGATAAAAGCTATTACATGGCTGAGGGATCGTTGTCCTTGCATGGGGGACTGTGGCATGGGGTTATATAATGAAATGCACAGAGGTTGGACACTGAGGCTTTTTGTTTCCATAATGGTTCTTGCTCTCAGTTGCTGCTGATAGCAAATGGGATTGTGAGCTCTCAATTCTGTGAGAAGTCAGTAAGCTCACAGGCTCACCTTCTTCACAGGTGTGGCATAGCACTGGCCCTTAACAAGCTCTCAGAGCATCTGGACAGTTCTCAGGTGAAGCCCCTCTTCCAGTTTTTTGTGCCGGATGCTCTGAATGATCGCAGTCCTGAGGTCAGGAAGTGCATGTTGGATGCAGCTCTTTCAACACTCAACACTCATGGCAAAGTAAGTCTGAACGTTTTTCTCTCTAGCAGTGGAAAAAAGATGTAATGGATATGTAGATACTGTGTTGGAGCCCATAGATTTTTTTTTTTTTTTAATAAATTTCTTTGAGGTTGCTGTTGCTTGTAACAGCTGAAGACTTTCATTTAGGAATTTTTGTGTTCAGAGTTGTTCTTTTAGTGTCTAGTGTTGACTAGGTGTGGTTCATCCCTGTCATTGCTATAAAAAAGTAATATCCCTGAATCAACTGGAGTTAAAATGTTATAAAACTAGAGTAATAAAAGTAAAATCAGACCATAGATCTTTTAATCCTGCGAAGATGAGAATTCCTTTTCAGGCTTCATGCAAAGCAAAACATGAAACCTTGCTGATGGTTGGCTTCATTAAACTGAAGACATCAAAGGAATTGAGGACCATCCTTCTCCCTGCCAGCCCTTCCCCAGCAGTGTCAGATGGGGAAGGGTGTGCAGGGTGTGAATTGCTCAGCTTCTGATTTCCTCATGTGTGCCAGTCACCTCTGGGCAGATGTCTTTATTCCTTAGTTTAGCCCAAGACAATTGGGGTATTTTCATATTATTCATTCTTTCTTTCTGTTTCTTAGAAAAACAGTGTGAAGTTTGTTTGATGTTTCTGTTCTCCCTTTGCAAATGGGGCAAGCAGAGGAGCGGGCACTGATGTTCAACTCTGGGAGCTTGCGTTGCTTCTGGCAGAACATCATGCTGGCAGGCTTGGGGATTCTAATTTTGAAGAGCTAATTTCTCTCTAGCAGGAAATATTTGTTGCCTGTCGGGATGGTACAAGGTTTTATGTGATGTGACACATGAAATGAACTGTAAATACAGTGTGATTGTTCAGTTGTTGGCTCAGAGAAGAACAAACAAGTCCACTGAGCATAGCAAATCTCATTCTGAGTGGTCTCTAGTGGCAAGTTCTGTGGTTTTGTTTTTCAGGACAATGTTAACTCTCTCTTGCCAGTGTTCGAAGAATTCTTGAAAAATGCTCCTAATGATGCCAGTTATGATGCTGTCAGGCAAAGCGTGGTCATTCTTATGGGGTCACTGGCAAAACATCTGGACAAGAGTGACCCTAAAGTGAAACCAATTGTTGGCAAACTGATAGCAGCTTTGTCCACCCCATCTCAGCAGGTAGGTGCCTTTGGGAGGAGTTGTCAGGTTCCACACAGAGGCAGGTTAACACCAGGATACTGTTAGGGATGGCAGAGAGATGAAAAATGGTGACAGAAAGGTTTCATTTGGGGTGCATTCTAGGGGGAATTTGTGTTAGTAATGACTATTTTGTGATCTGGTGGATTGTTTTACAGGTTCAAGAGTCAGTGGCAAGCTGTTTACCGCCTCTGGTGCCTGCAATTAAAGAGGATGCGGGAGGAATGATCCAGAAGCTGATGCAGCTGCTGTTGGAGTCTGATAAGTATGCTGAGCGCAAAGGTGCAGCCTATGGGCTGGCTGGCCTGGTGAAAGGCCTGGGCATCCTCTCTCTCAAGCAGCAGGAGATGATGACCACACTGACTGATGCTATCCAGGACAAGAAGAACTTCCGCCGGCGGGAGGGTAAGGGACAGGAGCTTTTCCCTCCAGATACTTAGCATTTCTCTTGAACCTACTAGCATTGTCATCAGGTGATGAGGATCTCCATCAGGAGATTCCTGCACCCCTGTGTTTGGTTTAGCTACATTTATTTTACTAAAGTTTGGCAAGAAAGAAATGGGAAGTGGCTCTTGTGAGGTCATTGGTTGTGTATAGTGTCCCAAAATTGCTCAATTCAATCCTGGAAGAAGGATTTCTAGTCCTAGACCATAAGGATGTGCCCCTCTCTCCTGTTTCCGAAGGCAGGTGTTGCTGGGGGGGAGCTCCTTCTCTGAGGTCACAAATCCCCACTACAGCACAAGCCACAAGGGCAAGAAAGCAAGAGACTTTCAGCTGTGAGACTTGAGTGCTTTTGGAACAGTTATACAGATACTTGGCAAATTGTATCTTCTTTTCCCATCATCCTTAAATGAAGTTGTATTTTCCTCTGACCATCCTTTTTGGGTTTGTAGGGGCTCTGTTTGCCTTCGAGATGCTCTGCAGCATGCTCGGGAAGCTCTTTGAGCCCTATGTGGTTCATGTACTGCCTCACCTGCTGCTTTGTTTTGGAGATGGGAACCAGTACGTGCGAGAGGTAAGGTGCCTTAAATTTCTGCTATCACAGAGTGTTAAAAAACCCAGATGGAATGGATATGGATGTGAATCCTGTTTGTAATGAGGCAAGTTGAGAAGGTGACCTATCCCTTAAGAAAGCACTAATAACAATTTGATCTTCTTAGTAACTGAAAGCATATGTTTTCATTGGCCATTAATTGGGAGCTACTTAGCCAGCTGTATTGTTGTACTGAGACACTATTTACATGAAGGCTTTGTTCCCAGAGGGTCTCAGAGGAAGGAAAACAGTGTTGTGTTACAGTATGTAAGTGTTCTCTTCTCCTTGGAGGCTGCAGATGACTGTGCCAAAGCTGTAATGAGCAATCTGAGTACTCACGGAGTGAAGCTGGTTTTGCCATCGCTTCTTGCGGCACTAGAAGAGGAATCATGGAGAACTAAAGCTGGTATGGACCAATATTTGCCTGACATGATTGAGAGTAACCCACAGTTCCCTTTGCTGTCATCCCCCTTGTGTATTCCTTCATCCTTACAGATGGCCATGATGCTTTATGTTCTTGTAAGGAACTGTGGATCTTTCACAGCTTTTTACAGCTGAGTTCCCTGACACATTTGAATAACCTTTTTTCCCCTGGCATATTCAAGGGACAGTTTGTAACCCATCTCTGTAGTAGCACTTCAGAACATGGAATTTTGTTAACACATTCCTTTTCCCTCATACAAAAGAAAAGTATTATTTGGTGTGTTTAGGTACCATAGAGTAACTTAATGCATTTCAGCCCTTTGTGTTCTCTGACTGGTAGATTTGAGTTTGGAGTGTGATCATCATCTCATGTCAATTCTTAATACTGTGTTTTGTCTTTTCTTTTGTCTTCTTTTTCTTGGTGTGCTTTGTTCACAGGGTCAGTGGAACTGCTGGGGGCTATGGCATACTGTGCTCCCAAACAACTCTCTTCCTGTTTACCCAACATCGTGCCCAAACTCACTGAAGTGCTGACAGATTCTCATGTGAAGGTGCAGAATGCAGGGCAGCAGGCTCTCAGGCAGATTGGGTCTGTCATCAGGAATCCAGAGATCCTGGGTAAGACCTGTCTGTGCATCTCTAATGTCCTGATGTGACTGTGGTTTATAATAGCAAGGTTTAGGTTCACAGTATTTAGGATTAAATGCAAATTTGTATAGAAATGAAACTAATCCTACAGGAGTATAACATGAAGACTTAACAGCAGCTGTCTGCTTCCAGGCTTTTTAAATGTTCCTGTCCATTTTTTCAGCTGATGTTAATAGAGTTTCCCCTGTCCTTATGCTGCTTGTTGCTTGAGAAGGACCTCAAACATCTCATGAGAACACACCAGCTCATCCTGACACATGTTTTTGGTTTATGTACAAATAAAGTCTTTTCTCTCCTTTTTAAAAATATTCAGCAATTGCTCCAGTTCTGTTGGATGCTCTCACAGACCCCTCCAGGAAGACTCAGAAGTGTTTGCAGACTCTACTGGATACCAAATTTGTCCATTTCATTGATGCTCCATCCTTAGCACTGATCATGCCAATTGTTCAGAGAGCTTTTCAGGATCGTTCCACAGACACCAGGAAAATGGCTGCCCAGATCATTGGGAACATGTACTCCCTGACGGACCAGAAGGTACAGTGCTAAAAATGCTCTCTAACTGTATTCTAATAGATTACTCTGACAAGCACTAGAGAGAATTCATTTGGCTTGGGGATTTTGTTGTTAAGGTAGAAAATATTAGTATCCATGCAGCTTCTTAATTAAATGTATGTAAATGAACAGATGACAATAAAGATAGTGACAGTTCTCAGGTCCTTAAGACTGTCAGCTTTGTGCTTTGGTAATCTAGTTATTACCAGTTTATCCCCGCAAAAAGGTCTTGTAATTTTTACCATATAAAAAATGCCTTAACAAACAAAGAAGTGAAACACAGATCAGCTGCTAACAAATGGATCCAGGGATTGTTTGAAAAGTATTTGTAGGACCTGACTATAGGCTAAAGATCTGTGTTTAATTTTTGTGCTGATAATATCTACATATAAACCTTGTGTAAATGTTAAGAGTGTTGGATTTTCCTTAGATACAAACTGCTGGGTTGTGAGTGAGTGTTAAAAAGGTTTTGAGTAATCTGCACAGAACTGCTGTTTCTCGGACTTGCAGAGTAATTCACTATGCTTATCTGCAGTATTGTGAGAGCAACTAATTAAACTCTCAGGATGTTAGGGATGTTTGCTCATAATAAGGGGTGAATGTCCTTTACATGAAGGCGACTATGTTTTCTCTCATTTTGAATCTGGTTCTGACTTTTCGGGCTGTTTAGGATCTGGCTCCGTACCTACCCAGTGTGACCCCTGGACTGAAGGCCTCTCTTTTGGATCCTGTACCTGAAGTAAGTCTTTTGTACAAACACAGTTTGTCTTTCAGTGCATTAGGTTAAACATTGTCCTGATCAGTCTGGCATATCTTTTACTGGACATTTTGCAGATCTCTGTTTCTCTTGTCTGTTAGGTGCGCACAGTGTCTGCAAAGGCCCTGGGGGCCATGGTGAAAGGTATGGGAGAGTCCTGCTTTGAGGATTTGTTGCCATGGCTGATGGAGACACTGACATATGAGCAGAGCTCAGTGGATCGCTCTGGTGCTGCTCAAGGTGGGGACACCTGTGCGTGAGTGCTGAGCTCAGGTTTTCTCATATTAAATCAGATTAGCTGCTTGTTTCTTGTGTGTATCAGCTCCATTCCCTGCTTTTTTCCCCCAGGTCTGGCTGAAGTTATGGCTGGTTTGGGGGTAGAAAAGCTGGAGAAACTTATGCCAGAGATTGTAGCGACTGCCAGTAAAGTGGATATTGCTCCACATGTACGAGATGGTTATATCATGATGTTCAACTACCTGCCAATTACCTTTGGAGACAAGTTCACTCCCTATGTTGGTCCCATCATTCCTTGTATCCTTAAGGTATATAGCAAAACTGAAGGATTTTATTTATTAGAGAATAAAAAGAAGCCTCCAGAGTATTTTAAGTATTATTTTCAGTAATTGTGGGATGTGCAGAGACTTGTCCAGACTATTAGAAAAAAAGGGAATTTAAATTATAAATTATTTCTTCTACATTATGGGCTTGCTGTCTTTTATTTGTGGTCACTAGTCTTTTCTTGAAGACATCTTTGTGCATTCACAACTCTGTAGTTCATTTGCTTTTCATGGTGGAGAGAGAAAACACTGTTTTGTTTTCCTCCTGTTGCTTTTGTGTATTGTGCTGAAAGGCCCAGTTTTCAGGGCCCTTTTTGTGCCTCTGTGCAGGCCCTGGCCGACGAGAATGAGTTTGTGCGGGACACGGCGCTGCGTGCAGGGCAGCGAATCATCAGCATGTATGCAGAGACAGCCATCGCTCTGCTCCTGCCACAGCTTGAGGATGGGCTCTTTGATGACTTGTGGAGGATAAGGTAGGCAAAATCAGCTTAGCCACAAATGTTTCCCCCCATGCTTGAAAAACTGGTGTGATTCAGGCTCTATGTTGCTCCTCAAAAAAATGCAGAGACCTCCTGTGAAGCAAAAACAAGTGTTGCTTTTTGCCTGTTGATTTGAGTATGATGCCTTATAGCACTTGAGTCTGCAAAGCCCTGCCAGGCTGGGTCAGGTTTCCTACTACATGCAGAGCATTCATGCTGGATTATTAATTCTGGCAGTGACTCTGAAATGCACTTCCAAGGCAGTTGATGTTGCATTATTTAGCCCTTGTGTATTGTTTTTCATTTCTCCAAATGCTGAGCAAGTTATCGTTCTCCTGTGTATGAAAATGTGCAGTGGAGCACTCACAGCTGATAGCAGTTGCTCAAAAATTAGCTGTACTAAATGATTTGTGCCAGCTGAGTGCTGCTAAGTATTCTTACCCCAGGTGAATGTCATTTGGGTTAGACAGATGCAGGCACTGTCTTGTTCCTTTTTAGAGTCAAGGCTATTCTCAGATTCATTGCTTTGGTTTGAAAATTCTCTCAGCCCTTGCAGTTTGGAATTCACTCCTTCCCTTTCTGTTTAGCATGCTCCTTTCAGCCATGTAGGCAGATGATGTTGCACATCAGCCCATGCAGCATTTCAGTGCAGACCTAGCTGTGCCTCACATCTGGCTCCAGTCTGTAGCTGATGTCCTGTCAGAATTGGACAGGTACTGCCTGAGTGCCCTGTTCGTAACACTTGACTTGCTCCTGTTGCCAGGTTTAGCTCAGTTCAGCTCCTTGGAGATCTTCTATTCCACATCTCAGGAGTCACTGGAAAAATGACCACAGAAACTGCCTCAGAGGATGACAACTTTGGAACAGCCCAATCAAACAAGGTAAAGCTGTTCTGTTCTTGCCTGTTGTGCCTTTTTTTTTTTTTCTTTTTTTTTTTTAATTCTCCCATTTTAAATCAGCATGGACAGCCTGCTGGAAAGATATTTGGAATAATAATGTATTCTATTATTTTTATAGATTTCAGGGGCAGATAATACAATTTTGTGCTATTTCTTTCCAGGCTATCATTAACGCTCTGGGAGTGGAGAGGAGGAACAGGGTGCTGGCGGGGCTGTACATGGGCCGCTCGGACACGCAGCTGGTGGTGCGCCAGGCCTCCTTACATGTCTGGAAAATCGTTGTCTCAAACACTCCTCGCACGCTGCGGGAAATCCTGCCAACACTCTTTGGCCTTCTGCTGAAGTTCCTGGCCAGTACTTGTGCAGATAAGCGAACGGTGAGGAATTAAGTTGTGCCTTCCTGATCCTGTGGGTGACTGTAGAAGATAACTCCCGAGGAACACAGGATAATTCTTCTCTATAAGTCACGCCAAAGCTGTCATCAGTTTAACTGTTCTGAGCATGAGCATGTCTGAATTCTCTGTTTGCTGTAGGCAAGAGTGATTGTGATGACAGTAAAACTATTTTTCGATGGTTATTTGTAATACTGTTTCCATTAATACTGCTCTGTCTGCACTATGAACAGTAGCTGAACATTTGCTCGCAGTTCACCTTCTAAAGTTTTATAAAAAAGGAAAATAGTTTATTAATACATTTTTGGGGACAGGTTGCAGCACGGACATTAGGAGATCTTGTCCGAAAGTTAGGAGAGAAGATCCTTCCTGAAATCATTCCTATCCTGGAAGATGGACTGAGATCAGACAAGAGTGATGAGAGGCAAGGAGTCTGCATTGGTTTGAGCGAGATCATGAAATCAACCAGCAGAGATGCGGTGAGTTACATGTTCCAGATGAAATTCCCATTTTTCCAGGTACTGATGTTATGGTGCAGGTATTGCACTTGAGACAGAAAAATACGTTCTGTGGACTGAAGTCAGAGCTTGTAACTAACACTGAGTTGCTGCTCAGGCAAATTGTATGAATTTGTATCAGTCAGAGCCCCGCAACTACTTGTGCTGATTTATCCTGCTTTTCTTCCAATATTATTTCAAGCAAACTGCGGTTTAGTTTCAGTTGTGCAAGTTCTGCATTCTTAGCTACTTCACTGAGATACACATGTCTGTTGTGCTTTAAATGTTCTGTAATTTTACCTCTTCATCTTCAGGTACTGCTTTTCTCCGAGTCCCTGGTCCCTACAGTGAGAAAAGCACTGTGTGACCCTCTGGAAGAAGTTAGAGAGGCTGCAGCCAAAACATTTGAACAGCTGCACTCAACAATTGGCCATCAGGCTCTTGAAGACATCCTGCCCTTCTTGCTGAAGCAGCTGGTGAGCATTGCTCAGCATTAGTCAACAACCTGATTAATGATGTGGGACAAGTTTTGAATAATTAACTTAAAGAAGGAGGATTGTAGTGGCAGACCTGCCAGGGAATGGCAGCAATATTTTGTCTCCTCCTGGAGTCATCCTAGCCAGTGGTAGGGAAGATCTTGTGGCTAAAGCATAGGCCTAAGGATTGCTGTACCTAGCTCTGCTATGAAATTGCCATTGTCACCTGCTTAAGTTGCTTGGCCACCATGCCTGAAATGGAAAATCTTTCTGATGTGACAAGAGCTTGATTTGGGTTTTGCTAGGTACTATGAGAATATGAGAACATTTTTGAATAGAAAGAGTTAGGTTTTTTTTTTTTTATGATCACATGGAAAATTGTCCCTTGAAACAGGGTTTAGCTTGGGGTGTCACAGATCATTTCTCAGTTAGTCTTGAATGGACTGCTGATTTGGCTGTGGATGGTCTTAAACAAGTTATGGCTGTCAAGAGCCGTGTGGTGCTGCCTTATTTGGTGCCAAAGGTACAATGGGAAACAAATTTTAAACTTTATATCTGTGCTGTTTCCTCTGCTTGCTGCCAGTTGTCTTTGGACCAATATGGCAAAAGGGAGAACATAGTTTGAAATTTTCTTCTGATTTTGTGCTCAAAACATTGTCATTTGGGCTGTGATGCATAAATATTTCATGTTGTTGAGAAAGTGAGACTCTTGGAAAAACTTTCTGCTTGTTTCAATATTTTGTTGTTATTTTTTTATTTTTGTAGCTGACTACCCCCCCAGTGAACACCCGGGTGCTGGCTTTCCTCTCCTCAGTGGCAGGGGATGCTCTGACACGGCACTTGAGTGTCATCCTGCCTGCTATGATGTCTGCACTCAAAGAGAAGCTGGGCACCAGTGAAGAGCAGTTGGCAAGTAGCACAGCTCAGCTCTTTGTTGTGACAGGTTGCCTGAAGATAGTGCACCAGGTTTACTTCCCAGCCCAGAATCCGTGTTCTTTAGATTCACAGATTGCATGTTTAATTCAGTCCATTAGCTTTTCCAGGATGAGTCTTTTTGCCTGGTGGCATATTGTGAGTCAAAAAAACCATATGCTTTCCAAATCTATTTGTATCCATTTAAAAGTCTTCTTGGCCTGCTACAAGATACAATTCTCAGTTTACTTATTCCTGGAGAACTGCCAGAGAGTCTAGTTAACTTTGTATTTATTCTTGGTGTAGAAGACTGAGAGATTAAAGGGCTGCAGGGAGGAAATCTCTTATTTTGCATGCTGCACTCCTCCTGTACTGCTTTCCAAAACATCTGGTGTTTGGACTCCAGAGAACATCCTGGAGTTGTGACTGTGGACAGACATTTTCATAATCAGTTGGTGAATTAGGAATGAGTGACAGAGTCCTGTTGTCTGTCTGCTGTGGATGCCCATTAGATCAGCTTCTAGCCCCAAGTCCGCCCGGAGATCTCTAATGTACCCACAGACGTGCTTGTAATTAGGGCTGTGACGCACAGCATTAAACTACCTAAATCAGAAGAATGTTATCTGACAAGACTCACAGTCTCTCATGGGTAAGTAAGATGGGGGAGACTGAGCTACTCTAGTGTTTGTAACTTAGCCCTCCTGCAGCTGCTGCAGCAATCAGTTCAGCAGAGTTTGGTCACTTGTTAAATTTTAAGAATTGGTCATACCTGTGTCTGCATCAGGACTGAGTCAAGCCTTTAATGGTGATGTGACCAGCTCTTTAATGAGAAACAATTAGTGAGTGGAGTGTGTTGTAGTATTTATCTAGAGACAATGCTGGGGATAACATGGAGAAGCGTGGGGCTAAATTTGGCTTTGTTCTGTTTGAGAGTTAATGTAAAGTTAATTTGGGCTCTTCAGGAGATGGCAAATTGCCAGTCTGTGATCCTGTCTGTGGAAGATGATGTTGGACAAAGAATTATAACTGAAGATTTGCTAGAAGCTACCCGCAGCCCTGAGCTGGGCATGAGACAGGCAGCAGCTGTCATGCTGAATATCTACTGCTCCAAGACAAAAGCAGACTACACTGGTCATCTCAGGAGCTTGGTTTCGGGCTTGATTCGCCTGTTTAATGACACCAACCCTGTAGTTCTGAATGAAAGCTGGGATGCACTTAATTCCATCACCAAGGTGAGAGGCAGCTTAAAAAGGTTACAGGGGTAATGTCTGGCCTGAGAAGACTTCACAAGAGAGATCTGGATGTCATGTTACCTGATCTTTGTTTTACCTCTCTCTCCTGCAGAAATTAGATGCTGGGAACCAGCTTGCTCTCATTGAGGACCTGCACAAGGATATCCGGACTGTGGGGAATGAGGCCAAGGGCGAGCATGTGCCAGGATTCTGTATTCCTAAGAAGGTAAAGGATCAGAATGAGTGTGAATTCATCACAGCCACAATACTCTACCTTTGCGGAGAGCTGATTGGTATTACAGCTGTTAGAAGCAGTGACTATTTAGGCATTCCACACCTGTATATTGGAGGACTTTTTGTAGGTTAGAGCTCTTGAGTAACCCTACAGAAGACCCCTCTTGAAATGAGGTCTCTGACAATTCTGTTATGCGCCTAAGTTATGGTTGCTGGCTGCTTTTTGTGGGGGAGTAACATTGGACTTCTGTGCCAAATTTCTCTGGTTTAAAAATTCCCTGAGCTGCCACCACTTTTTTCATAGCAACTGGTTTAGTAAGGTGAAGAGGCATGAAATCAAACCAAATAAAAGTAGGTCTGTCAATATGGAATCAGGCAGCTGAAGGTCAACAGGAAATTGAGAGAAACTCTCCAAGTTTGTTCATCTGGTGTATAATGGGAGCAAAAATAAGATACATATTTCTTGCATCTTAGATTCTAAGCTTTCTTATCTGATTTTTGTGATAGGGAGTGACTTCCATACTTGTGGTTCTGCGGGAAGGTGTTTTAACTGGTAATCCAGAACAGAAGGAGGAGGCAGCAAAGGCCTTAGGGCTGGTTATTAAGCTGACTTCTGCTGAAGCTCTCAAACCATCTGTGGTGAGCATCACTGGGCCCCTCATTCGAATCTTGGGAGATCGGTTCAGCTGGAATGTCAAGGTGGCTCTGCTTGAAACTTTAAGCCTTCTTTTAGCTAAGGTAAGATTCAAAGTGTGGTTTGTGAACATTTTCCATGGCAACCTTCAGAAATATCTGTTGCTGTTCATGTAAATACAGCTGGAATGCCTGCTGCTGTGGATTTGATATTTAGGAATAGCACTGTAACTGGATTGCATTCTTCCAGCAGCTTCTGGCCTACAAAAAAAGCCCCCAGTGCTGAACCACTGGGCTTCTTAGAAATATTGATAAATTCTGGTCCTGCTTTCAAGTGATTAAAGCCCACCATGTAATTAATCTCTCCTATAGCCACCATTTTTATGTATTGTTAAGTGCAAAAATCTTACGTATCTTTGAACAGAGCTGAGCTTTTTTTCAGGGCTCTGTGTACAAAAGGCTGTTGGTGATAGTGTAAAATTTCTCAGTGCTACCCTTGTATTTCAGTATGAAGAAAAGATGATTATATTGGAAAAGGTCAAAGGTTTTGTGGTAAATCGTTGTTTCATTTTTTTCCTATTTTAGTAGCGTGTTAGATCTAACAAGGGCTCTCTAATAACAAACTGCTGTAGAAGCGGTCATGCTGTTTTCAGGCTTTGATCTCTAGCTGCTCTTTAATACTTGACCCCACCACTTTCCCTTCTTCCATCTCTGGAATAGGTTGAGATTGCCCTGAAACCATTTTTGCCCCAGTTGCAAACAACCTTCACCAAAGCTCTGCAAGACTCAAACCGTGCTGTTCGCCTTAAAGCTGCTGATGCTCTTGGGAAACTCATTGTCATCCATGTCAAAGTGGATCCTCTCTTCATGGAGCTCCTGAATGGAATTCGTTCCAGTGATGACTCTGCCATCAGGTAAGCTGCAGCTGACAGCTTAGACCTTCCTGCTTACTAAGGATGAAAGAAAGAGCTGGGATGAATGAACAAAACCCCCAATTAGAGTAAGATGTATGTATTAATGAAAGCAGTGGACTGTAAACCAAGAATGGGCATGATGGGGCCTTCCTGTGTCAGAAGCTGAGTTGTGAGAGTATTTAGGAGGAACAGTGCTTGGGGTCTGCCCAGTTCTCCTCTCCTGCACATCCCCAAGCAGCCCACTTGTTAGCCTGACCTGAAGTAAAGCAGCTGTTCTTGTATCCTAAGGGCACAGATCCCTGAGATACAAACTTCCTGACTTGAGAATTTTTTAAATCTTTGAACGATCAGAAAACATCTGTGTTATAACAAAGAAAAACATGGAAGTACTGTCTAGGATGGAGTTTCCAGCAGTGCAAAGAGGGGATCATTCTCCCAAACTGTAAGGCATATCAGTGTAATTGCTGTGCAAGGATCTATAGGTATCCAGAGCAAAATTTCTCTTGGAGGGTGGGGGAGAAGCAGTATCTGACTATACGTTGTGATTGCTTCAGGGATACGATGCTGCAAGCGCTGCGGTTTGTCACACGAGGTGCTGGTGCAAAAGTAGATGCTGCAATTAGGAAGAATATCAGCGTGGTGCTGCTGGGGATGCTGGGACACGATGAGGTACTGCTTCAGCCAGCTGCAAAGAACCCCTGCTGTAGACAGTCTTGTTCATACATTTAAAATCTGAACTTTCTAGCAGAATTACTATCTAAAATAACTTCTGGGAAAATCACTAATGATGTAGTCACAGTGAAGAACTGGAGATTCCTGGCCAGTCCCTGGTAACTCTGAAAAGCCTCCAGTTTAGCGTTTCCTCAGCAACTGCATTGTGTGGGTTTGACCTGCAGCTCCTCACTAACAGGTTTGAGGTAGCTCTGCAGTAAGGATTTGCTTTTTATCTTGGAGAAAACCTGCAATACCTTCACTGTATGGACGGATGTGTTTGTAGCCTCTCAGGTGAGGTTTCATTCAGTGTGAGAATTTTTTCAGAAAATGGCAGATTTTTCTCCAACGAGAGAAACCCTCCAAGTTTAATATAGGGTCTTCTGTATGCAGCAGATAACAACAGTAACATGAGTGAGATTAATTTAAATCATCTAATAATTTCTTTTTCATGTCAGTCTCTGCAACAGACATGCAACTGTTGAAAAGCTAGAAATAGAAAAATTGAAACATTCCCACTGGGTTGTAAATTTTGGTGAGGAGTGGGTAGTAATGGGACGGTCACATAAGGAAGCCAAAATAGTGAAAGCAAGTGTTAAATGAAAAGTAGTAAGAGTTTATCACAGAGATCAGCTCATCCAGAAATGGCTAGAAATAACACTTACAGTAAGTGAATCTAAACTAAGCTCTTACGAACTCATCTTTTAAAACATCTTTGACTTTTCCATTCAACAAATCAGAACTTAGATAAGATCTGTAATTCTTCAGTCTCTGCTGGCTTTTTTGACCTTAGATTTGGCTTTAATTTCCATTATGTACAAGAAACTATGTGAACTGACAGAAATCCACAGGGAGTAGGAGTGAAATACTACTATTTATTTTCTCCTCCTCTTTATTTCCTGTCATCTTCTGACACTTGTTTTTCTTGCTGCCTGTCTCTGGAGTGTGTTAAGCTCAAGCCATGTTCTCTGTTCTCCCATCCCCTGTCAGGATGCCACCCGCATGGCCTCAGCCGGCTGCCTGGCAGAGCTGTGCGCCTTTCTGTCTGACGAGGAGCTCAGCACTGTTCTCCACCAGCACTTACTGGGTAGGTGAAGCTGTTTACAGGACTGGAACAGATTATGAAAGCAGGGAAGACTCCTTCTCAGCCATTGATTCAGGATAACTTTGTGACTGAATCTCTCCTTTGTACTTTTTTGTGCTTTTCTTTGCTCATGGCTCTTAATTCATGCACTCTGGTACACAGGGAGCACAGGTAACTGGTTGTCAGTTGGGGTTACCCGGACCTTTTTTTCTCTGGATTTGTTATCAGACGACTTGATAGAAGTACCAGCACGGCTGAGTAATTGCTGGTGCCGACACAAGGACAGCTGGACATGACAGGATGTTCAGGCAGGGTGGACAGGAGGCCATCCCACCTTTTGGGAGGGCACTCTGATCTTAGGTTGGTTAACGCTAATCGCAGACAGCATCTGATGGCTTCACATGCTTTTGGAGAATTAACTAATTTGCCTCTAAGTTAGAAAAACCCATAGATTTTATAGGACTCCAGTGTTTTGAGAGTGTTATGGATTACTCTCCCCTGTGGGATTAAAAAGGGGGTCCGTTGACTGGTCAAATTACAGATGACTTTTACAATTTTATTAGAGAGTCAAAGCTTGTCTAATTTTGAGCCATCAGAAGTATCTGAGTTGAACAAGAGAGTCCCTTGTCTGTGTCTGCTTTCCTGCCTGCCCAGGTGGTGTTCCTGCCTGGAAAAGGTGTTGCATTTTAGCTCTGTCTGTATGTCTTTTTGGGAGAAATGGAGGAAGCAGGCTATTGCTTTAGATGCTACTCTTTATTTCATTTTATGGCAGTGAATTCACAAACTGCCAAAAGCCTCTCAGATAAAGAGGACTAGATAGCAGGAGCCCTACCATTTTTCTGTTCTTTCCTCTGCAGCAGATGTCTCTGGCATTGACTGGATGGTGAGGCATGGCCGGAGCCTGGCTCTCTCTGTGGCTGTGAATGTGGCTTCTGGTAGGCTGTGTTCCCCAAAATACTACAACAGTGTCCAGGAGATGATTGTCAGCAATGCCATGGCCGACAGGGTGAGTCCTGCCTGACAGTGGGTGAGTGCTGTTGCAAACACTTGTTGGGAGCAGTTTTGAAAGGTGTGTGAACAGGTTCCTGTGTTACCAAACAGGACAAAAATCCCCACGTGACATCTGAAGATTCTCCCTTGGCTAGATGCAGTTTTTATGGTGAAATTACACAACCGTTCTGGTTCTTTTAAGTTCTCATCCCTGGGGAGATGAAGATTAAATAATCTTTAACTTGCAGAGTAGGTTTCATTTGGAGTAAATTACACTCCTGTTTCCCTAGAGTTCTCATTCACAGGCCAAGTTTACAAGAAGTGGAAATTACTCATTTTAGGAGGATGATTTTAAATCTGGGGTTGAATGAGTAATTTGGGGTAGAAATTTTGTGGGCTTGGTGGATGTCTTATTCCATCTGGCTCATGGTTGCATTGGGATTTTTTTCATCATATTACCCAATAACATTAACCCAACATTTTCCTGCTTTGATGCTGCTGTTCTTTTGAAAGATGGGTTTGGCTTTCCACAAAAGCTGACAGACCATGAGTTTGGTTATAAAGGCTGTTGTTGAATTCTGCTGTAGTAATACCAGTTCTTGTCTTTATGTTGAAGATCCCCATTGCAGTTAGTGGCATCAGAGGGATGGGCTTTCTCATGAAATACCACATGGAAGGGGGAGGCAACCTGCCTCCCAAACTTTCCAGCCTCTTTATTAAGGTAAGAACTTTCATGGTAACTACCTGGTGGTGGTCTTGTGATCTGAATCTCTGTTTGACCTAACTCATGGGTGGGTCTATCAAATCCCTGAAAATCTGGGTTTTTTTTTGAGGCAGAGTGCAGATAGAATCGCTGTATGAGCCCGTTTTGAACCTGTGAATACAACACTGCCATCGCTGCTCTAACATGGAAATTTGTTTTCGAGCTTTCTGTGCTAAATCCCAAGTCTGGTTCTTATAAATGCGTTTTTCCTTTGCAGTAGCAAACAGCTGGCAGAGAGGCAGAGAGGAGTGTGAGGAAGCTGTCAGGTTTTTAAGATTGCTAAAGGTCAAACGGCCTTTGTTAGAAATATGTCAAATACCAAAACTCACCTGACCTGAGAACATTGAAATTAACATCTTTTCAGTTCTTTTCTATTTAAATATTTTGATTCAAAATTCCTTTATTGGTTGGTTGTTTCTTTTGGTGTGTGGCTGGATTTTTTTGGTTTCTTTCATGGTCTGCCCTCCCTGAACCCCACCCACACCCCCAAGTATCCTTCTTGGTAGACAAGGGTAGATAGAGAGGGGTGATGCTGGAGCATGTTACGTTTTCAGATTTTACATTTATTTACAATTTACTTGAAAAACTACCAAACATGCCAAGTTGACATGATACAGGCCAACATTGTTCAAAGCAGACCTTTTGTTTGAAATCCTACTTTTCTATATTACTATAATAGTATTGTGTTAAAATATAAAATATCACACTTGTCACAAAATCTTTATCACTAAATGCACTTGACATTCAGATATTAGCTTTCATGTTTTAAATGGGTTAAGATTAAAATATAAAACTCCCAATTTTTAAATTTTGAAGTGAAATCCACTGTTGAAATGCACCCAGTATTCCAACTAGAGACTGACTTGGATGTTGTTGCTGAGTGTGTTGTAGAGGTGCCGACACTATCAGCTTTTCTGCACTTAGTGGCCATTGTCATTTCCTGAGACAGTTGAGATGAATATGTGACACTGTCATCAACTACATATTTAGAAATTTTCTATTGAAAAGTTGTCTTGTTTTCAAGATTTGATCTTCTCTTACACAGTTTAGTCAGACTTAATTGGTAAGAAGTGTGTCTCTTGTGTACCTGTGAGTTGAAAACTGTTTGCTTTTCTTAGCATAGTTTTAAATACTTAAATTAGAAAAAAGTATTAACAACTGCTTTAAATATGTGTCCTTGGTATATCTGAACATAAGTATCTTTGTCTCCTTTAGTGTCTTCAGAACGCATCCAGTGACATTAAGTTAGTTGCAGAAAAGATGATTTGGTGGGCAAATAAAAGTCATCTTCCCCCATTGGATCCTCAGACAATTAAACCAATTCTCAAAGCACTTCTGGACAACACTAAGGATAAAAACACCAGTGTAAGAGCCTACAGTGACCAGGCTATTGTCAACCTTCTGAAGATGAGAGCAGGTGAAGAAGTGCTTGAGGTATGAGACATAAAAAACCATAAAAGGCTGTGTCACCTCGTTCTGCTTTTGTCTGTGGGGTGCCTGCAGCCTTGGAATGTGCTGGAAGTCTCTTATGAAATAGGAAGTGGGACATCCCAGTTTTCATGTAGGCCTTTTTAGGCCTTCAGCAGCATTCTCATGCTAAGCTCTGAAGAAATCAGCAACACCTATTCTAGTGCAGCATTAATAGAATCAAGGCATTTAACATACCCCCTTAAGCCTTGCCTGTGCTGGAGTTCCCTCAGCTGGCACTGATGATTCATTGCTTTGGTCACTTGTAAGATCATAGTGGTGCTAGGGAGTATTTAGGATGGACTACTTCATGCATCCATTTCCAGACCTGTTTTCTAAGTCTGACCTGCTTTTGGATAGTTCCCCCATCTGGAATTGTGAAACCAGGTGAAGACTTTTGATATGTTTGAAAGATTTTTAGTTGATACAGCGTGTAAGGCACTTACACTTACTCTGATTTTGAATGGTGTGTCATAAGGAGTTGTTAATAGGTGCTATCTCCCTTCCACAGTCAGTTTCCAAGATTCTTGATGCTGCCAGCCTGGAGCTTCTCAATGAAAGCTGCAGGAGGTCCCTGCGGAAGCTGGCTGGGCAGGCTGACTCCGAGGAACAGATTGATGACACTATCCTGACGTGATAAAGCTCCCAAAGACCTGGAAACACTGAACCAACCGCTGCATCAGCATTTCAACTCAAACACCTATTATAAATGTTTTCATTTTTGAAAATATTAATTCTGATGGGATTTCATGAAAAGGACTCCCAGAGAGTATTTTAGTATCAAATATACCACAATAGCCTTAATTAGACCCACATTAGCTGAAAATTAAAAATTTGGTCCCCTTTTTGAAACAGATTATGTGCAAGAGACAGACTTACTAACCAATACTGGTCAGTTGTGGCCAATTGTGAGATGTGGCTAGAGCACATCAGGCTTAAACTCTGATGACAACTATTTCCTTTCCAGGGTCTGTGCAAAAACTCCAGTACTCTTAAGTATTGTTGGTTTTTCCACATACTCTGGGAGGCAGGAATAGAACTCAGTGAAAGTTCAGTTGTATTGTTTCTGTGTACTGCTAACTTGCTGCTTGTGATGGTTCTGAAGACTGAAAATCCCTGTAAAATGGAGTATTTAAAATAGCCTTAGAAATCACAGATGCGAAAGAGGGATTAAATGCAGTCTGTTTAGAGAAGGAACATTTAATAAAGGCTCTGACTTTGATCCTTCTGATGTAAACTGTTCTTTTTACAAACTAATTTTTCAACAAACTTACACTTTGATTTACTTTTCAGACCTGTTTGTTCTAGGGCATACAGTTTGTAGAGTGGACAGTGCTGTGATCTGTGAAAACCTTTTGCAGAACTGAGGCAAACCAGGGTTTAAAGCCAAGCCAGAACTGACATTTAATGAAATTTGTAAGTAATTACTCCTGTTAATTTCCAAAGTATTTTTGACTACAGACAGCTTTTTAGTTACCCAACTTGCAAAAAGTCCTTTGTATTTACATCTTCAAAGGCTTCACAAGATATTTGGCATTAGGTTTTTTGGTCAGTGAGTTGTGCTGCTCCAAGAAAGTATATTCTTTTACCTGGACACATGTATCTCTCTTGAAAAAAAAAAAAAAAAATTTACTAGTACATTTTATGTCACTTGATGGAAATAGTGAAAATCTTGTTGCAGAATACAAATTTTTAGAAGGTAAAATGAGCTTTACATTAGATAAGTGAGCCTTATCTACTTTATGAAACTCACAGAAGCTGGTTGCACCTGAGAAGCCAGAGCAGTAAGATTTGTTATTTCATGTGCATGGTGTGTCTGTGTAAGTAATCTTCCTTGCTTGTAACTCTGGATAGCTCAAACCATGATGATGGGAGGAGAACACAATACTACACAACATAAAATTTGAGATCATGAAGTGGAACCCCATGGGAATGCATGTTCTGCTAGAACCGAATTGCTGATTGTTATGGCAGTAGCAGCAAACACAAGAACATTTTTATCATAATAATGCCTCAAACAGCAAGATACAATTGTGAGCAGGTATTTGGGAGTGCTGTGGTTTGTTCTGGTCAGAAGTATGAGAATCTGTCAAAAGGTTCTTGGTGCTGTGTCAGTTTCCAGGCTCTGGTGTAGGCTCCTGACAACAGATTTGCTGTCGGAGTTTAGTGGAAATGCTCTTTGAAGGAACTTGGGAAATCAGCTACTTTACCCTGTACCTAAGATAGGCGCAGCTGCCGCTAAACCATTCCTAGCTGATTGCCACACAATTGTTTATATAGCACTGTAAGATGGTGATTCCATAACCTCTCTATGCCATCTATTTTGTTACATAAACTTACCAGACTGTCAGAACTTCCCTCATGTTTGAAAAAAAAGACTCTTCATTGCTGCTTGTCCTGTTCCCACAGACTTTGAAAACAGTTCATTTTTGCAGCAATGTCACTTCAGTGTCCTCACCCCTGGATGAAATAAATTTAGATTTTTCTATGTATTTTCTTAGAGATTTTCATGTTTTCTAAACTTAGACTGCTGCCCCTTGTGTTTGTTTGTTCCATTCTGACTCCTCTTTGCCTCAAGGTGTCCACTGCTGGCCCAGGTCTCCCAGGGAGTTATTTTGCAAGCTCCACATAACAAACACACTGTTGTCCACTCCAGCACAAGGTCTGGGTGTTCCTTTGTTGCAACACCACCATGTCGTTGACATGTTTAGTTTGTAATCAGCTATGAAGCCAAGCTACAAAATGGCTCTTTAGCTAATTATTTCTAATCTTGTATTTATGCATTTGACTTATTTCTACAAAAATGCAGTCCTTCCCAGTTGCTCTAATGGAAATTGTATTCTACTATTTTATCACATTTAGCTGCATTCCAAAGGTGGGTTTTAATTCTGATTTTTGCCTTTTAAATCTGCGAATCTTGTGAATCTGAAACCATCTTAAAACTACATATTTTGCAATGAATTGGTAATACTTAAGAGTGAAAACTCAGCTATGTGCTCTTAAAGATCTGGCAGCTCAGGCCACTGGAATGAGTTTCACCTGTAATCAATTAACTGTGCTTTGGGATCACAGGAACAGCAGTTGAACCACGCAATGCAAAAACCTCTACACTGAAATGTACAAAATTTGATGCCATTCAAAACCTACTAAGTAGGTGTCAGAAAGCTCAGTGGTTGTACTGGAATCACTCACTCCATCATTGCAGACAGGAAGGAATGAAAAACCAGCAAGTTTTGGTGAAGAATGGCTGTTGGAGCTCTTGATCATGGGCACCTTGGCTTACCTGTTTATCTCTGATTCCAACTGATGCTCCACATAAACATGGGAAAGAAAATTATAGGTAAATGAAGCCTTTTTTATTAACTCGTTAATTTTAGCCAATAAGTTCTTTTAGGGTATTTTGATAATTTGTATTTCCAGCTTAGGTAGCAGTAAGTGTAAAAACTCATTCATCTTCCCAAATAGCATCTGAATTTTTGCACTGAATTTAGTTGTTCCTGAGAGGGAGGGGTAAAAAAGGTAGGAGTTCACTTGCACTTGTGAAGAATATGCTGATATTTCAGTGAAGTGAATCGAGTGAAACACTCGATTTGGATTTTGATAGCTGCTTTTTGCTAAACTATTTATACACTGCAGTATAATATATCAAAGATAAAATATCCATAATTTTTACCACAACATGAGATCTGATAAATTGGTTGTACCAACTTGGAGACTAAAGAATTACTTTTTTTCTCATTTCAAATGCCTTAAAAATACCAGTTGTCAGTAAAATCTTTCC
>NW_008240086.1:202951-204494 GCF_000691975.1 Corvus brachyrhynchos | reverse complement strand
TTCCCTACAACTGATGGTAATATCTTTGAACTGTCAAGCAACTGTCTGAGTGACAGCTGAACTGTGTGTATTTCAAGAAGATCAAAAAATCATTTATGAGAGGGGTTTACACGTACAAGGTGCTAAAAATTACAATGGGAGACAAATGTGAAAGCATAAAGTATTCAAATATTTTGATTTTTTTTTTTGATTAGTCACAGTTCTTACCGCCCATTTTATTTGGTAACATCATGACACCTCACACTTTTTACATGATGAGGTTTCATGAGCTTAAAAACAGAAGTAATAGGAGTCACTGTCATTTTGTAATTTTGGGTTTGAACTGGTGGTTTGTGTTGCTGGTTTCAAGGGATTTCCCTGCAGCTACAGTGTCCTCAGTTACTCTGGTGGTGCTGGGTCGCATGATGGGCTGCCCCAGTGCTTCTCTGGGGTGGAATATATACATATATATACCCACATCATCCATTTGAGCATAACAGAATGAGCTATACGTGTAGTGTTTAAAATGCATGAGTTGCAGAGTGAATGTGAGCTGCAGGTCATGTAAGTGGATTCCAGGATGTGAGGACCTTGACAGGGGTGGACTTTGAAAACTATAATACGTTTTTGAAGGTTAAGATTAAGAAAGGTTTATAATTAAGTGGGCAACTCCCACTCGACCAGGTTGCCCCAACCCCCATCCAACCTGGCCTTGGACACATCCAGGGATGGGGCAGCCACAGCTTTTCTGGGCAATCTGTGCCAGGGCCTCACCACCCTCACAGGGGACAATTTCTTCCTAACACAGACTCAGTTATAGTCTATAACAATCCAAGTTCTTTAGTGCTAATATACCTCTTCCCATCTCAATGACAATACTTGTTAGTGTGATAGGTTTAATTAAATAATTCAGTTTGATCTCAGGAGTTCAAGTACCAGTAAGAATAGTGTTTTGTAGAACAATTAATCAAAGCAAAAACCCAGCACTTTTCTTGTGCTGTGTCCCCACTAGAAGTGGCTATCGCCTAAAAAGTGACCACAGTCTTGCAGAATTTGAGGAGTCAGTGTCTGTGCAACTGGTAACAAAATCACACAAGCTGTTGGGACGACTGTGAAAGTGCTTCTGAACTGCAGATGTGGGTTGGGGATGATGCAAGCACAGCTGCTGATGGGCGTGAGGTCAAGGCCCTTCCTGAGCCATACACAGGCATATCTCTGGATTAAAACACTGAGGAATTTAATTTCAGGCTGGCCTGACTTGACAGGCCTGTGAAACACACTTGGGCATTTCATATCGCTGCTGTGGGGCTCCTCACCTGCGGGTGGGGCTCCGATGGGAACTGTTCCTGTACGTACACAAATCGTTCCTTTAGAGCAGAGCTGGGAGTCCTAGGGCTCCTTCGCGCCTTTGATGCTTTCCTGGGGGCAGCGTCGTTTCTGCCGTGTCCTTACACGAGAACCTACGGGAACGAGAGGGGGACACACTGGCGCCTGACGAAAGTCTCTCGGCGGCTCGGCACAGGGGCAAGACAAGGTCCCCGTCGAAGGGAAGCGGGACACGGGC
>NW_008240086.1:193731-202229 GCF_000691975.1 Corvus brachyrhynchos | reverse complement strand
GCGGGGTGTGAATGGCGGGGCGCGTCCGCTTGGGCTTCGTGAGGTTTTATCTGATAAACCGGCGGAACTGGCTGCCACAGGATATTATGGTAAACAGCTTTGCTGTGTTTGAGAAAAGGCAGATTAGACACGTAGAAGTCAAGACAGCACTGGCAGTGCTGCCGGCATCAACCTTGGCGAGCGCATGTTTTGACGGCGCCCACTAATCTGTTGCTGGGATGAGGAGGGGATTCCCTTCCCCTCTGAGAGGCAGTTTAGGGATCGATGGGAAGGGCTGACTGCCCTAAGGACTACCAGTGTGGCAACTAGTACGTTTTAACAGTCGTTATTATCTTAATTATCCCTTAAGACTTTTTCTATGCTTCAGCCTGAAGTCTCAGTTGTAGAGTTCATCATTTTTTTTAGTAAATCCTGGAAGAGCTGGTAGCCTTGTGTACTTTTATAGTATAAGGATACAGTATATCCTTATATTATAGGATGTAACTATCTAAAGGTGTAGTTTGAATTTTTTGAAAATAGACCTTTAAATACTTCTGCAGCAGCCTCAGAAACTTCTGGAGGGCTGAGCATGTGAACTGTGCCAGTGTCTGGTGCTTTGGTCTGAATACATAAGAATTGGGACTGGGAAGATTTCTGCCTTTGGCGCAGCTTAGTGTGCTTACAGCAGCTTACAGTTGAATTTCCATAAACTGGAGAAGGGTGCATCCACCTTCTTCTTTTAACAGAGGTGTGGTCCTTCGGGCGGCAGGTCCCGGCATGCAGCGAGGCACAGCTCTTGGATGAAAGTGCAATGTTGCACGATCTTGGCAGTTGTCACCTTCAGAAGCTTTAGCTTCATGTAAAAAATGTTTTATTCTATACTAAACTCTGCCTGCATGAAGGGATCTAAGGAGGGAGACAGGACAACAGCTTCAGAACAGCTTAAACCCCATCCAGTTCTGGGAGCCTGTGGATTATTACAACTAAATGCTGCATTCTGAGTAGAGCAGAAACTCTGTTGCTTGCTGATGAGTTCCAAAACTGTTCAGGGAAGAGAAAGAGGGTGATGAAAACTCTGAGGAAGACTTCTCCTCATTTTAAACAATTACATAAATTTTCTTAGGTCTTCTTGAGCAAAATCCCTATATATAGATATATCCAGTAAAGGAGTGTTGTGAGAATTGTCAGGATGCCTGTGGTTCTCTGCTGTAATTAAATCTCATGATGAAGTTTGAGTATAGATTTTTCTTTGGTTTTGTTTTTGCTAACCCCAACAGGAAGGCTTTGTCTGTGCTTTCACAAAACAGTTTGCTTGCCTTGTTTATTAACATTTATTCTCTGCAATAGGAAGTAGACTGTTACTGGATAGGATAGTTCTGTCTCATCTGCTTTCCCCTGTATGCAAATCTGTCAAGAGGGTAGTAGGTTTGTGTGTTTTTAGAGCAGGTTATCTTGAAAAGCTGCTGGTGATTTCAGCTGTGCCAGGTATTTAAAAATAATACAGAAGATCTGTGCTTTGCATCTGCTTCTTTAATTCATTCTACTGTTCAGTAAGATATGGGTCTTAGAAACTTGTCTGACACTAACATTTGCTTTCATTTTTAATTGTGCAAAGTCAATAGGCCTTTTCTTTGTTTTGTTTCATTTTGCTGTCTTCAACAAGCTGAGGGCCCTGTGAGCCTTCTCTTCAGATCTTCAAATATCTCTGTGTGGGAAGTGTGGGGTCACCAAGAGTGTGGTTTCTCTATGTGTGAACAGTGTGGGTCAGAGGCAGTGTTTGTTTAGTGAGATCGTTGTCACAGGGAGCATGTAGAACTTCCTGAGTTTGGGAGGTTTCTTCTCTCTGGAAGCTGCCAGCGTGCTGGGAGCTGTGCAGCTTGTGCAGTGGAGGGCAGTGTGACAGAGAGCAGTGTGATGTGCAGTTCTGCAGCACTGCCCAGGGATGGCTGACGCTTGGAGATGGTGGTGTGGTCTGACAAGTCTGCAGGTTCCGGCACCTTCTTGCCTTTCACTAAGCTGAAGGCCAAGGCTGCTTGGTCAAGAAGTATAGCACTTGCTGCTGAAACGTTCTTATTTTTTCTTAGTTGACCGGTATTTGCAGAGCTTTAACTCTTGCTAAATAACCAGTCCTCTGTTTAAGTACAGGAATTGCTCTACTACCTTTTTTGAGCTCAGAGGTATTGATTATATGTATGCTGTAACTTTGTGTTTTTCAGTTTCTTTCCTCTTTTCCTCCTTAGCTTGTCAGTAATGAGAAATGAGCATGGCTTCTCCAGATGGCTGGTGATTTGAACTCTTTGCAAATGATACCTGGTTCACTGCAATCATGCAGATTTTTAGCTTGGTTTTTACTTTTTGTTGGTAGCTGTTGTCACATGCCAGCAGCTGGAGTTCTGCACAGCCTTGGCATAGGTCTTCTATTAAGAAAAACTTGCAAGTTATACATCATCAAACGAATAACTTTGAATAACTTCTACCTGAAAAGATTTAATAGATAATTACCCTGGTGAAGTTGAATTTCCTATTCATGCCATAGCAGGTTTATTTTGGGGAGGAAGGGTTACTAACAGCAGAGATGTTGTGCAGAGATAACAATGTGGGGGTGTTCGGATAAATGCTTCCCTGCAACAGGGTGTGATCAGGGTGCAAACAATCAATTATGGAAAACCTGGATGAAGTGCTACTCAAAACACTTAGAAAAATGTTTCATTGAACATTTTGGCAATAGGTACAGCTTCAGAAAGGTATGTGTCCTTCCTGTTAGATGTGGAACAAGGCTGTTTTGGATGGCAGTGATTCCCAGTTCCTGTTTGGTTTAGGCTTCCATTAGTCTGTGGCCATGCTAATGTGAGCTTTGTAGTACCGAGCCCTGGTCCGATTGTCAGAGCAGTCAAAATTCCTCACAGAATGGGAGGCAGGCAGTGGTGTTATTGATGTTACACATGATGTGCAAGTGGAATTCAATAGAGTGCTGAATTCAGAGCTATGTTCTGAGCACTTGTTAATTCACAGGACACGCTCAGCTTTGGCTCTTCCCCTAGCCTCCTGATTGTAAATTTGCTTTTAGGTATTATTCTTCTCTGACCTCTTGACCACAGTTCAGAAGCTGCAGTTTGAGGGTGTGCTGAGGGCTAGAGGAGAGGGGGAACAACTCCCACCTCCCTGCGCTGCTACTAGAAGCATCCTAAGTCTTGGGGTGACTGTGCTTGGTCAAATCTCCAAGGAGAATGCTGAGATGAACAGTCAAGGTGGATGGTACCATATGATCTGCTGATCTTTATGCAGTGGATGGGTAAAACACTGTTATGTTCCCTGACCCCCAAGATGACTGTATTCAAAGATTTGCTGTGTTTGTTTGTCGTAGGTGTGGGCAAGAGCAGTTTGCTGTTGCGTTTTGCAGATAATACCTTCTCAGGTGAGTGGTTTGTTTCCTTAAATAAGTGAAATGCTCCAGGTTTGCTCCAGTGCTGCTGGTTGGTGAGGAATCTGTGTTTGCCCACTGATAGCTGGGAATACATTGTGCTTTAAACTTTGCATCTCTTGGTGTAAGCCTGTACGGGCCATCCTGTCTGATCTTCACTTGCAGTTGGAAGTCCCTGAGTATTGAAATACTGAGGTGGTTCCAGAAACAGCTTAGGTGGTTTAGGTTATGCTGTACTCTCTGCAGACTTCCTATTGGCCATTTGGGATTTAGATTGATTATTGTGGTAAACCACTTAAATTTGTGATATAACCAGTTTATTGGGAGGAAAGTCTTAGAACAGACTGTATTCAAAGTAAGTGTTTGTACAAGCATTTAAAGCAAAGTGTTATCTCAAAATTTTCACAAATGAAATGCTCTCATAGTTGCTGTCTATTTCTTGAGCTATTTGGGTGCATACTCTTTATCATTGTGGTTGAAAAATAATAATTTTATGTTGTAACACTGAGCTTTTAATTTTAGGGGTGGCATGGGAGAAGTGGTTTTATGGCTAGGAAAAAAAGCTGTTAGCTGCAGATAAAAATATGCAGATCAGCATGATATAAGGCATTTTAAACAGTAAGCAGATATGGGGAACCTTGTTCTGTCCAGTCTGAGAGCTGCTGCCAACTAGTGTTCAAGTAGTGTGCTTTGGGACATCCAAAATAAACAACACTTAGGTTCTCACTTACCCACACTTTCCCTCCAGGCAGCTACATTACCACCATTGGAGTGGATTTTAAAATCCGAACAGTTGAGATCAATGGAGAGAAGGTGAAACTCCAGATCTGGGACACAGCTGGCCAAGAACGCTTCCGGACTATTACGTCAACGTGAGTAACACTGGGCTTTGTGCTGTGCAGCTTTGGGTCTGGATCTCGTAGTCCAGAGTTGGGGTTTAGATATTTAAGTGTTGCAGTAGATAACTAATGATAGCTGTGTGGTCTGTACAGTGAAACTTCTCTCAGCTGTTTCAGAACCGACCATGGTGGTGATACTCTGGCAAGGTTTGGAACTGGGATTTCAAAGTTCCTCCACCCTCCACCAAAACCCTGGTGGCTTTGTCTTATTTCCCTGCTGCTGGTTTCCAAATGGTAGAACTGGAATTATTAGACTGAATGTAGTAGAAAACTTGTCTCTGTGCCTGTCCAAGTTCATCCTCTGATTGAATGCACTGCAGAAGCACGGAGTGCAAACCCTCTGTCAGTGTCGTATAACTAATGAACAGCTTGGAGATCAAAGAGTAGGATTTCTGATCCTTGGTTTTTCTTTAGGACAAATGCTTTAGTAGCTATCTTTGTGTGGAGTTATGCTGAAGTAGATGCCTACATGATATTAACCTTTTCCTTGGTTGGAATCAGATTCAAGCTCATTGTCCTTTTGAACAGCATGTGCAGAGCTTTTCCTGTTCCTGAAGAAACCACACCCAGAGCTGCAGTGATGGGAACTAAGAATAAAATGTGTTTGTAAACTGACTGCAGTAAAGGTGGACCGCTTACTGGGGAAGAGGGAAAAGTACACTTGGAAATGGAACTTTTGTTTCCTTGGGTATTAACCAAAATAGTAATTCTTGAAAGACCCATGTGTTTTACTTGGTCTTTCATGACTCACTTCTCCTTTAGTTCTTGTTTGAGAGGAGGATAATTTTCAGCTGATGAATTAAGTTACTGAGACCTGAAAATAATGAGATTGGTTACATCTGTGTTATAGCTGAAGCACTAGAAATGGCCAAGTTTAACGTGATGTGTGCACTGCCCCTTTCCTCTGCGCTCCTATGCGGATATTACTGGATTACTTCCATTGTTTCTTAAGTGTTTAGCTTGAAAAAAAACTCAGTTGCCTCTTGTAGGGTTCCTTCGTGGGACATCACTTCTTATTTCAGTGCTGCAGGCAGCTTTGGGAAGGAAGTGGTGAGGGGGAGGCAGCCGTGCAGTGCTGCAGCCCCTGTCAGCTGTGACAGGCTAGTCAGAGTGCCCTGATTACTGCTGAGTCAGCAAATGGCCTTCCTGTTCGCATATTCCCTGAGGCGACTTGGAGCTCGGTAATGAGCATTGGGTCGTGAGGCTGATGCCAGCTAGCTTAGAAAGCCATGGTGTATCCAGCATTGAGCAGGGAATACCAGCAAAGGAGGATTCCTTCTGTCAGTGGGAATAGCTACAGATTGGACTTTGCAAGCATGTAAATTCTTTTCTTGATTAACATTTAAAATAGATAAGCTGAAACAGTTTGAGGCATTTGTGCCATGACCTGTTGGAACTCTGTTGCCACTTCCTTTTGCATAGCTTTTTTACTCAAGTGAGGTGTATTTTACTTTGGGGGGAGCTAAAGTTTCGAGGTTTCTGCCTTAGCTCTGGTAGTTACACAATCCTCCATGGTCAGGGAAAAAGATTTGCATTTTGTGCAATTCTAAGAAAAGAAGTTCATGTATCTAAGTGCATTTGAATTGTTGAGGAAAACGGTTTGGGAATGCTGTTTACGTTGAGACGAGGGCTCCTCTTGCTAAGTTGGCTGGCTGTGCCTCTCTACTGTTCCTAATCATATCACCTATAAAACCAGGAGATAACAAGAGTTGGATTTTAGAAATGGTTCTGGCTGGGTTGGTTTTTTTTCATTTATTGACAAAGTACTGTAACCAATTTATTTATCGTAAACTGAGTGACAAATCAAGTAACCTTGTTTTTTCTTACAAAAGAGCTTGGCTGTCAAATCATGGGTGGAGTGTGAGTGCCCTGTCAACAGATTGTAGTAGTCTGCCTAGTCTTTGACTAGATTGAGGTTTAGACTGAAGTTAAGAACATAAAAGGTGTTCCTTCAGTATTACAGTAGGTCAGGGAGTCCCTTTACAGTGAAAGGCAGAGTTCAGATTGATGTTGAGCCAAGGCTGGCAAGAAAACTTGAAATTAGAGCCTATCTGGTAATTACAGTAATAGGTTGGAACTGCTGCTGTGTGGACTTAGAACTGCAAAATGGTAGAGGTGGTAGGAAGTTAATAGTGGAAAATTGGGAAACATTAAAAGGTTGTACTAGTTTGATTTCACTTGACTGTAGCTACAGTCAAAAGCTGAAGAGCAGAATAAAACTGTTAAGGAACAGAAATCAAGTTGATCTGGAGTACTCTACAGAAGCTCAAGAAAATGAAACTAGATCAGAATTGTGGACTAGGAAGTATAAAGGCAACTAGTTTTATTGTCTTTTAAATGTGGAAATACTGGGATAGCTGGTGCCTTCTGGGAGGAGAGGCTGATCTGTGTGAATTTGGTTGCCATGGAATGTCATCCAGATTAAATTTTATTTAAATTCACCAGGGATTTAGCATGCCAGGATGCAGCTGTATTAGCAGGAATACTTAAAATGCATGAACAGCCAGTCCCCTGTAGACAGGACTACTTTGTCCTAATTCAGGACTGTGGGTTTAGGATTCAAGCGTTATATAATAGTTGTCAGATGCCAGCTCAGGAGTGATAGCAGAGGGATCTTCTGCCATGGTTTCCTGTGGAATGGCATGTTCAAGAGAGGGATAAAATTTTTGAGATGATAGAATTGCTGTGTCTTGTAAGGCAGATATGACTAAAAGACTAGTGGTTAAAAGACTAGTCTGTCTGACAATAGATGTGCTTCCAACAACCTGAAAGATGAGTATGAAACCAGATTATTAGAAGTCTCTGGAAATTGTTAGAATTCTAGATGAATGAAAAAATGAAGGAAATGTGTGCTACAAAGTAGTGAAATATGAACAAAGAAGCTGGAGTAAACCAGTGACCTGTCTTTCACATTTGGCAATTAACATGTTTTCCTGAAAACAGCAACATATGGGTCCTACTGGACTGACATAGTGTCTCTCTGAAATCTGACTTAGCTACTGCTGTGCTCCAAGAAACTGGTTGTTTTAACTCCAGATGTTAATATTGGGAAGCAATTGCTAGAGGGAATATGAAAACTTTCCCACTGATATCTTGCAGTAGGGAATGCCCCAATGAATGGCAAATGTTCCCTTGTGTTTACCAAGGCCGTGTTCAGGGACATGGGGGAGGATGCAGGTGGCTGAAGGACATGTTGAGTTTGGGTAACCCCCAATTTAATTCTAATAGTAGAACAAGCAATAAGGTGTTTATTTCAATGTAAATGTTGGCTTTCTTAAGCCTTTTCCACACCAAAGCTAAATGTAAAGCCTCTATATCTAGGGAACTCTTCAAACTATATGGGAGATTGTTGGCTATTACCAAGCAGCCAAGGGCATACACAGGTCAGGTTTGGTTGTCTTTGACCTCAGGAGGATACTTTCATGGATACCCTTAACATGACTAACTGGTCTAGAACATTTTTTTCTGTTATTTCACTGAGGTACTTCTACCAGCAGATGCTGGCTTTGGGGGTTTGCAGAGTACATGGCAGAGCATACCCACCACACAGATGACAGCCAGCATCAGTCAGTCTGTAACTGGGAGCCTCAGACTGAGGACATCAGGTCTCTTCTGCTCTCATTTCTGTGGTCTCCATCTTCCCAAAAATGTGGATGGGAAGGAGATAAGACATTCTTTCCCTTGTGTCAAAGTCTCAACTACCTCCTGGTTGCCAAAAGCACAAAATTTACACCTACTCCTCCCTGAATGCCAAAAGCCCCATCTGTTCCCTACTTGCCAAAGCCCACAACTTGTTATAAAAGCAATTCTGCACTGCATCATTCTGGAAGTTGAAGTATGGGATAGGATAAATCAGATTTTGTTTTCTAGTACTGTCCTGCATTTGGGATTGGAGAAACTTTGCTGTACTTGTTAAGACTAAAATGTTTTCTAGGATGAAGAGCCGTATCTAACAACTGATAGAAAATAGCATGACCAGCTTTTTGAGAAAAAAATGTGTGCTGTGGGACATAAGAGTTAGAGAATAACAGGTAGTCATGGTCTTATCTCTCAGGCTTATCTCTCTTGGTAATGACAGCCAATGGAGAAAATGACATTTCAGTGTAGATGAGAGGTCAGCAACCTTTCTAGAATGACGTGCCAGACAATTTTCCCTTCCAAAAATAGAAGCTGTGTATGCTGGTAGGAACTCAGCAGGA
>NW_008240086.1:168592-193715 GCF_000691975.1 Corvus brachyrhynchos | reverse complement strand
TCAGCAGTAATCAGGGGTTGCTGTCTTGCACAAAGGAAGATATTTCTGATGAGGTGGTTGGCAATATCAGTGGCAGGAGCTCCAAGTTCCTGCTGGGTTCCCATTGCTGTGGTGGTCTCTGCTGCAGGGTCCAGCCCACAGTCCTCATTCCAGGAGCACAGTCTGACTGTGCTGACGATGTGTCAGGAGTGGGATCGGTACGTGCAGGCTGCCTGTTTTCCCTGACATCATATGCTTTGCTTAGAAGAAAATCTAGGTGTATGGACAAGGTAGGAGCAGCAGGATACTCTGCTGGGCCCCCTGCTTGGGATGACAGGGATGCCAGGCTGGACTCAATGGTGTGCACAACAGAATGAAGCAGCTCAGCATAGGTGCAGCTGAACCACTGCACTTCTCTAAGGGCTGAGGGTTGTCTTGGCAAGTGCAATCCTTAGTGTTAGGGAGGAAGTGGTAGGTCAGCCTGAGGGCTGCTGAATTAAAAGACTATTAGGTGATGATGGGGGGGGGGAGAGCTTGAAGATAATTGGTTTATTGTTTAGCTGTGGAGAAATCCAGTGTATTGGTAGGATTGGGAATCTTTCCCTTTCTGATGTTATCACACAAAACAGGGTTCATCAAAACCAGTGTGCAGGACATGTTGGTGTCAGGAGAGGATGGGTTATTTTTGCGACGTGGATTCAGGCCATGGAGTACTTCTCCCTCTAAAGGATCCAAGTTACAAATTAAAATTGAGTTGTAATGAAGTAAAGCACAAATGCAGTGCTGTAGGAAGTTTTGAAGCTGTTAGAACTGACTGTGAATGGACTAGAACATTTCGAAGTGCATGATCTCTTACGGGCTGGGAATAAGTAATTCTTACCTGAGTTAGTTCCTGCCAAGGGAAGTGAATGTACAGCATAAATCACTGGTAAAACATGGCATGGGAGAAATATTTGAGTGTCTTCTGCAAATGCCCAGACAAGCAGTAGGAGCAGCGGACTGTTCTACAGAGCATCATGGAGGAGCACTGATACCCCAGGACTGTGGCTGCAGGGGGATCAGGAGAGGAATATGTGTGACTCTGGAAGTGATCTGTGCCTCTCTGGAAGTCTGTCTGATGGTGTATAAAGGCAGGTGGCTTCTTCTGTAGAAGGTCGATGAGGCTGGAGGTGCGAAGAGACAGTAACTTGCTCGAGCACTTCAGTAGCAAAGTGAGCTGAAGCTTTGAGATCTTCTCAAAAATGTGTTTGGGTTACATTCAAAGGCTTTGAAGTTCAAAGGTGTGTTTGCTGAGTTGGAATAACCAAAAAGGAGCAGAATGGTTACAGTGGACATCTCTGAAGTGCAGTGGATGTACTGCAAGAAGTGCTTGTGGTAAGAGAGCAAGGTCTAGGAATGCTGTCACAATTTAAGGAAAAACCATCAACTTTGTATGCTGGCTTCTTGAATTTGTTTTACTAAAAATTTTAATATTGATCAGAAGAAAGAGAAGAGGATGAAAGGAAAAGAATAAAGCTATACCTACTATAAAAAATGGATCCTCGCTGTTAACTGTTTTCTGTTTCAATTATGTTTGGGGTTTTTTTGGGTCACAGCTGCCTAATTTGCAATAGGGAACATACCTGGTAGCCTTGTGATTGGGGCTGAAGACTGAGAAGGTAGAACTTGCTGGTTTTTTATATAGCATTCTCATGGTGCACATACTGTCTGTCTTTGGTAGCTTTGTGCAGGTGATAATGTTGGAACCTGAATTCAGATATTTTTCTTGCATATCAGACTTGTGCATCTTTTAAAGGTGCCAGTTGCCCAAGACTAATGGCAATAAACTGAAATAAAACTTATTATTAATGGCTAAAGGTAGCAGAGTGTATTGAATGCACATATGGAGTAGATCTGTTGAGTAGGAAGGTGTGATCAGAACACAGTCGCTCAAAAAGACAGAAATTTTTGAGAGCTCAAGAGAACTGTGACTGAGGGTTGGGTATATTTGGAGATCTGCTGAAATTTTAGTCTGTATGTGATCATTCACAGATAACAGAATTACTCTAAAAACCTGATGTGGCTTATGCAGCCCCAAGGTCCACATCACAGCCAGTTCTGAGGACGTGCTAGGGGTACCACTGCCTTTGGTCCTGTAGCTGGAAGACAGTATTCATCTTGAAGGTCTTGACAGCCTGAACAAGGAAGATTTTAGAAGTCTTCGGACTTTGAAACCTATTTGTATAGACTGAATGAGCAGGGAGCTCTGTAGCTTTAGAGGAGTAGCCTGGGATCAAGCTGTTATAAAAGAGCTACATGAGTCTCAAGAGAAAGAAAATAGGGGCACTTGATTACCATCACCTGAGGATTTTTTGTGACTCCTGTAGAAGCTAAGTGGAAGAGCAAGAGCTGGGAAGGAGATACCTTGAGTTAACATTTGCTGTACTTTTGTGCCCCACAGGTATTACAGAGGAACACATGGGGTCATTGTTGTCTATGACGTAACGAGTGCAGAATCTTTTGTGAATGTAAAACGGTGGTTGCATGAAATTAATCAAAATTGTGATGATGTCTGCAGGATACTAGGTAGGTAATTAGGGATTTCAGCATCTTATTTAGTGGGCTGTCCTGATGAAATACCAAACTGACCTTTCTTCTCTTTCCTTTTTTAGTGGGGAATAAGAATGATGACCCAGACCGAAAAGTGGTAGAAACAGAAGATGCCTATAAATTTGCTGGGCAGATGGAGATCCAGTTGTTTGAGACCAGCGCCAAAGAAAATATTAATGTGGAAGAGGTAATAGAATATTCAGAAGAGTAGAGATACAGTAATTTGGGGATAATTGTGAGGGAGGAAATAAAAATTCCATTCTTCCCATTGACGAAGAAAGATAAAGTGCTTGTACGAGTTGCAAGTAGTAGGTAAAATGTCAAAAAGAGACATTCCACTGTTTTTGGAAGAGTTGGAGAAGCGAAATGAAGGAGCCCATGCTGCACTTTCAGTAGCTTTACAGTGCTCACGTATTAGGAAAGACTTGAGAATGCTTGTAGGAGGTATGACTGCTCATGCTGCACTCCTGGCCTCAGTTGCCAAACTACCCTGGTTTTATTTACTGGTTTGGAAAAAGGGACAGAGGTACTATTTAGTTTGGGAGTAGGTTGGGAAAAGGTATTGGATTTCCACTCGGGCCATAGTGGGCTGGGGAAGGTCTCTGAAGCATTATTGAAACATGTAGAAAAGGGGAGTGGCTTCCAAGGAGCAGCACCCCACAGGAGCCAGCCTGAGTTCTGGGGTGGTCTGAATGTGCTTGTTTCTCTTGCAGATGTTTAATTGCATTACAGAGCTTGTCCTGCGAGCAAAGAAAGAAAACTTAGCAAAGCAGCAACAGCAGCAACAGAACGATGTGGTGAAGCTAACGAAGAACAGTAAAAGGAAGAAGCGGTGCTGCTAATGCTCCTTCCCTGCTGCAGAGACTCTGCTCTCAAACAGATCAGCCCCTCCAGCTAGACTCTGGCAATTCCACTGGGGCAGGCTTTGGGAGGACTTTCTCAGTTTTGTGCCGTTATTTAAAGATTATTTTTTCTCCATGTTTTCTATCAAGAGGCGCTGGCACCTTACCACTGCAGTGCCAAGAAGGTATTGGATGGAATCTTGCCCCCCCCTCCTCCCCTGCTCATTCCAGTGCGCCTTGTAGACAAGAAGGACGCTGCCTACCAAGTGGACTAATTAACCCAAGAGTTTGTATATAATGTATATTGCTTTAACCAGCCTTGCCTCCCTGTTGTCGCTTTGGCTTCTGCCTTCTTAATGTCAACCAATCATGAACTGCAGAGTTCATCTTTTTAAAGAAAAAGGTAAAAAGTTCTTAATTTGAGTTGGCCCCAGGCTGGCAGCGACTGCTTCTTGGGGTCTCCAGCTGCATTTCTGTTGGGCTCCAGGCTGGCACCTGGTGCCCCTGGGGTCCCTGGCTTCTCCTGAAGTCCCAGGCTTTTACTGGGGCTCAGGCTGTGTTTTTCTAGGTACCAGGATTGCAGGTGTCGCTGCTGGAGCCTGGGGTTTCACTTCACCAGCCCCTGGGCTGGTAGCTGGTGCTGCTGCTGGGGCCTGGAATTTCAGCTTGCTGTCATCCAGATTTGTGGCTGGATCCTTGGGTTTCACCTCCTTGTCCTGCAGCCCACCTATACCTGTGCTCTCCTGTAGTTTGTGTCAAGATACTGGAAAACAAACTGACCTGCAGAAGTGGGATTTGTTTGGATAAAACCTTTTTTGTTTTTTTAAAGCAAAGTTTAACTACTTTGACCTCTGCTTCTGGTTCTGCCAGTGTCCTAAGTGAGGGTCCATTTGTTTTGAGAACAAAAATCATGTGATTCTGCCAAAAACCCCAATCTTCTTGTTGCCCTGTCCACAGATAGGCAATCTGAACTTGAATGTGAGTTTTGGTGGCAAAGCTTTTGTTTTTGAGAGAGAAAAGGCATGAAAAAAAAATCCAGCTCTTCTTCTTGATGTCTGAATATGAAAACTGCAGGATCATTCCCAGGATTCTTCTGTTAGGAAAGAGGACTGCTGTTCAATGCAAAGAAATGGGAAGCTTGCTTGCTTGGATTTTGTGGTGGTGGAGGATCACACTTGGAAACAAACCAGGCTTGCTGTGCTCAGCAACATTTTCTTGGCCCTTGTCAGCCTTTCTGGGAAAACAAGGGCTCACTTCCTCAGCCTGAATAGATGTAGTTAAAGGTAAAGAGTGTATGTGTGTATAACTAAAATATCAAACGTCTGGGCTGAAAGGACATGCTCAGCACCTGAATTACTGCCTAAATAATATTAAAAAATAATTTTTCCTTAAAAGGCATGGAGGGTATGACTTCTTTTAAAGCCTTGAAGGTGGACGTACTCCATGTGCCAGTAAGTGGCCCTATGGAATTGCTGGCCTTAGTTTGGTAGGATGTGATTCACCCATGTCCATGAGCTTGGAATCAGCCCACTTCTCTCCCTTCCTCACCCTTCCCCCAGAGAGGCTAAATTTTAGTCACTTACTTTGCCTGCATTTTTTTAGATTTTTCGGGTTGTGGTAAGAGCCTTGATCATACAATCACATCACAATCAAATCACTCCAAAGACTGTTTCCGAAGTGCAAACAATGAATGTGTAACACATGGGTTTTTTAATTGGTTCAGGTGCTGGGGATATATATCCAGCTGCCTTCACCCATTTCTTTTCTTCACATATCTTGCTTGCATTGGTAACCCAAGAATTTGAGTGAGCTGGGATGATGCTGCTGGAGTGAGCTCTGGTAATTGTAAGACTTGAGTGGCTGTGGAAAGTGGTGGCTTAGATCACACCAGTCCATCCTGTCTGCTCTCCAGTGTGGAATGTGGTCCACACTGGAGAGGGGCTGGGTCAGTCCCTGGAATGCTCCTGTAGGGAGCTACCCCCTGCAGATTAAGGGGCCCAGCTGTGTTACTTTAGGACTCTTGTTGGTAGCATGTGTGCAGATTTAGGAGGGAGTAACTTCATGTAGGCAGAAGCAAAGAACATGTCTGAATTTACTGGAAATGATGCAATAAAATGAGGAAATGGTGCACCCAAGCCTGGAGTGTTCTCTTATATGGAAAAATTGGTCCTCTTTGAGTCTAGGTTTTTGTGGCTGTGGTTGGAATTCTATCAATCCAGGTCCTGCTTCCTGGCTTAAAGTGGGAATTTCTTTTTTTTTTTTCCCCAGAGCTGGCCGTAGAAGAGCAGTTACCTCTGCTCTTGCCATCACTGTTCAATTGGAAGGGGTGGGGACTGTGTCTCTAGTGGTGCTGATGTGAAGCTTCCTAAATGTTGAGCAATGGAATGTCTAACTGGTTTTCCAGGATTATTTCTGTAATGAAAGTTTCTAATTATGCTTTTTAAATAATTTTTAAAAACTAAAAATAAAGCTTACAAGCTGCCAAATCTTTTTTTGAGGCTCTGTTTCCTCTGCTGTCCAGCACCTGGAGGTGGAGGGTGGCAAGCCAAGATGTGAGCTCTGCTGCCATTTGTAAAAGGGTTATTTCCTGAGAGGGGATATTAAGAAAACCATAATTAATGCTGTCAAATGTTTAGTCGCTGTTTTAGTTTGAATGAAAGAGCAAGGTGGAACAGGTAACTTATTTCTGTGTGAAGTGAGGTGCCTGTGATTGTGCTGTGATCTTTTGTCTTCTCAACAGAAAGTATTGAGTGAGCTTTGAAAGCTCCTCCTTCCAAGGTGACTAAAAAGCATCTGGAGTCTCTCCTCACTTTCCCAGGAAATGAATGTGTGTTTAATTGATGTGTGCAGGAACTGCAGCTGTGGCTGTGCCCTCAGCATCCCCTTGCCCTGCTGCCCAGGCTGCTCCTGGGGAGTGTGATGGAAACCTGCTCTGGGAAGGTGCCTTTGCTCCATCTGCACCCTTCAGGTAGGAGTAGGTAGAGGGGAATCCTGGGGACCTGTGGATGGTCTGAGCTGCAGCTGCTGCCAGCTGTGGGTGTGTCACTGTCTGTGTTTTGTGTCTAAACTTGCTCCAGTTTGAATCTGCCTCCATACAACAGCCAGTAAAGGACACAAATGGCTGGAAGGTGAGATAATTTACCCACCTTTATGTTCTCCTGTGCACCAACAGATACAAGCATTTCTTATGTTTTTGCCCTGGCCCCCTCTCTCTTAAACACACACAGGGGCTGAATTTCATGAGACAATGCAGCATCAAAGATGCTGTTTGGGTGTTAAATTACAGTTCAAAAAATGAGCTTGTGTTGCAGCTGGGCACAGTAAAGTGGTGAGAGCTGAGGCAGTATAGTATAAATGATCTGTTTTATTCTGAAGAGAACTATTTACAAAAGAAGTAGAGCATTGTTTTTACTAAAAATATGCCTTTATAGATTTTTATATGTATCTTATAAAAACCATACATTTATTTACATGACTGCTACATACAAAAATTACAGCACTGTGGTATATGTACATATCTATAGGTACATTCTTTCTGCTTCTCCCTGCTGTGTGCTTTTTCCCTCTCAATCCAAGGGAATCATTGCTGCAGCACCCAGACACTTCCTTTCCTGGCTTTTCGGTTCAAACAATTTTGCTTTTTATAGCTGAGTGGGGAGTAGAGAATTTGCCTGATGGAGAGGCATATCTGGAATTTACCATTCTAAGTAGGACAAGTGCATGTGGCCCTGCCTGCAGCCTTACTTCCTGCTCTCTCTGCAAAATGATTCTTGTCATTAACTTCTTGATTTACTGTTCATCATCTCCATGGCAAGTTGCTGATCTAAGTTTGTATGAAGATAAAGTGCTAGTGACTTGCCTTTCATTTACATTTGTTCCTTGTTTACAGCTGCTTCCCTTCCAGAGTTTAGGAAGGGGAGACTGATCCCTTTTCCCTCAGGCTGGAATAACAAACATTTGCCCAAACAGTCACCTGTTACTCAGCTGTGGAAAGTCCTTTATAACATTAATCTCAGCAGGCATCTCTTCTCTGTGTAATATTTGAACAGTGACTGTGCAGCACTACTGTTTTATTTACCATTATCTCAAAAGCAAGGCTGAGGGTTGTGTTTAGAGCTGCTGATCCCACTCTTTAAATCTCCTTTGGGATCCCGAGTACCTGCTAGATTTATGTGCTTCCTCCATCTCATCCCTGGGAGCTGATGTTTCCTTTACACAGTGTGTGTCCTGGAAGAGTCAAGTACCACAAGTTAAGTGTCTTCTAACCAGCACTGCAAGGCTGATTCCAGGCTCCTGGACATGACAGGATGGAGGTGAGTGTATTAATGACAGCACAGGGTGAAGTAGTGGGGACCTTGTTAAAACACAACATGACAAATGAGTGTGAAGGATTGCACAGGTGAGGTTTCCAAAGACAGAAAGACAAAACCTAGCTGCTATGTTAAGGCAGTTTCTGTTCCTCTGGAGTAGCAGCTCAGCACAAGGAGGTCTCCTTTGGTGTGTTTTCCAGTTCATTACACCCAGTTCTCTTGTATCTCTGGGTTTAGTAGTGCAACTAAGTCTTTAGGATTAAGGGGATTGTTTAAAGAAACCATGCCCAACTGGCACCTTAGAACACGCTGACTTTCCTCTTGCAATCTCTTCCGTCACTCTTTTTCAATAAATAAAATTGCAATGGGATTAAGGATTCTCCTTAAATGAAGACATGTGCTGTGCCTACCCCTGCAATTGAATGAGTCACTTTCCTCAGCAAACATGTAGCAGAAGGTACCTTTCTTCATCTCATTACTGTATCTTCATGGGATAACTTAAGGCCCTTGCCTTAGGATTGCATCCATCCATCCATCCATCCCTCCATCCATCCATCCATTCGTCCTCACTGGGGTAGAGTCCCACACAACTGCTGGGCATGTGGCTTGAATAAGAGTTGGTGGGGTCTGAGAAATGACAACTGACAGCAGAAGGGTCCCTGAGGACCAAGATGTTCACAGCTCTCCTGCGATGGAGCATCGTTCTCAGTGTTCACAGGTGTCACTGGCATCACAAAGCCATGCCTCATTTTGCAGGTATCAAAGGGTAATGCATCTGGGTGTGACTGAGTCCTGGCAGCAGGAGATGCTGAGCATGTGCCTCATGTCCCTGCCCTGTCCAGAGTCACAATACAGGCAGGACAGGAGGATGAGGACTTGTCATCCTGAGAGCACATGGCACTGCACTGCAGCCCTCCCCCTTGCCTGCACAAGTGGGTACAAGCAGATACTCAACAGCTAAACATTGCCTAGAAAGGAGAGGCCAAGGTTCAGTTTCCTTCCCTGCCTGTGAGCATCTTTCCCCATAAGCATCAAGCTGTATTGGTGGGGCTTTGCCCAATTATTTCCTGAAGCAGGCTCTGCAATCCAGGGTTCATTGCTTTCATGTAATGGGTTTTACCACTCAGCTCTTCACCATCATTGCCAATCCCAGAGCACTCTGCTCCTTGCAACACAGAGCTGCCTTAGTGCAGTATGATTTCATACCAGTGCGGTTGTTTCATGCTAACAAGGAAATATGGGAATGCTCAAATCTTTGTAGGCAGAAAGGATATTTGTACTGAGGTATTATGGATGTTCTATCCCACAGGTAAAACCCAAGCCACCAGCCTCCTACCTGCTGCTTAGAAGGTGTTTGGTACCTATTCTAGCAGAAAGCTTGTTCCTGTAAGTAGTAAGCAGAGATAAGCAGCTCCCTGTGGGATGGTGTGTTAGCACCAAAGTTGCTGAGCAGGGCAGAGCTGAAGGTGCACCCAGCTCTGTCTGCTGTGGGACAGTGCAGGTGGTGGCCTCTTTAAAGCAGCAGGAAACAAACTGGGGCCTGTGGGTATTATGAGCTGGGAGAATGTGTGAAAATTGCATGACAACAGCAGGACATCTCTGAACTGAGCCTGGTGCTCCTCACTGGCTTATGATAGTAGACTGATGAAGAGCTATAAAGAGCCCATCCAGTGCAGAGGGAAGGTCTCTACTTGAGTATTGCAGGATTTCCAGCACTGCTGTGTGCATAAACCAAAAAAGCCACGTTCCTTTTTGATGATCAAGTCATGCAAAGCAGGCTCTGATCATCTTTGATCAAAAGGAGCTTTGGCTACCTGCTCACCAAAGGGCTGAGTAGTAACTGATTGACAGGCAGGGACAAATACTCCTTTCTGTCAGGCTATAGCCAATGTTACTGCATAGGGCAGGGTAACCTGCAGGCTTTCCAGAGCTTTGTAGAGACCCTGATGGCCTTTGGCTCCAGTGAAGGCAGATGCAGTGTGCTTTCTGAGGATCGAGTCTGCCAACCCAGTGTCAAAGACTGACTGACATCCTTGTGAGGCTTTCAGTGAATTATTAGTTAGGCTTTTGGGGGCCTAGCCAGTTAAAATGACAGTTTTCTTACTCCGTTTGGGAGATGTGTATGGCTTTGGGGAGAGGTGTGTGACTTGCTGAAGCTCCCAAACTACTTTTGGCCATTGGAAGAACAGCAGGTGCCCCAGGACTGAACATGCACAACTTTTACCCTGTCTGTAGATGGTCAGTCTCCTGGGGAGAAATCTGTGTAGCTACAGCCTGCAACTCTTACCTCTGTAACAGGAGGGAGCTGGAGAAGACAGTGACACCAGCTATCTGTCCCCTGCCCTGAGCTGCGAGGAGCCTGGATCCCAGTGAGGGTGAACAGCCACACAGAGCTCCAGGGGAGATGGTGCCCAGGCAGGATCTCCAGCAAGGGCTCAACTTCCACCACGGAGAAAGCTACATTTGTCAAAACATGGTAATGCTGGGGCCAGAGTGACTCCAGTCTCAGTGGGATGGATGAAGGATGTCACAGCTGCCAGGGTGGTACAAATGACTCCCCTCTGTCCTCTTGCATTCAGCCCTCTTCTTCCCCCTGTGCTCGCTGTGACAGCAGTTCTCAATCCCCTGCACCACTCTGTCTTGGGGCTGCTTATTTCCTTCTCCAGCATAAGAATGCTTTAAAGACAATCAGAGTATTCTTCACAGCAGAAACTGGACTGTGTAAAAGCGCCTAAATTATACCCTGAAGTTTATCACTTCACTTATAGAATAAGAAAAGTTTCTTTCTATTAGAATCACATTGTCAATTTGCAAATCTCCAATTCATGTAAACATTTGGTTCAGACCAGGTGCCATGTAAATAGTGCAGAGTCTCAAGGGTTAACTCCTTTGCCCCCTTCTTTTTTACTCAGTGGATCAGACTTGGGTCCATCAGCAAGCTGGGCAGGTGCCCCACTCCCCATCTTGAAGCAGGAATTGTTGGAGAGTTTTCTCTTTTTCAAATTAATTTTTCTTGAAAAAGGAGAAGAGACGGTTTCCTTCGGCCCCAATGGGCTCATCCCCCTGCTGCTCCGGCCTGAACGCAGGGGAGGGCCTGGCACTCCGCTTGGCGCTGGAGCCACTGGAGAAGGAATAAGCAAGCTGGCTCCATTCCTTCGGGTGTTTGTCCATCAGCTGCTGGTCAATGACCCTGTGCATGTCATCCTGCAGCAGAGGGAGAGGACAGGGGCATTAGTGGCAGCTGATGCTTAACGGGATCTTGCACCAGGGGTGGCTGAAATGGGTATGAAACGTGCAGTGATGAGATGGAGCAGGCATGACAGGAGTGGGGATGGGTCTGTGTCCCCACTTGACAGCAGGCTCAGCTGTGCTTGCTGCCATGAGGCTTTTCAGGGAGCGAGGAAGATCAATCACACAATTCTGAGGGATAAATTGCTCAGGTGGTCTCGCACAGGAACACTGTCCCTGCTTGGGACTCTGTGCCACCCCTAAGCTTTGTTTCTCTGCTGTCTGCAGCTTGCAGATGGCCCCTTTGGGGGAGAAATAATTAAGAAGAACAAATGCAGCTGAAAGCAAAGGCCAGAAGAAGGATGGACGTCTGTGCTGAGCAGGTCTGTGTACACACCAAGTGGACAGGTAGGGGTGGCAGAGCTGCTGCATAGCCACTATCACTGGGGCTTCTTTGGGGAAGACGCTGAGGGGCTGGGGAAGGTGTGGGCCCACCAGATCCCTCCTGGGCTTTGCACCAGACTCACCAAACAGAACTGAGCTCGTCCCTTAGACCCCTCCTTTCCCTAGAGCCACCATACCAGTGGGGGGAGCTCTGACTGACAGCTCAACATGAACTGTGGCTTTTCAGGTGTACCAGAAACACTCTGATTTTGTCCATGTTTGCACCACAGTGAAGCTGCTTTATACAAAATAATTACCCAGTTCTGTTGTCACTAATGACGTGCTAACATGTTCCTTGAAAACCTGGCTATCAATTTTACGGATTTTACAGATCCATTGCTTCTCCTACAATTGCATATTTAAACTACAGCTTAGTGAAAACGTATGTACACAAACTAGCCTCACAGGAGGAATCAACTGCTCTCCAGCTGTTTGGTCTCTCATTAAGGCTGAGGACACTGTCAGGTGAGAACAAGAATACTCTGGATGGGCTGGAGTGGTGGAAGTGCTGTCCATTCAGCACCTGGTGAGGGGCAGCCTGTCAAGGCAGCCCCAGGACTGAAGGGAAGGTGCTGCCATCGCCCAGCAGGTGCCCCAGATGCTCTGTATTGCAATCAAATCAGCCAGCTGGGACTGGAAACTTAATAATGGCTAATCTCTTGTTGCAGCATTTTATGGAGGGAAAAGGATTCATAGCCATGACCTGGACCTCAATTTAGTATGGGGACTTCCCCTGGGGGAACTGGAGGGTGCAGAGCTACACGGACTAGGGAAGCTTTGGGTCTTTTTAGAGCAGGGCTGGAGAGAGGAAAGGCTGAGGGAGAGTTGAAGAGGTTGAGGTGAACATCAGTATGAAATATCAGTGACACAAGTTTCCAGAGCTGAAGCTGCCACATGAAACTGTACAGCACTTGGATTTTGAAGGTACCTCTTCTGCTAAATGAAGTAGGTACCCAGGCTCCTACATGGCAGATCTGTGTCCTTGATCAACCATACAATAAGGGACAAGAATGATTTATATTTTTATATATACACACACAAAAATATTATATATATATAAATACAGTATGCACTATTGAGAGTGCACTGCATTTGGTCCCTGTCTGTCAGATGTGAGAGTCAGAGAGCAAAGCACTTGGATGTAGAGGGTTTTTTGCTTGAGTCCTATTCTATAGCCTGTATGATTATGTCCTTAGAGAACACTATAATCTTGTTGATGGCCCTTGATGAAATGCAGACTAGAAGCGTGCAAGAGCAAAATGCTACCAGATTAAAGCCTCCAATTATGCCCAGCTAAAGCAGAGACTCTTATCCTATTTTATCAGACACTTTCTGCAAACCCCTCTGCAAAACAGTCCCCAAAATACATAAATCACCCAACTTGTTTTGTGCTTCTGTGGCTGAGCTGCTGTTGAGGGGACATGAGGTGGTTGGAAACTATTTTGCTGCTGTGTACTAACACCTCAGGTCAGTATGTTGGAGACAACTTACTGCCATGAAGTGAGCCTGAGCCTCAGCTCAGAGAGCTGATGGGAGCAGGTCTGGGGTTGCTGTGTTACTGCGATAGGACCTGTTCTTAACCCCTAAGCTGGGTTTATTCTAGCACTAGTAGGTCTCACTTTATGCCACCTATTCAGACTGAACTTGGCTCCAGACAGCTCCTATGAAGAGCATTGAGTGTCACTTACTAGACAATGAGGCTGAGAAGTAAAATCCCAGTTTGTCTTTCAAGAAGCTTTCCAGATACTAAATATGTGGATATAGAGGGTTAATAATACATGCACATCAGCCTGGCTTTCCCCGTGGTGCCCTGGTAAAGCCTCACCATGGGGTGCAGGATGCTGCCCCTGGTGCTGGGATGGGGGCTGTGTGTGGAATATTGGTGGGTGATGGAGACCCCCACTGGCCCCTCTTGCCAGATGATGATGAGGGCAGAGAAGGATGTGGGTGATGGTGGCAGCAGATGGAGAGGGAATGGTGGGTAATGGGGAGCTCACCTCAAAGGCAGGAGGGGTGTACGACTAAAGCTGTTGGTACAGGAACTGAGAAAGGCCACTAGATCAGAAACCAAAGGAGCCAGATAGTAAAAAGCCCTGAGGAAGCAAACTGTAAGCAGGAAAAAGAAAAGAAGAAAAGGAAAGGGGGAAAAAAAGAGAGAGAGAAACGAAAACACAGTGGAGTTGAAACAGGAGCGAGGTTGTATGGGAAAGGTTTCTACTGGTCAGGCTGGCTGTTAGTAGAGCTGGGGTCTTGCATGGTCTGCAACAAATCACTATAAATGGCACAGACCTTTTCTCTTGAGTTTGCTTTATTTGCTGTTGAAGTAGCCCTCCCTTGGTGCTGGTTCTGGGAGGAGGCAGCTGGGAGGGGTCTACCCTCAAGGGCTCTCTACCTTCACATGGATTTCCCCACTGACCCCATGCAGAGCATCTCCAGGGCAGCTGTGGAACTGCCATGGCTTTGTTTCCTTTACCTTGGTGAAGAACTGGGATTTTAGCTTCTCCTTCTTGATGGATCTTTGGAGTTGATGAAAACAGTGCAGCAACAATCAGCACAACCTCATTCTCCTGCCTTTCTGCTCTGTCACGGAAATGCATGGACATGCTGTGCCCACACATACCCAAGGTGTGCCTGCCTAGGGACACCTCCTGCATGGACCCCTCCCCACCCCAGGGCAGAGCAATGTGCACATTTCCCATTCTGCCAGGAGGCACAGTCTGCTTCTCCATTTTAAATGAGTATTAAGAGCTGTAGAGCTGTAGAATTAACAGCTCACAGCCAAAAGGCTTGGAGCAGGGAGGGCAGCTCACCCCCTGGGCCCCACGGCATCATTGGCTCCTGCAGAGCCAAAACCAAGCACCTCCAAACACCCGATCCATGGATGCTCAGGCAGAGAACATGACAAACCCACAGGAAGGGGGGCACACTCCCCCACAGCCCCTGCCCTGCCGAGGTGCTCACCTGCCAGGCCTCCAGCTGCTGCGAGAGGTTCACCTTCTGCTGGATGGCGTCCAGGAGCTGGCTGTTGAGGGACATCATATCAATCTTGCACTTGGTCAGCTCCACCTCCACCGCGTTCTTCCTGCGGGGACAGAAATCGGGGCATGGCACTCTTTTCTTTTTAAACAAAGAGTTAAGCATATCTAAACAAGTCTAAAATTTATGTCTTTCACTGTTAAGTTGCCACATCCTAAGGTGTCCATTTCTGTTGTATTCTGGACAAGCTATTAATCTGAAGAGTAGGATAGAACTTTTGACATCATTACTTTAAAACCAGCAGATTTCTCATAAGCACACTGTGAAGAATACTGAAAGAAAATCACATACACAGCTGTAAAAGATAATAGTGTGCCTAGATAACGTGCAAGATTTGCCAATAAAAATATTTTTTTTCTTCTGTTTACAGGCACAGAGAATACAAATGGTACGCACTAAAAATCAAATGACCTGTGTCTGATCACTTGATCAATAAATTGCAATATAAAACAAACAAATAAAAAAACCTCTTTAAGAGTGCTTTCACTTGGGACTTGGATTGAAGGAAGAAATTAAAGAAGAGAGCTTAGCACAGCATATACTTTTTAAGAATGACAAACTATTAAAATTGTTTGAATTAAATGTCAGGCTTTAAGAAAAGCTCCCAATTTCAGTGTAGTTGACCCAGCCCTTGGGAACACCTCTGCTGCATTTCTTCCCAGACATTTGGTGGCCATTGGGCATGTGATGCCATGGACAAGGTTACCCAAGGAGCCCCAAGTGCTCAGTGGCTGAGATGTTCCAGCTGTTCCTTGCTTGTGGAGAGGAATTGTCCTTCAGGATGGAGCAATTTCCTAAGCTGCTGAAGCTGGGAAATGCTGCTCACCATGCTGGGACCACACCAGGTGAGTACATAGCTTAGGTTTTCAATTAACTGCTGTGTGATAGGAAACTGTAACATGACTTGCTGGGAACCATCTTTCCTTGCACACACTTTCGAGAGAAATAATTGCATCTTATTAACTGTAGCTAATTCCTTGTCTCTTGATAGCTCCCTTGTGTTCCCCTGCAGAAGAGCAATTTGGGAATTTGTGTTTATATTCCAGGTACTGGTTGCTTAACACTTCCTCTGAAAGGATCCTATTTTCCTATTGCTTCCCCTGTTGCCAAACTTCAGCTTCAAGCAAAAATTTTGCACACCAGATGTCTACCTGGGGCAGCAATTTTTTTTTTTTCTGTTCAGAATTAGGGATTTTTGGGGGGATGGGTTCAACAAAAGCGACTTAACCCATCGGGTGTGAGGTGGGAAGAAAATCACAAGCCTCTCCAGGCAGTGACCAGCCCACGTGGTCTGGGAAGAGTGTTTTCACTTCCAGTGACAGGATGCTCTTGTCTGCTTTCACTTGATGCCACTTTCTGCTCCTTAATCCCCCTCGCCCGTGCCCCATTCCCGGGGCTCCTGTGCTGCAGGACAGCCAGCCCCCAATATTGGTGCTTTGTCCAGCAGGGTCACAGTGAACTGGAAAAGCTGTGCCCTTCCACTCCCGGCTGTGGTTTGGGCACTGGAAGCAGCCTTTTGTTGCGACGCTTCCCTACTTCTGGTTGAATGTTTCCAGGGGATTGATCGCAGCGGTAGTGTTGCCATAGCCACGGCAGAGCCAGCAACCCACATGCACCGGGAATGTCAGAACTACCTCCCTGTGCCCGGCAGACAGCTGGGATGCTCCTGATCCTTGCCAACAGATGGAGGTGTTACAGAGGACAGCAATGGGAATTTGGTAGCCAGCTCTCCTGGCAAGGGCAGCACTGACGATCGAGCCACTTATAAAAAAGGATGATGCAGGTTGATTTAGGTCCTGTGCTCTCAGAGGTGCAACCATCTCCTGCTCCTCCTCTTGCCCAGGGCTTGAGTATTAGACTTTTCCCTAAGAAGCTGGACTGGTGGTGTCCTGGCCCACCTGCTTGTTGAAGGGATTATCAGATGAACCCTTTCTAGCAGAGCACAGAGAGGTAAAGGTGTCTGTCCCTCTCCTCTGGGCAAGGAGTGCTCAGGGCATTTTGGCAAGCCCAAGGACAGAGCTGGGGAAGGGGGATTTGGGGTATGGGGGAGCAGAACTGCACAGACTTGTAAGGAGGATGGTCAAAATAAAGAGCCAAACCAGTGGGAGAATCCCAAAAGGAGAACCAGAGAATTACAGGACTGGAGATGCAAAAAAGACCTTGGAACAGGAAAGGAGAAGGAGCGACCAGAGGAATGGGTTAGGGAAGAAGCCCAAGCAGGCTGTAATGGGGATGGTCAGGAAAGCAGGGCTGTGTGTGAAGAAAAATATGCCAAATAGGCCAGACCTAGTGTTGCCATTTGGCTCCCTGAAGTCCTCTCCTCCTTGCTGTGACTCACACCAGCACTAGGGATGGCACAAACATGGTTAACAGAATCCTCCTAAATGCCCCAAATCGAGCCATGAGGCAGCTCTGCCTTTAGCACCTTCTGCCCTGCTCCCAAGCTCCTGGCAGCATTTCCCAATGCCAGCAAAGCCTAGATATCATTTTGTCACAGCTGCTGTGGAGAGCAGGAGAAAGCCTCTCCAGAGGCATCTCCTGCCAAGGCACTAGCCTGGCTCTGGCTGTTGGTGCCACTCACTTGGCGATGGCCTCGTCGCGGTCCCTGATGGCCTGCAAGAGCCGTTCGTTCGCCTCCTTGTCCTCGGCAGCGCCGCGCAGCCGGTCTCGCTCCTCCTTCAGCGTCGTCATCTCCACACTCAGCAGCGTCACCTGTGGGCAGACGGAGGCCGTGAAACCCAGGGCTGCTCAGGAAAACGCACCACAAGTGTGTGTGTGGGAAAACGCCACATATGCCAACCTGCAGGTTGAGAGATCCCCTGGTCATAGGAGAAGCTGTGTCTGCTGTGTGGGGGGCTGTTAGTGCTGGTGCCACCCTCCATGAAATGTGCTGGCTTGCCCTGGGATGCTGGCCTGAGCAAGATGTGTCACCAGGATGGCCTCAGTAACATGCAGAAATAGCACTGAAAGCTGTGCAGGGCAGGACCCACCTGTGACTTTGCTGTCACTATGGCATCAGTGCTAAAATACTGCCCCTCTCCAAGCAGTTGGTCTTGTGCACACATCCTCTGAGTCTGCCTGTTGTAATTCAGATCTTTCCAGGGTTAAATTATTGCTAACATAATTTACCAGCAAATAAGATTTTTTGAAGAGACCATTATGTCTCCTGAAGTAATATGAAGCTGTAGACAAAGGATGGGAAAATTCCCTTTTATGCCATGCAAGGTGTTACAATTTTAATTAGACTTTAAAATATGTGTGGAGTCTTAAATAGTCTGAGAAATGATCTATCATTTTGGTCCTGTGCAGAGTGAGTTAACAGGGTGTGAAATCATGCAAGGATTGCATTAGCACAGCTTCACAATATTTCATACTCATTTAATTTCTTTGTCTAGCGCACACACATGCTCTGTTACGCTACTCCACCACCTGGAAACCCTTCCAGCATTTGACCCACCTCCTGCCTCTAAATGCAGCTCAGTAGTGCTTGAATCTTCAAAGAAATCTTTAAATAGAGGGCAGACAGTCAAAAAGGGCTCATCACATCCACAGCGTGGGACAATCTGCCATTAGCATGGCATGGCTGGGCTGGGGGGAGGAGGGTGCACCCTGTCTGTGCAGAGACTCCCCACACGACTGGGGAGCTGTGCCAGGGCTGCCAGGGAACCAGGGAGCTGTGCCAGGGCTGCCAGGGAATTGGGGAACTGTGCCCTCCCTCAGCCCTACATGGGGGGCACCTCGGAGCAATGATGTGACAGAGAGCAGTGGTAGTGGGGTGACGTGAAAGGTGCTGAGCACTTCTACAGAAATCCCAGGGGACAGAGGATCTGGACACCCAAAACATGGTGTCTGGGGATAGGTTTGGGATTTTAATTGGTTCTGTCTGTGCTTCAGGTAAGATTGGGAGAAAACAAACAGGCAGAAGGTGTGAAATAGTGTAGACAGAGAGGGGGGTGACTCCTGTCTCCACCTGCTCACCATGCTCTTGGGAAGGAGCAATGAATGTGTGTGATGCTACAAGGTCCTAAAAGCCATTTAGAAGATCCCCTTTGATTGTATCAATACCAGTGCCACAACAGAGGGATGAGGAGGCAGCAGAGCACTGCTTCCCCTGGGTGGACAAGATTTCCACATGCATCAATTTTCTGTAGCACTGAACAGAAGATGATGTTGCCTCTTCAACAGGAGGTGAGAATAATTATTAACCTGGAGCAAGTGTGAGGCTGGATAACAGGCAAAAGCTGTGGGAGATGCGTACTTGCTGCGGGAGGCCAGAGTGCCTCTCTGAGAGTAATGGCTGCTCCATTTGTAGCTATGCCCCATCTTTCTCCACATCACACAGAGGTGTGAGAAGAAAATAGAACTGCAGTCCTCCCTTTGCTTACTAAATATTAGGAGCTTTGGTAATCGGGGACCCTTAAAAGCAGACACAGGGTTCCAGACTTGCAATCCAGGGCTAGTATTCTGGTCCCTCCTGGCTGGAGAGTTTGGGGAGATCAGACAAGCCTAAAATCCGTGAATAAGCCTCTAAAGGTCTCTGTCAGTACTGCTAGGTTGCAGAGATCGAGCTCTTGTCTCCTCCATCTCAAGTTTAAGGGCAAGGAGGGCTTGTGTGTGGTGCACAGGACTGTGGCAGCATGGCCAGGGCAGTGTCTGGACTCATGTCTCACTGGGGGCAGAAGTCTGGACCCTCAAAAGTGTCTCTTGTGATGGTCACATTGCTGAGAGGAACAGTCCTGGGGGAAAGATGGGCTCCAGAGCTGCTCCCCTCCCGTACTCTGCCCCTCATCAGCTGCTGTGGCAGCAGGACATTTCCCACCCTCACACACATGCAAGCCATCACTGCCAGGGTATTTAATGATGCTCTCACACTTTTCTCTTTGGTCCCATGGTGGGGGCTCCCACAGCCCTATAAAAGGCTGTCAGACCCCAGGTTGTGCTGACTTTCTGAACAGGGATGTGTTACCCTATTTACGCTTCAAAGGGTGATACAGCACTGCTGGGAAGACCAGCCAAGGACATTAATCCCATTCCCTGCTCCAGTGCAGTTGCTACTGTTTCTGCTGAAGCCTCCAGATCCCCTCCAGCATTTGGAGTCTTGTCCCACAGAGACAAGGACTGCCAAGCATCTCTTTGGATGCCTGTCTCCATTTGCTGCTCTTGGCATAGGGCCTCAGACAGACGAAGCTGCACTGGGTGTGGATGCAATGGGATTCTGGGCTTTGGGTGTGGACTTGGTGTTGGGACTGGATCATTCCTTGCTGTTGAGGTTGCCTCAGCTGGTCCCTGGGGTGCTGCCTGGTGCCCGGCCATGATTAGGATTCTCTGGGAGTGCATTTCTGAGGGTTTTGTGATGCTGCTGTGGATGGGGTCAAGACCTGCTCCATGCACAGCAGAGCAGCACTGTTATATCCATGGAATGGGTGCACATACCCCTCACAAGGGCTCAGTGCAGCAATTCAGGTTAGCCTGGATACCTTTGGGTTTCCAGTACCCCATACCAAGCAGCCTCGTACTTTGGGGTCTTCTGCTGAGAAGAACTTAAGCAACAGAGATTGGCTAAAATGCAGATTCAGAGAAAGGCTTAAAGGAAGTTTGGCTGCGTGAGATGATGCCTCGGATGGGCCCCAGACAATTTGTCAGAAACTCTCATTCTAAATGCTTAAATCCTCTGCATTTGGTTTAACAAAGTCTCCCTCATCCAACCATTCTGGCCTAAATCCTCCTGGGTTATTTATCATGTTGGTCTCTTTGACGAAGGATGAACACTGGTGTTAAAAGACCATATGTAAAGTGTGGGAGTTGCTAACCTGGCTGTGCAGTCGCTGCAGCTCCTCCAAACTCTGCCTCAGTTTCCCCCGTTCTCCCTCCATTAATTCCCTCAGGGCTCGCGAATCCTCACTTGTTCTCCTGATCTGCTCCTCTAAGGTATCATCGTCGCTTCGCCGAGAGCTCTGAGAGCGGGAGAGAAATCTCTTGCTCAGATTTCACTTTAAAAAAGGCAATTGCATTTATTTGACACCAGTTTGGGAACAGGGTGCTAAACAAGGAAGAAGAAAATGTGAAAATGTGACTTCGGTAGAGTTTTTTGTTCCCATATACCTCCACAGTGGAAATGTGCTCAACCAAGGGTAGTGTTTCTACACGATGCAAAGAGCATGCAGCCCTTGGCATAAACCAAATTTAGAGACCTGCTGCCCATTTGGTAGCCAATGTGGCTACAGTCTCTGTTTGTGGACCTTTTACAGGACTCCCTACATTTTGTTTAACAAATACAACTTCATCTCTACACTCAGCCTACGGGTGCTTAAACGAGGAGGGTGAGTATTCCCTCACAGCCCCCTGCAGGGATTGCACTGTTTCCCTCACCACAGCACCCCAAGTAAGTCATAATGGCAATGCAACCAGCTTGTAGGGAATGGGAACAGGCCTGATTTGAGCCACAACAAAAAGTGAGGTGTTCTGTTTTAATTCTGCACTCCTGTGGATGCTGAGTAGTCCCTCCATTCCACCCTCTCCTGCCCAGCAGCCTGGAGCCACATCCTTGACATCATCTTGTGCCAGCAAAAGCCTTCACCTGCCACAGATTTGAGTTTGGCAGCTCCTGCCAAGACATTTGTACCCAAAGACAATTCACAGCGACAGAACCTCCCGACATAGGGGTTATGATGTTTTTGTGATACTATTACTAGTAAAGCAAGGTTAGGAAAGTCCCAAAGGAAATAACTGATGTGTAAGGCAATCTGCAATATTTCCACATTGAAACTCTAACTTACTGAAAATCTCAAAGTAAGCCTACTTTTATTAATTTTCCAGAACAACTCCCAGGCCAATGACGGTTGCGCTTGAAACTTTAGGTGGTCTGAGCACTGCAGGCTGAAACCCCATGTGCTTGGCTCTTGGCTGACCATTGAGACACAAGGAGTGGACTATGCTCTGTGACTGCCCATCTCTGTGAGCCACAGAGGTTTTCTAGGAAACCAGGGCCTTCAAGATCCAGCGGAACGTGCAGCAAGCTCTGGGCCAGGGAACGTGCACAAGCCAAGGCCCTCTCTGTGCCACCAACTTACCGTGGAGTCTGCCCCGTCCAGCACATTTTGTATCAGTCTCTTGAGCTCACTAAGAGCTGCCCGCAGGCTCCCGGCTGGGACATCTTTGGCTGATGAGGTTTCTGAGGACTCGTCCATGGAGGAGTCTGTGGACACGGCCGAGTCGGCGCTGTCATTCCCTCGCAGGTGGGAGCAGAGGTACCGCACTTGGCAATATGCTTCCCAGAGCTGCAGCCTCAGCTGGAACAGAGCCTGGCATTAGCCTGGGGCATCAGAGCCATGGAGACCCTCCTTCCATGGTAAAGTGAAGTGTGTGATTGCCAGTCCTCACAAATATTTGCCATGTTGGTTTTGACATGGATGCAGAGGTTTACTTTCACATGGTCAAAAGGGTGTGTTGATGCCAGACCCCAATCCCAATTTTCCGGCCTTTGGTTCAGCTACAAATCCAGATCAAATGCATTAAACTCCCTTTTGCTCTGGGACTGGTCACAGAGGCCCATGGGCTTTCCCAGGGGCTGGAGGGCAAATACCTGTTCTCGTTCTTGCTCCAGCTCCTCTGCCTCCATGCTCTGCTCTATCTCAGAGAGCAGGGATGTGCTGGTTGTGCTGAGGTTCTGGAGACTTTTCTCCTCGCTGAGCTCCTCCACCTTGCCCTGCAGCTGCCGGTAGGACAGCCTCACCTCCTGAAGCTCCAGCTGGCTTTGGTGCAGCTTGTGAAGAAAACCAAGGAATCAGAAAAATATTAATGGAGGTGATAAGGACTGGATCAATGTCTTGGTTTGTGAGGGAGCTGGGAGGGAGGAATGAGTGACACAAAACAGGGTTTCCAGCCAGGAGGAAAGTACTCTTGGCTGGTATTGCTATTTATTTGAGCTTAATAATCTCCAAGTGTCATTAGACACTGTTTAGAATCCAGAATATCCAGAAAGATAAAAATAGCAGGTTAATTAGCACTAAAACGAGAAACATTGTGAAGAAGTTGGGACTCAGGTAAAGAAATTTGCTGAAAACAACACAGCAGGAAGTGAACCCAAAAAGAAAGTGATACCTGCATGTTTTTAAAAAAAATATACAAACATATATTAAAAAAAAGGAAAAATATTCAGGGCTGTTTTGCAGAGCTGAGGATTCAGTGCTTGGCAACCCACAAAAGTGAAATGGAAAAATCCTGCTCTGCCCTACGGCCCAGAGGTGCCAGGCTTTCTTCTGGGGAGTGACATTTGGTGATTCGTGGCTGTGAACACCATGGAGATTATTAGGAAACCACCTGAGCACTGGGATCTAAGAGGCCAGTGACTACCCTCTGGAACAGCGGGGTCTAGAGAAGCCCCTTTTGAAGCCAATTCTACTATTAAAAAAATTATAAAATGAACTGCAACTGGAGTCCTCTGATTCTTTTTGCACTTACCTCATTTCCCCAGCACCCTGCCCCACTCCCTTGCTCAGATCTCCCTCCTAAGCTGCTCTTTGCTGTCAGGATGCCTCATTGGTACTCCTGTTACCTGTCTCCATGGAGAACACCCATGACCTTGCTTGCTGCCACTCTTGCATGAACCATTTTATTCTTCCAGTTGTTCTGTCTTCCAGTTTGTGGCCAATTTTGCCCCAAATAATGACTTTTACTGCATCTCCCCATCCCTTCCCCATCTCACTGCTGCCTCTTCACCTGCAGATCCTTGTCATGGCTTTGTCTCTCCAGGATGAGGACTCGGTCCTGCAGTTCTTCCACGGTTCCCTGGAGCAGGTCGTTCTCCTCCATCATGGCACTGAGGCGATGCTCCAGCTCCCGCTTCCTGTCTGTCAGCATTTTGATCTGTGGGGCAAAGAGAGGGCCCTGTCAGACTTTGCAGGAACCAGAGAGGAGAGACACCACATTCCGAAGAGAGAAATGAAACAGCAAAAAGCAGAAGGATGTACACAGGTGTTCTGTACCTGTATGAGAAAAACTACCTCCGTGTGTGGTTTAAAGCTTAGGAAAGCTCTGAAAGGAAACTCCTCCTTCCCCAGGCTGCAGGGGTTGGGTATGCATTGGAAGGTCAGGGAGTGGGCAGGAATATTCAAAGGCATTAAGTGGAGACCAGCCCTGCCCATCCCTTGCACCTTAACATTTGAAAGACTGGGCAAAACTAGTTACTTTTCCTGGCTGGTCCCTGATGGTGGCATTTTCTCCTGTATGGGTGCTGGAGACCTCAAGGCGAGCCAGAAGGATCCAGGGTGAGTCAGTGGGATCCAGGGTAAGCCTGTGGGATCCTCCTCCCCACAGGACTGTGCCACAGTACCGCCCATAGCTGTTCTTAATTGGTGTGTGTTCATCAGGTCCTCACCAGGGATTTTTCTGTCTTTTCACTTGTGAAGACTCCTTTCTGTGTCGCTTATTTTTAGCCTCCCAGTGATTGGTTGCCTTCAAAATTGGTTCATTTCTTTTAACTGTCAAGGGCAGTGATTTCAGGCGAGGGACAGTGTGCCAAACAAACCCTCCGTGACTCAGTTAGTTGGGAACAGTGCAAAGGATGAATCAGCACTAGCCAAGGTCACTTCTTGTTTCACCACAAAGAAGGAGACTTTTCCCACATTAGTATACACAGGATATCTGGGGTCTGGTATGCCAGCCATTCACCAGTCCAGTATAACCTTAAATATTCCCTATGGCCTCCTTGCAGTTCACGGAGCATAGACAAATTCAGCAAATTCCCTCTTGGCCTCTTTGGGACCTTGTCTCTTTGCCGCTTTCCAGGTTGCTGGAAAGATTTGGCTGCACAAAGGAATATCAGCCAAGTGTGTGGACTTGCTATTTCTGCAGAGTAAAGGCTCGTGGAGGTATTGGAAAGCTGCTCTGAGGTGACTAATGGTTTCTGAGATGTCTCTGCCCACCACCATCATGATTTGTGTGGGTTGGAGAAAGAAAAATAAGAGGTTTAATGGAGAGATTCTATCAAGAGTTCATACTTGGTGGGCACACCAAGAATGAACATGCTGTAAATAACCATACGACAGAAAAAACGTCACTCTGCCATGAGCCCTGGACCACGGGAAGGGCACAGGGGAAAGGGTTTGGAAAGCAAGAGACAGGAAAGAGAGGAGAAGGCAAGGTGTGGCATGCACGGTGGCAGGCATGCATGGTAACAGCGATGTACGTGCAGGCAAACCCTTTCCAAGCCTCCATACTTACTTCAAGGACCTGCTGCTCCACACCAAGGGGAGGGGAAGAAAAGGCGAGGGACCAGCAAGGAGCAGGTGGGAGCAGGAGAAAAGAAATTGAGAGATTTTAGAAGCTTTTCCAGACAGCTTTTAAATAAAAGAAGTGGTTGGGTAGTAGAACTGGACATCTTCTACCCATCTAGTTCCTGCCTACATGATCCCCAGTGACCCTGTCAGGCAAGGGAAAAGGAAGGAAGTTGTATCATTCCTGCAAATGTACCTGAGTTAAAACAGGCAGGGGCTTCTTGCTTTCCCAAGTAAATGTCTCAGAGGCAGGAGAGGATTGCTGCTTTCTTTGGAAGCATGATGAACAGGAGAAAAAACCCTTGCAGACCTTTCCACCATGCCCACCAGCGTTAATCTGTACTGGGCAGCAGCCCTGCAGGAGCACAGCCATGTGTATGGAAGATCCTTCTCATCCGTTCATTTTTCAGGCATGCTGTGG
>NW_008240086.1:149773-168541 GCF_000691975.1 Corvus brachyrhynchos | reverse complement strand
TGCTGTGGCTGAGGCAGCACTGGAAGCTGCCCTGGGCCAGCCCAGCCAGAACACCATGGAGCAGTCCTTGCTGGGGGAGTCCTTTGCCCCAGTGCTGCCATCCCTCTGTTGGCCCCACCAGCTGACTGTTTGCTCAGCTCAGAAAGAGTCATTATACAAGCTCAAACAGCCCTGGCTGCTTTCTGAAGGAGGGAGGCTGATGACTCACCTCAGCCTGGAGGCTCTCCAGCCGCACGATGTGTTGGCTGCTGGAGGAATTCTTCTCCCGAAAGTCCTCCCGGAGGGTGTGGACCTGCAGGGAGAGCTGCCGCTCCACCTCCGACGCCTGCAAGGAGACACCATCTGGAGTCACCCATAGATCCAAAGCAGCCATCTCCTCCTGCCCAGGGAGACCTGCCCGGATATAACTTCTGCACAAACCCAGTTTCAGCAGAAATTCAATTCTGCACAGTTTGGGTGAGTGAAAATGTCATCCTGGACAGACACTGGGGAGAGCTGCCATTTAAACCATGTTGATTTTTCCCTTGGGGCAGCCAAGGGGACACAGCCTGTGTGTTTTTTCCACTGTAAAAAACCATGATGACTCCTGTGTCCTACAGGAAATTCACTTAAAAAATTGTAGCCTAGCTGGGGTTGAAGAGAAGACCAGGAAACACTCCTACTAGATTTACACTCTCTTAACCTCTGAACATCTTTGGCACAGCTCTCAGATAACAAGTACTCTTTGCCTCTGATTCCCAGCTCCTGTTAGGGCCAGATGGAGAACATCCACTCCACATGACTGTCTGTGCGGGATCCCTGGACTTGTCCCTCTTTCCCGTCTTGAAGGAGGGATGCCCGTCTTATGCAGGGTCATTTGAGGACTGCAGAAAGGCCATTCCTACCTGCAGGATCCAGGCTTGAGGTAGCCCTTACAAATGACAGCTTAGACATGTCAACTACTCTCCAGACAGCTTTATGGCTGATTTTTACATGTGAACACACTTGTTTAGGCTTGTAAGACAACATAAGGTTTTTATGATGAAACCCTAATGAGACAGCACAAATGGATGATTTTCTTTTTAATTAGCTTCCATCATGTTCCATTACACTTAGGCACAGACCTCCAACTATGCCACATGGGCTGGAATCGAGTTGATTCCCCTCAAGAGGTGGCATTGCTGTCCTGCTTGGGGTGTGTCCAATGGCAAAAGCCACAATGCCTTAGACAGGAAGGCAAGATGGGAGGGAGGGATTGGAGTCAGCAGCTGTGGGCAGGTTGGGAAGAGCATCCTTAGGCCTGGCAAATGTGGGTCAGGATTTTCTCTGGGTGCTCTGATAGTGCCCAAGGCAGAGCTTCACCAAAGGGTGCAGTGACCCTGCTCTAGCAGCTTGTGACTGGAGCAATGAGCACACAGATCCAGCCTGAGCTGCCCACAAAGGCAACACTGCTCCCTTTAAAAAATGGTCCCTTATTTTGCAGAATCTGCAGCAAAATATTCCAAATCAGAAGCATGAAGTAAAAGGCTGTTACAGCTCCATCACGTGGAGGAAACTGTGGTGGCCCCAAAACTGTTTGCTTGGAGAGGCAGCAGCAGACAGAAGTGTGGCCACCAAATCAGGCTCTGACCACTGGCCTCTGAAAAGAGAAAAGAGTCCCAATAATAAGAAATAATCTTGTCTACCAATTGCTTTTTAGTTCCCTTCTTATACTGTTTTTCTCCTCTTCTTTAAAGCCCCATATCAGAACCCTTTGCATATTGCCTCATTTATTTAATAAAGCTTCCTTGCATGGGCAGAATATACAAAATATAATGACAGCACAGCACTATAGGAAGGTGTTGGTTATTTTTCTTCCCTTAAGCAACTATAGGTTGCAAAGCATCCTGAGCAGCTATTAATTGGTGACACTAAAGAAGATGGACGGATTGTGCTTTTTTTGAATTATTCACTTGGTTTTGTAATGACTGCTGAAACATCTTCATGCTGAAACACTCTGCAGGAGCTATCAAAGATGAAAAAGCACCAGATGAAAAGCACTGAAGGATTTTGTCTGCAAGGTGCTGACCACACTCCCAAGGAGCACAAGTGGCACCAGAGTAGATGACACACCAGTATTTGATGGTTCACTGTGTAACATAATTTATATGCTTGAAGAATTCTACCTACAGAGAGTATAAATGTACAATATAGCAGTAAGGAAACAAGGGAGTACTTAATGGCATTGTAAAAATTCCTGGTAAGAGAATATATAGCTGCTCTTGCTTGTTCTGCTCCTCATGGCCAGACTGGAGCAGGTGAAGGAATGAGCTGCAAGGATGATTCAGATTGTGGAAAGTCTATTATATGAAAGGAGTCTAAAAAAAGAATGGCTTGTTTTATCTCATGGAGTGAATGCTGAGAGAGAACTCCCTATAAATACATCACGGATGAGCACACAGAAGGGAGAAGCGCTATTTAAGCAGAAGCACAATTTTGGCAGAAAAGAAAGATGTGAACAAACCGGATAAGAGTATATTAAGGCTGGCAACAGGAAGATTTCTACATTTCCAAGGACCTGATGTAGGATTCCTCTTCCTGCACCATTACAGTAGTAGAAATGGTGGCAAAAAAATAACTTTGTAATGGAGCTGGATCACTTTATCATGCAGCTTCTTTCAGAGGGCTGCCTATGACAGAAGGGAAATGAATTGACCTCAAAGGTCCTCTCCAGTACCAGGCTGCTTGCAGGACTGTAAGACTTGTATTCACCAGCATTAAATCATCATCTGGAATTTATCTATGTGCTGCCCAGCTCACAGGCTCACATATCTTATTCCCACAATTATAACCCACATGGAGGGGAAAAAAGGACTCAGTTATTGTTAGTATTTAGAGCCCTAAAGCAGACAGGATGTCACAGTGTCACCTCAGTGAACACCATTTACATCCTGCCTCATGCAGTAGAGAAAAGTAAAAATAACACTAGCTTTAGCCTCACACAGTGCAGAAAATATTCTCTGACCAGCTGTTTAGCAGAAGTAAACAGAAATGTCTGTAATTTGTGTTACACACAGGCTAACACAGGCTAACAAGAAAAGTCTTCATCCCGTTTTTTTAGACAAGAAACAAAGTTTTCTGAGTGGAGCTCTGGTCATGGAATCTTCCTTTTCATGCTACACTTGTTTCAGAGGTTATTAATCCTGCTGCCAAACTATCCTTTCTAATTGATTATAAAACAGAGATTTTAACATCAACTTGCAGTAATTTATGAAAGCCACTTTGACAGTGCCCAATATTTCTCAGGCTTTATGGTGTATTTTCATAAAGTGTCTGCTTCAGTTCTCAGCACTGCTGTTGATGTGCACCTGTACATGTGTGTTTTAAACCATGAGCTTACCACTGATTACTTCTAATGGTCTTTTTACTTAGTGGCATCAGTGAAGATGTAACCTTCCATCTACATTTTCTCTTTATTGCTCAATATGGCTTTTGCTGAATGGAAGTGAGTTTCTTCTGCCTCAGCCAGCCTGTGTGGCTTTCTCTTCTCCATCAGTGTTTCCTAAACATTAAAAGCTAAATCTTTTGTGGTTATGTCAATCATTTAGCAATGCACTGATTTTGCTAGAGACAAGTAATATTCTTTGCAGAAAGGCAGACACATATTGCTCAACATCACAGCTTTGCTCTGTAGTTAAAAATGAATTAATTTCCTGGGTATGGCAAATTGGCCAACACAGCCACCAGGCAAGGTTTGGAACCTATCTGCAGAAGCATAGACATCAATTCACAATTAGATATAGCCAATCAACTGTGAGATTTGTTTTCTGTTCTTCAGGCAAGGTTGCGACGAGATTTGGGCAGTGCAAGAAGAAAGAAAGAGCAGGAGGACATTTTGGCTTCTGCTCTAGTTAAGGGCTTTTCATCACTGCAAACTTTTAAGTTTTGCCCGTGATTAATTCCCAAGTGCTAAAATACACAAAACTGTGTAGATCTTTGGCAGAAAGAGATGCTTGCCAGTTACAAGAACTCCATGAGTTTTAACATCTGGAATATATGAGCAATAAATAAATAAAACAAATACAAATAAATTGGAGCACTGATGTTCCTGTGAAGTGGGGATCTTTAAGAAGTTTGGGATGGACTGTGACAAATTAATGGCTTGTAGGTTAGTCTTACTCAAAGAAAACCTTCCTTTGGGGTAAGATTTGATAAATAAAGCTAACTGTATACAAAATATCTAGCTATCAGTCATGTCAGGAAGAAAAGGAGAATGGAAAAAGTTTAATAGACTGTAGCTGGGTGAAGAAACCAATGTTTCCAGTTGATTTACTTTTACAAAACAAGATGATTCAGATTTAACAAAGGATATTGAAAATTTTCTTGCCTAAAATAGCTAAGAAAGAGAAGTCCTAATTAGTGTTGAATTTGTAACACTCAGGAGAGCATGTTACCCCTTTTATTAATTTGCTAATAGCTGAGTTCAAGGGACTTCCCATTCCCACTGTGGTCCCATTAACACCTCATACCACTAGTTGCTGCCTCCCGTGGCTGCAGGTTCCTGGATTCCCAAGTCTTCTCTGGAAGGAAAATATATTTGGCTACTAAAACATAACCAGAGGAGGAAACAACAACAACAACAAATTGCTTAAGATTAATAATTTAAAAAAAAATTGTTAATCTGGCTTCTGAGGGAAGCCCCAGAGGACTGGAATTGCTGCCCTTCCACTGCAGCCAGCACTCTGGTGCTGGGGAGAAGCCTGGTTTTATGGGATGCTTGATCCATGTCAATAAATCAGCTGTTTCCCAGCCCTTGGCACACTGGCACCATAAACCACCATCAATATTTTGAACACCTGGAGGTTGCTCAGTTTGGGAATCTTTGAAAGATTTATAGCAAAGCTTTTAATGCAGATCAACTTCAAATTGTTATTATTAACCTACCCAGGAAAGTTCTTATATAATAGAGGTGCTTGCATTCACCACCTTTTGAGGCCTGCAGCTTGTATTTGCTGATTTATGTGCCCAGAGAGATTCCCTGTGAAATTCTCTCCAGAGAAGAGCTGCGGCACCCTGGTGGGCTGGCCAGATGCCCACCCAGCTGCTCTCACCCCCCCTCCTCAACAATGGGGGAGAAAATAAGATTTAAAAAAGCTCATTGGTTGAGACAAAGACAGCGAGATTATATACTATTAGGGGAATTTGAAGTTAAAACAGTGACTGGTAAAGTAAAAGGTAAAGCTCAGACTGGCCATTGCTGGGGACTACAGTAGCAATGGGGATTTTTGTGGTGAGGGAGAGGATGGAACTGTACCGAGGGTGGATACTGCCCACCCTGGTGGGGTTGTGATGGTGCCCCTTCCCTTGTGGTGTGAGGAGGTTTTTTTGAGGCTGATGTCATCAGTGGAGTTGTGAAGTGTGGGTGGCAAGTGAATATTTTAATGACCATTATTAAATTACCATTTTGCTGAGGCAAGTGGTGGAATTTATTTGCTGCAGGTGCCCAGGCACTGCCAGGGGAGCTAAGAGACCCTCTAGGGCGAGACTGGGGCTGCTCCCAGCAGGATGGACATGGTGAGTTCTACCCCAGCCCCTCTGCAGGGCAGGGCTGAGCCTGTCATTCAGTGCCTCTGGAAAAACGCACTCAGGAAAGGACAAAACACCTTCTGGCAGTGACAGCTGAGGTAAAAAGTGTAAGAAACAGCCCCATGAGCACCGTGGTTGAAGGAGGAGTAGGATGAGATTTGGCTAGGCCTTCTCCAGAGACCTCTTCCCGCTTCTCCCCAGTGCAGCACAGGACACTGGAGCTAGGAAGTGCTGGTGAGAGTCAGCACTGCCCCCATCCCTACCAAATGATGGAGTTGGGCTAAATCCTCCTCCTTGCCTCATCCTTCACTCTGCTACTGCCCAGGCGTGGGGGATTTAAGGCTGATGAGCCTTCCCTTCACCAGGAAACAGGCTGGCAGAGCCCAGCTCCATTGGGTGGGGGGCCCTACACTGACAACAGGGCAGGGGGACAAAACAGGAAACAAAAGAGCCTCATTTTTCCACAAATTGGATCTGTCAAGAAAAAAGGAAATCAGAAATCTTGATCCAAAGGATTGCCAAAGCAAGGAGACTAAGTAATGGAGGAAAGGCACTGTTATGACTCCTTTATAAGCACCAGGCTGGGGACATATTACTGATGGGGAAAGCCTCATGGCTACAGGATTAAACCTATTCTGAGAGGATCCTGTGAGACAAAGGGCAGAGGTGGCAGCTTATGCTAAGCTCTGCACTACTTTCAGAGTTTTGACATTTTGGAAATATGAGCCTTTATTGCTTGCATGAAAGTGAGAATCTTTTGTGCAGATTTGTTCCCTTTCCCTTCTGTAGGACAAGTGGGAAATGCATAGTGTGTCCTTTGACCTCACTCCTATTTACCTGAGTTTTACAATAAAAAACCCCAAGAATGTCTTTCCTCTCAACAAGCCCTAGCTGGGCAGTGGCTGTTGCGGGTGGCAATGGGTTAATGCCCATCAGCTCTGATGCCTCACACCTGAGAGGCAGAGGCCCAGCAGGGAGCACCTGGGGCTTTGTATTTTGGGGTGGGGTGGGCTGGCACCTGCTTCTTGAGGTGGAGTTAAGAGTGGAGATGTTTAGTTCCTCGATAGACACATCTATGAAGTTTGGCTCTTCTCAGGCTGAAGCTGAATTGCCTCTTTTTGGGAGGTGAAGTGTTCGAATCGTCTGTCTTTGGTGCCTTCCTATATTTCTTGTGACTGGAGGACTGTAAGTGTGGCTGGAGATGGACAAAAGTTCCTGTTTTTTTATTTTTAAGTGTGCTTGAAAAGTCCTTTCAACAAAGACAGTGGACTTTCATTGCATCACTAAGCAAGGAGTGAAAAATTAGACAGGGTTTTCCTGGCAGCGTAGTTGTTCTTTTTTTCCCTTCCTGTAAGGTTAGGGGATATATCAGAACCAGTTTGTAAGGCAAACATCTGAATGCTTTGGGAAAGAGCTTAGGGGCATGAATGCCCCTAATGGGGTCTTCATCTTGTGTTTTAGTAAGTGCTCAGATAACTGTTTGATTGAGGCCAAAACCCATTATCTTGGGCTAAATCAATTTACAGGATTAGGAACTGCTGTTTAGAACAGAAGCAAGGGTAGTTGGGTGCCATATGGGGGCAACTCTACCTGGGTGTAACATCTCTGGGTCTGTTGCTTGAATGAAAGAAAGAGCTTCACAAGTGGCTGTGGGCTGTGTTTTAGGAGGTGCTTAAACATGAGCCTCCCTTTTTTTTTTGTGGTTTATTCTTGACCTAAGCATTTGGCTCTTGTGGAGAGGAAAACAGAGTGCGTGGAAAAATGAGTCAGCCAGCTTCCTGTGGGAGGGACTGCCGGAGGCATGATACTTTGAATGCTGCAATAAATTAGCACTGGAGATAATTCAGAGGACAAAGTGTGCCTGGAGGACACACCATGCTAAGTAATGCACGAAATGGCTCTTGCTTTCAGTGTGCAAATCCTGCTTTGCAGAAGAAGTGTGGGAGATGAGATAACTCTGCACAGTGTCTGTTGTGGGGCTCTGCAAAGTGAGCTGAACATGCGCTTGCTGGTAGTAGTTTGGCTCCTGGATGGTGAGAAGGAATGGGGTAATAACATGTAACACCAGCAGGCTCTTCCAGTTCTGTGGGAATGCTGCACATCACCTGGAGTGAAGCATTTGTTACCTATTTGCACATGAAGCAGAAAGGCTGCAATAATCAAGTCTGGTGGAGCTGAGAGGAACCACCACAATAATTCACTGCAGCACAGCCTGGGCCTTGTTCCAAGGGGGTCTGCAACCTTCAGGTTAAAAAGTCTGTCATTCCCCTCATGCCTGTGTGAGATAGCAGTGCCTGAAGTTTTGTACTGGACTAGGAATGGTAGAGGGAATGGTACAGTTTGAAAGCTGGATGGTTTATGTTTTGCATCAGTAAGTTCTGTGGTCTGTTCTCCTAGATAACTTCTAATTCTTAATTTCCACTAAGTTTTTTTTCCCCCTGAAAAAATGCATATTTTATCCTGATAGACCATTTTGGCCATTACCTTCGATGCAGGTTTTTAATCCAGATTTGACTGAGCTCAGTCTGACTTTTCTACATGAGCTAAAGGCTGAAAAATATTTCTTCCAGTAAGTTTCTAATGAGCCTAAAGTGTGGGTCAGATAAGAGGATAATAAAATACAAAATGCCTGACTAGTTTGGAAATAACTGAACTGGAAACATTAACCGGGTCATTAAAGCCTTTTGAAAACTTAAGAAGAAGGTTACAATGGTGGAGACAAAGAAATGTAACATTCCTTCCTGCTCTGAGAGGTCTTTCCATGGTAGCCCGGAGTCAGGACAGTCAATCTCCATTCTCGAATTAATTTTTTTATGAAATTGTTTTAGTCTAAGACTTTAAACCTGGAGGTGGTTCAAACTCAAATGGTTGTGCCTGGAAGAAACAGACAATAATTAAGCTTCTTGCAGTCTCTTGCTCTGGCTTTAAGCACTCTCTCCCCTTATTTGAAGGCAAATTAACTGAGTTCTACTGGGGATATCTAATATATGATGGCAGACTAGCAGCTCTGTCTGCTCTTGAAATCTTCATGTCTACACCCTGTTAAGCTCACAGTATACTGTTTTAGGATTCATTGGTCATAAGATACAAGCCAAAAGTTTTCTAGTATGTGTAGACCTAATGCTCAAACCTGCAGTTATAAACACATCTGAGTGCATGAAAATAGTGGTGTCCGTTACCATATACGTGAAATGAGTGAGTGCCAAAAAAATGGGACAAAATTCAAGGAGTTGGTTTAAAATATATTAAACTCTCCCAAGAAGCCCTCAGACAGGAAGAAAGAAAACATTTTCTCAAATGTATATTTAAATTTTATAGTAGGTTGACCTGGAGATGTTTTATTAGCTTTTAAATCCCTGCAAAGTTTGATTCCAAATAACTTCTATCAGTCCGTTTCTTAAAAACGGTGCTCATGTGTGTTTGCTCATTTCCTTTATAACTTGATAAATTTATTTCAAAAGTCAGAGGAAGAAGACCTAAGAAGTGTTTTTTTGGAGCTTGGCTTGACTACAGCAAGATGTGGAAATGTTTTGTGCGGAAGGCTGATTTCTCAAAGCCAATATAGTAGAACTTGTGGCTGCTTTCTATGGAAAAATAAGGAAACCCAAACCCTATAGTGAATATTGGCCAGGATGAAAGCTACAGCTTCAAACTATTCCGTAACAGCTTCCTCTTCACTAAATGTTTTAACCACTGATAGGTGCAATAGGGTCATAAATGGAAGGTGAATGCCATAAAAAATGAGCAAGCGCATCACAGAGTTTTGGAAAAAACCCAGACCATGAAACTCATATGGCAGCATGTCACATTCCAATGCTTAAATAAAAAGGTACAAATCTACATTCTTAAAGGATTGTTCTGGAGCTGTTAAGTAACGTTTTACTTGAAAATGTTTCTTGGTCAGCTAGCATTTGATCTGTCCTTCTAAACACAAAAGAACCATGCTGAACACCTGCAGAAAAAAAGCTTCTAGAGAGATACCATTTAACCTAGCAGTGTTTCTTCCTGTACTTTGGCAGCCTCCAGCTAAATCTGAATTGTTCTCCCTCTTGGCAGTATGAAAAGATCTGTAGAGCATAAAGTCCTTGGAGCAGACTTTGAGCACAAGGTAGACCTTGCTCCTGGTGATTGCTGACAAAAGATAATTACAATGTGTTAGTAATAACATCTGAGCACTTTGATCTGCTGCAGTTGAATCTATACTTTGTGCATTAAGATGGGTAATAAGTACAGGAACAGTCTCCTTTCAGCCCAGCTTTGCTCTGTTTCCACCCAGGTTGAACCTATGGATGCAGGTGCAGCAGATGCTGGAACACAGTATGTTTACCTTCTGTGCAGTGCCCAGATGTAAACATTGAGGGGCTTAGGTCTTTAATTCCCAGATCCTCAGGGCAGGGTTTGCCCTTCAGAGCAGTCTGCACCTCCACAGCTGTAAGTAGGGGCAAATATGCAATAGTAATTTCTAGTGTGAGCCAGAGCCTAAATTCACAGCAGGTCTATTCAAAGCTGAAGATAAATTTTCCAAACAACACCTGTAACCCAGCTTTTGGGAAGCTTGAGTACTTCTGCAAGTGGCCAGATCTTATGCATGCGCCAGCCTGGCAGGTGAGGTGCTCCTCTGAAGAGACTGCATGGCTGTAGCTGTGGCCAGTGTCTGGATGAGGGGAGGGTCTGGAAATATGGATCTCTCCTTGCAGCTTTGTCCTCCTACAATCTTGCTTTTAAAAAGCTCTTGCATTAATTTTATTTAAATAACAGCTTTTGGCAAACTCACTGGCATTTTGGTACTTTAGGTCCTACAAAAAGCCGTGCTTGGAAATACAAAATAAAGCAAGTAGATGTGGAGAGGAAATGTAGCTGAAAAACGAGGTGGGTGCAGCACATGCTGTGGGATGGCATATAAAATATACTATACTCTGCCAAATCATACACATGCAGGGGATCATTATCAGGGACTGGAAAGAGCCCCTCTCTGTATGAGCTTCAGGCTTTAGTGCATCTGAATATCGCAAAAGGTAAAGTATGGATGGTCCTGTATGGGGGGAAGACACCTCAGTCACAACCCCTTCATGTATTCAGCTATTTTTCTGATGGAAAAGAGGCACAGTGTTATCAGAGGAAGAAAAACCTGCTGTAGCAACATCCCAGCAGCTGTGTTAGAGTAACGGCCCGGGAGAGAGTCCACTGAAAGAGTTACAAAAACTGTGCTTGGCTGTGGGCAGCCAGTTTGGCACAAACATGTTAGACTTAGACTTGCACCTGTAGCCAAGGTTTTGCAAACCCAGGTCAGATGTCATTGAACTGAAAGTCCTTTCCCCCACTGTCTAAGATGCTGCTTAAAGGGATAAGAGTCACTCAAGCTGTGTTTTTTTGGCACAGAGGCTATTGCTTTCTAACAGCTGACTCCATGCAGACACAGCCAGCTCTCGGCAAGCCTGGGCTGAACTGGAGCAGGTGCCAGGCAGGTTTGGGACTGGCCCACAGCCCTGGCTTGGGGCTGCCTGCAAACCAGCACCTGTAAGCACTGCACAAGGTCTTAAGACTGGGAAACACTGCAGAGACAGAATTAGCAGCCTGTCCTGTGTCTGATGCTGAGAAAAGATCTCTTTTCTCTGGTGGTTGAAGGTTTCATGGCTGAGGCTTTGGCTTGTAAGAAGCAGGCTTCCCTCCTTCACCAAAGTTCCCTATCTCACCCTCAGTGATTTGTCTTGGAGGGGCAGAGTTTGTAAAGACCTACAGCTGCCCTTTAGGGATAATATTGTTGCTTTTGGCTCTGGTGCTTTTAAGCAGAAGTCAGTATCAATGACGTGTACCCTGAGCATGTGCCTTTTGGCCCTACCTAGGGAACAGGAGACTAGCTGTAAAGTGCAACAAGAAAAAAAACAATGAAAGTGGTGTGGCAGTGGTTGTTTCCTAGCTTCAAAGACTCCCTGACAAGCTACTGTTGGGAATGTGCTTAATTTTCAAAGCCTTGTTTGAGTGTGCTCATATTCTACCTGTGGCAACCTTTGTTGCTTTTCAGATATGTTCTTTTATCACTTTATCTTCAGCAGAGAGGGCTGCCTTGCCTGTGTGTGGGTCCTCCTGCACTTGATCGTGGGCTGATCTACTCCATTTCTTCTGCTATTACAGTAGGATTTTAACCTGGGATCTTCCCTAGCTTTGCTGCACATAAATGATTAACTTTCTCTTGCTGCCTGAAATCAAGAGTAATGTGACCAGAGACAGATGAGACTGTGGTATTCAGCTCTCAGCAGTTTTTATTACTCCTGCTGCCGTAGCTGAATTTCTCTATGTGCATAAGCCAGTGGTAGCAGTACTAAATCTCCTGAGCGCCTTTAGACACGCTGGAGTGTCTAAAATGGTGCTGCTTAGAGCTTCTGCCAGTACATAGACATGTGAGTGAGTTAGGAGCACTTTTATTCTATCTGTGCTAAAAATCACCTGCCTTAAGCCACTGATCTCTTTTCTCCCTCCTTACAAGGGTGAGAGGTGTGTGCTGGAGCTGGCAGATGGCTGGGGAGAAAACACGTCCATGCAGGCAAGCAAAAAAAATCAGGTTGCATCACTACTAACCAGTTTGTGCCACGACTTGGGTTTTCTTCTGCCTTTCGCTGCCCTGCCTACACTGGCTTCCCCATCACCCCTTGGCTTGGCTGTTTTGTGACCTACCTCCTGGAACAATGTTTTTTCCCTTCCTCTCTCAGCTCTCTCTAGGTGATTAGTCTAAGAGATATCAGCCATAGCACATTGCTGAATTCATTTTTAGACACAATGCTGTGCCAGAGATTTGTTTGCTTAATTACAGAAATACTATTATTTCTGCTGTAGTATGTCTGGATTTGGTTTTGTTCCTGAGGCTGGTGCTGATTTCAGCCTCCTTTCTTTGGCTCTGCTTAAAGATATTTTTTGTTGTTCTGTCAAATTAGAGCAGATATGCCTAATCTGGAACATTATAAAGAACTGAATGGACTGAAGAAGGAACAAGTAGTTTAACCATGTCACTCGTGCAGCACAGGTAGGCTTTTATCACTTAGATCTTCAACTCTTAACACTTGTATGTAATGCAGGGCTGCTCAGCTCCATGTACTGGCACTCTGCATCTCCTATGTGGGGACAGGTCTCATGTCAGTGCCACACATGACAAAAGCTGGCTTTGGGTGCCCAGGATGCCACGAGACAACCAACTTCTTTCTCAGCAGATTGTCCTAGGTTACAGTGTAAGATGTAACCAAAAGTATGTATTCTATTATCATCTTCACAAGCTGTTAAAGCAGGTGGGGCAGTGTTTGTTATCTCCTACCATGACTCATCCCTGATAACTCCCTCGGGGGTCTATCTCTGTTAATGGGTCATCAAGGACCCACTGCATGACTCACAGAATTACATCATCCCATTGTGAGATGCTCCACCCAGGGGGAGGAGCCAAGCATTCCCACCTAGATATAATCTGGGGTTTGGAACAGCACAAGCAGCTCTACCGACTGGATTCCCAGAGGACAAGAGCTACCACTGGACCTTCAGGTGAAGACCAGACCCTTCTACAGGATCACCTCTTCAACAGAACCACTTCATCTTGACTGCTACCACCACCCCGACTAACACAGTGTCAGGTTGTATGCTGACTCTGTCAGTGTTCTTGTACTATTGCATTTATTTTCATTTTCCTATTAAATTATAATTCTGACTTGCAATCTCCCACTTGTTTGTTTTCAAACTAGTACACAGACCCAGATATGGAGTAGAGACAAGCTTCATGCAAGTGGAGCATGTATCGAAACTCCTTGACTTGATGCTTTGGTCATGTCTGCTTGAGCAGTGGGGCGTGAGGGTGCAACCCACCGCTGCTTGCTCAGAGGCAGAAAGTCTCAGTGCAATCCATGTCAGACAGTGTGTGCACACCAAGTGATGACTTGAACCCCAGGGAGTTTTCAGAAATTAATAGGTTAAAGTGTAGCATAAGTTTGTTAAGCTCTTGTAGGGATTTGGAATTTCCCAGTGTGATCCCCACTGACAACAAGGAACGAAGAAGATAAAGATATTAGAGCCAAGTTTTCAGCACAAACCTGCTCTCAAGTAGTGATTCAAAATACAGCTTTACATGTCAAACTGTGAAACACCAAGTATATCCATGTGTCAAACTTATTTATCTGGAGGACAAGACAAATATTACCACTTAAAAAGCTCTCTCTTGCTTTTCATCCTTACTCAGGTTTGCTGAAAGGGTCTAGGATTTAATATTGTTTATGGCAACACTTAAACAGGAAAGGAGAGTATTTTGGCCAGGTCCCTTCACAGAGTCAGATTTTACACAAGGGTTATGAGGCTCATTGGGGCTAATCCCCTGCTAGCATTATACATCATCTGACAGTTGCCAAGGAGACAAGGATAATCTGAGTGAAACAAGATATGTGAGAAAGGTATTTATGAACATTTGCCTAATGATACTGGTGGAATGCACCAAGAAGTGATTATTTGAGTGCCTTTGAAGTACTACCTCTTCTGTGATGAATATGGAGGACTGATACACATGCAAAAAATGTCCCTGTGAACTTAAAGCAGCAGCAGCTTGGCCTTGAGTTTTTCCTCTTTATCCTGCATCCAGTGCTGTGGGGAGGGGCAGACAAGGCTTTTGCAGTGCTGTGAGTTCCCTGTCCAGACACCTGCACTCTGTGGCATTAGCACAGCATACACAAGGATAAACAGTGTAAAGAAGCCATTTCAGTCTGTGGTGCTGACAGAGGCTTAATGAAAACTGTCCATGTGTTTGAAATACTTGCAGGTGCCTCATGCAAAGGTCTTGGCTGGCAATGGTGTGAGGGGAAGGAAGAGCAGAGGTGGTGGTGTACGTGTACTTACAGGCGTGGAGGTGTGTGTGCTTTGTCCATGGCTTTACAGCCAGCCTGCTCATTCCTCCATCCCTGTCCCCAGGGTGAGCCCAGCTGCACCACAGACACCTGCCTCTGGGTGCTTGTGTCAGATTCACTGAGCTGTGGGCAGGGTTAGCACCATGGCCTACTTGGTATATGGATCTGGACAGGCATGTTGGTCAATTATGCACTTTCCCTGACCTGGGGTGGCTTATAGCTCTGCTTAGGGAGATTAAAAGAAGCTGGAGAGCTAGTATCTTCATTTGAGCAAGTTCATGCTTGGAAAGGTTTCTGCACTGTCAGCTTCATACAGCAAAGTATTTTCTTGGTGGGGTGCTCCCTGGCCATGAAAAGGGTCAGAGACTGTTGGAGGATCTCATGTCTGGGATCAGGAGCACTAAAGCTGTGTGGTCTGGATCTGTCCCACATTGGGCAAATCTTCCCCTCCTGTGCTGAGGTGGGGCAGTGACCCGCAATGAGGGAGAAAGCTGCTTGTGTTCTTCCCTCTCCCCCAGTTTGCCCTTCTTAGTCTCTGATACTGTGCCTTGATGGATGATTAAGAAGGATGGGAAGACAGAAGGAGTTTCCCAAGTTTTGAATGCCTGATGCAAATAACTCCTTTGAAAGGAAGGAGATGCTGAGAGCCAGCCTGCAGCTGATGGGCTGTGTCTCGTGATGCCAGAGTTAATCTGGGTAAGCAGAGATTAACTGAGCTGCTGGATTGGATAATGCCTGGACTGGTTTATTGCAGCTTCTGCTGATAAAGCAGCCCAAGACCAGGAGACCCCTGCTTTCTGCAGCTCTGCAGGGTGAGGGCCTGTGCCCATGGCACCAGTGCCTCAGGCACAGGAAGGCCCCAGGAAGAGGTGACATTAATGAAATCATCAATTTCATAAGCATTTGCCTGGAGCTATTAAAGCTTTAAATATTTATTAGTTAGACTTCACTAGAGTCTGGTCCCTTGTCCCAAGGTGGAGAGGGAAATAAAGGCTGAGTAGCACAACATTTAGGAAGAATTTGTGCACAAAGTGAAGTACAACATCCAGTAAAGCCTAGGGAAATCTCTCTGGAACAGAGGCAAACCGACAGGAATAATATGAGTTGGCAAATCCCTGTGCAACTTCATAGCTGATCAATAGATATTATTTAGACAAGTATCACAGTTACATTCTACAAATGATCTCTTGAACAAACATGGTAATTCCAGGCTTTCTCATTTGGCTTCTCTAAACAAAAATCTGTTGAAAAGTATGACTCCCAGAAAATCTGAGTCTATTCAAGCATTTTGAATAATGCCCTGTTTACATTTTTCACCTTTTCATTACTTTATGTCCATGTAGAGTGAAAATGCAAGCCAGTTCCTAGGCCTTTGAGATCACTTATTCCTTGTGAGTATTCCCTCAGGCTTCTCTGCCTCATTCTTTAGTATTCATAAATAGCAAGAAGACTTGACCTGATGTTAATCAAACTCTTGCCTGCATAAAATGGAAACCCCAGAAGGTCTCTTTCAGACTTAACTTTGCCTAGTTCTTTTTGTATCAGTGCAAAAATTGGCCAGACCTGCCTGACCGGTGGCTACTTGGCCACTTCCCAAAAGTTTCCTTTGATGGAGACCTTATAGAATCTCTGGGCTATCTCCTCTACTCAGCCAAACTTACAGCTGTTTTTTTTTAGTATCAGTCTAATTCTTATCCTGCAATTTATACACACTGCCCGTTATTGTAAAGGACATGGAGAATAAAGCTTATACTCGGTCAAGGAGTAATGTCTGACCACTAGCTTTACCCTGTCACGCTGTCAGTGTGGGACACAGATGACTAAATTCCTATTCCACACCTTAAAAACAAACAAAAAGCCCCACCCCAGTGCATCCCCATTCTGTAAGATCAAGAGAAAAGTTCAAACTCTTGCATACTCTGCTTGAGTGGAGAGGAGATTTTTTGTTCACTAGGGTCTTGTTTATTGGTTTACACTGATAATTACTGCCTAGTCTGTCAGTGCCTCAGTTTCCTGGTGTTCCAATAGAATCTATGCCACATCACTTGCTAACCAAGTAAAGAAACAATGGAGAACTCTTTAGGTACTTCTCCAAAAGGCATCCTTCTCCTGAAATTTGTGGGTGTTTTTGTCCTGAAACACTTCACCTGCAAAAGCAATTGGGACTATGGATCTCTTCTGTAAGTATAGACCCTTCCCTCCAGCAAGTCTTAAGGTTTGTACCTGTCTAATGGTCTTGGTGTGAGTGAAAAATCTGCTGGTCTATACCTGAATTGTAGAGGACTTCCATTTTCCTGGATCTGAGCTTGTAGACAGCCAAATACAATGGTGCTTTGTTCAACAAGTAACCAGGAACAGCTCAGGCTAAATAGACACCAAGTGGAACAGCTTTCTAAGAGGACCCTTGTCACTACAAAACTGTGCCAAATCTAGAAGTGGATTCAGGAATCGACTTTCAAGGATGTAGAGAACAAAGCAATCACAAGGTTAAATTTCATTATCTTGGTGCACTGAAGTGCAAAGGAACTGAGGGATTCCATTTAAAGGGCAAATCCAATGAGCTTTAGTTACCCAAACATCTGCAGATCTTTCAAGTGTTCTGTGAAAGCTCTACATCTATGATCTGCATTACTGTGCTAATCTTGGTAACCAGCTGAAACTAACCAAGCAGTTCTTCCTTTCAAAAATGTTCTTTCCATGCTTCAACATTAGAACCTTCCAGGGAAGAATAGTTAGGAGAGGGCAAGAACAGTTAATGGAATTGTTCCCAACACTTCTGACCTCAGCAGTCTCCCCTCAGACAGTGACAGGGATCCCATCTATGATGGAAATCTGTTGCAGATTTTGGCATCTACAGAACTGAGCCTCTACAGAAGGATACCTACTGAGATTCTTAGGCTAGCCTCTATCTCCTCAAAATTAAATGCTCTTCCAGTTGCTCTGACATGCAGGTCCTTTGGCTTATGTCCTCATCTGTCAGTTGTTCCCTGTTGTACCTTTGCCTCTGGATGCTGTTGTGTCCCTATCTGAGGTGGCATTTCCCATCCCTGTGGTGGTGCTGCCAAGCATGAGCCAGCTCTGTATTGCATTGTGGCCACCAGAAGTCAACAAGAGTGTCTTGCTGATCCTGTATCTGTGCTCAAAATAAACTGGGTTTTGCTAAATGCCATTCTAAACAAAATGTTGGTTAAGCTCTAGGCTGTTTTGCAAGAAGCCTCTGTTCTCATGGGTAATCAGAGCACCCAAAAGCCCCTCACAGTGTAGAAGAGACTTCCCTCTTCAGCTGTTGTCTACTAAATTATGTTTAGAAAAAACAAGTCTGCTTGAAAAAAGAAGAAATTTAAGGACTTTCATTATAAAGTGTGCAAACTTTATAACCCAGAATGGGTCTTTAAAGATCAAATGCTTTTAACTGGTTTTTTCTCATGTAGATATTTGCAAAGCCTTCAATCATGTTTGGTTCTAGCTAGTAATGCAGTGGCTGGATACAAACACCTTCTGTGTCCTACTTTCCAGAATCTCCAGAAGGAAGTGTTTACAGCAAGTGTGAATAAGCAGAAATATTTTGAAAAGACTTCTTCTGCCCATGTGTTCCTACCTCTGAGCTACTGCATAATAAAACAATTCCAAGAAACAACCTGGACCTAAACAAAATAGCCACTCGGAATTTTTAGCGCAGTGCACAGGGGAGGAAAGGACTCATTCAGAATTTTACCTCCTTACTCCAGGACAAGTTTGGCTTCAGTTTTATGTTGGATTCTGGCCTTCAGATGTTCACAGCTTAGTGGTGCTGCTGACGTCTCAAGACAGAAGCCTTGCATGAACTTTCGAAATCACTTCTAGGACTACTTGCTGGAGGAGAAAGCTGGGCTGTGAGCTGGGCTCAGCTGAAGTGCAGTGTATGGCTGACTACCAAGGGCTTTATACCTACGAGTATTTGTCCTAGAGAGTGCTGTGGACACTCATTCCTGCAGATGTGCTGCCCAGGGAAAGGGGGTGGCAGTGGGACAGGAGGTGTAGCTCTGTGATGTCTCCCGGGGCAGCCTCTGAGGGTGTGAGATGAGCCGTGCACAGCCTGGAGGTTCAGTAGCTCGGGCAGACAATCTTTTCTCCGGTGCCATGTCCCGGGCGATGCTGTGTGCCAAGCCCGGGGTGGGGGGAGGGTCATCCTGCTGCTCACTGACCTGCTCGCAAGGGGCTCTTTTCACTCAGGATATAAAATGTTTACCTGTCCCCCAGCAGGAGCTCGGGAGCTCATTGTGGATGGTACAGCCAACAGGCTGCCTTGGGCTGGGACAGCTCCAGCACGATTTGGGGGAGGGAAATTGCCGTGAGCAGAGGAAGAAAGGCAGGGAGG
>NW_008240086.1:139850-149534 GCF_000691975.1 Corvus brachyrhynchos | reverse complement strand
GGGGGTGGCAGACGGGCCGCGGCCACCGCCCGCCCGCCTCGGACGTCACAAGTGCGTCTCCCTGCGTGTCGTGGCATTACAAGCAGAGAAATCACACCCCGTTGCCACAGCAACATCACCAGCTGGGGCGTGCCGTGCTGCCATCCAGCAAGCAGCGAGGGGACCCCGGGAATGGAGGGGATGCTTCCCTGCCCCAGAGGAGAGTAAGGGTCCCACCCAGCCCCTGGGACCCAGGGATGCCATCCTTTTGCCCAGGTGCAGCGATTTGTGTACTTCCACTGCCTTAACAGTAACATTTATTTTTTTAACCTTAATAGTAGTTTAATCCTTCTCCTAGGGAGGGCTTTGCCTCCTGTTTTATTCCAGGCACGGCTTTCATAGAAGCACGAAACGTTAAGGGATTGGAATAGACCTTACAGATCATCTAGTCGCAACCCCCCCTGCCACAGGCAGGGAATCCTCCCACTACACCAGGCTGTTTCCAAGCCCTGTCCAACGTGGTTTTCAACATTGCAAGTTTGGGACAGCCGCAACCTTCCCGGGCAACCTGCTCCAATGTCTAAGTACCCTCATAGGAGAGAACTTCTTTCTAATATGTAACCTATATTTCCCTTCCTTTAATTTGTCCCCATTCCCCCTTGTCCTATCACTACAACGCATTCTCTTTCCGCACATTCCTTCTCAGCGCTCATCAGCACTTAAACCAAAGGACTCAAGAGTAAAAATCTTTCATGAAATGAGTGTGTGCAAAATCCTTGGGCAAATTCTGTATGGGTGCCTCCTCCTTATGTTTGCTGAAATTACTTCTTTGGCACTTCCTGTATTTATTCCTTGGTGTCTGGATGGCCCTGTTCCTGTTGGGTCCCAAAGCTCTGTGTGTCGTAAAATGGGGTTAATGGGTGCTGCAGACTTGGACTGACTCTCAGCAGAGGGTTGAGCCTTTCTCCTTGTTCTTCTAGAGGGATGGTGGGTAAGTGCCACTCAGCAGTGACCTCAAGGTGTTTCTTCATTACCTTCTAGGGGACTGAATCATTTCACTAAAGGACTTTGCAGGCAAGAACACACAGCTGCAGTCACATCCTATATTTACAGCTTTATCATGGAAAGCCTCAGTACTCCAGGCCTGATGTGTCATGAAGCTGAATTATTAAAAAGTGCTCTCTGCTAGAGTAGAAGCAACTGGACAGAAGGAGCCTTTCTCATCAGTATTCCCCAGGTGATCAGGGATCTGGCTATGTGGCATGAGGATCTGCTGATGCTCCAGAGGGGTGGGGAGCTGAGGAATGAGTTTACTGGGAGGTTTGCTGGAATCAATGTTTGGCTCTGTCTGGTGCTGGTGTCTGTTTCCTCTCACCTCAGCATGTGTGACACGAGTGAGCTTTAAGCCAGGCACAAAACATTGCTCAAGGGCTGTCTGCCTTCCCCCAAGGAATGAGCAGCCCCACCTAGGCTGCCATGACAAGCAGGTACTTCAGCCCCTTCAACAGGAGGCAGTGCTGCCTTTTCTCCTGCAATCTCCTGTTTCCATTGAATTTAGACTGCTCAGTGGTGATGCAGGTGAAGATTTGCTATGTGCTTGAGGAGTTCAGTGTGGAGTTCCTCATAATAAGCTACTTGCTGAATAGGTCCAGTAAACACTTTGAAGAGCAAAAACTGGAGAGTTTTTATGAAAAATAATTCAGTGTAGTGGCTAATCTGCACCTTGAAATGTAGGGATAGTCAAAGCAACTCTTCTTTAGCCTAGGTCCACTCAGGATCTTTGTCTAGTTAAACCCCCTGAAGCAGGACTCAAATTCAGCCTCACTTGCCTCTGTGCTAAGGATGGAGCTCCCATGAGACCCTGCTGGGCTATTGGAGACAGCTTAATAAACAAGAAACATAGTGAGACTTGCATTAAGCACCTGAATAGATAAAATAAGGAATTAAAGACATAATTCATAGTGTAATTGCTACAAATCTCTGGCATGGCAAAACCAGTGCATCTTGCCCAGCATACTTCTTCTAGTAACTTTTTCAGTGAGTAATCTGAATTTCTTAAAACCAACATTGTTCCTATGCTGACAGACCCAGCAACCAACCATTCGGAAAAATCTCTTCAAATTAATAACTGACAACAGACGTGCCTCTCTTGTCTGCTCTTGACCATAAAAGGATGTATTTAAAATACAAGTAATTTGGAAAGGAGAATACAGTATGGTCAGCTTGTTCTTAAATAAAAATCTGTTTCTTTCAAATCAAAGCCAGGGAGTGCCTGCCAGTTCTCTAACATGCTGCATGTTAGAGCATGAAGTGTGAAACTTCAATTGAAATATTACTGAAAGGAGGGTTTTGTGGTTAGTAAATAATACCTTCTTTGGACAATTGTGTGCTGGCTGCTCCTGTTCTTTCTGTACCAGAGGAATTGACTGAAACACCTCATTCTTTGTAGCAGCATGCTGGCTCTAGATGCTGAGTGAATATAATGAGTTGGTGATTGAGGGCCCCTCTGAGGGATGCCACAGCAGCCCAGCACTCCTCTCTAAACACAAGGAGCTGTTTCAGCAGTGCAAGATGACACTCTTCCCCTGCCCCTGGAAAGAGATTTGCATTGCAAAAACTACCTGAGCCTGACATTGTGAAATCGTTCCCCTGTGTTCCATGTACCATAAAAGAAGCCCAGCTGAACTGGGAAGGATGAGCCTCACCCAAGCTACATGCAGCAAACAGCTCCAGGAGACAGAGCTGGGGAGCAGGAAATGTGTGGGAAAGCCATCTGCTGAAGGCACTCAGAAACAGCGTGAAAGTCTTTTTTCATTCACTTCCTGACAAAGCAGTAATATGTTGCCTCATTATAGAAGACAACTGCTTGTTATTATTATTTGCATTAGTAACTCCTAGAAGCCCAAAGGTGGGGACAGGACTCTTGCTGTGTTACCTGCTGTGGGCACATGTAAGAGGAGACCTTTCCCTATACACACTCCCCCATAAAAGGACAGAAAGCATACGATTATGGTTTTTGTGTTTTTTCTCTTTCTTTTTTTTATCCTAGTGGGGAACTGAGACAGATGGGAGAGACTGAAGGAGCTGGAAACAGAACTTGTAATAATTCCCAAGCCTTGACTTTCTCAGCAGAACTGTTCTTTGACTCCTATGGTCAAGAACAGACAAGAGACTCCTATACTTTATCTCTGATATCACCGGGTCCTGGTGAGTGGTTTGTACTCTGGTACACTGCTCATCAGGAGCTCTACAGTTCTTGGTAAACTCAGCATTTAGCTTGGTGTGGACACACTGCTGAGAGCTCCTGCACCCTTTGCTGTGCTGAGGCAGGGGGAAGGAAATCAAAGCAATGTGCAGAAGGGATTTTAATCATCACATAGAAAATTAAAAAATACTGTGGAGGTCTTAAACTTGCTCTTTGGCATTTTGATCATGTCTTTCACTGTATGCTCCCAGTCCAGCCAACCAAATTTTCCCCATGGTTTAATGCTGTTCTAACCTCAGGCTAAAAGCAGAGAACCAAAGGCTGTATTTCAAGATGAGGCAAAGTTCCTTATAGCCTACTTACTATTATTAGATATTTAAAGTTCTCCTATATCATCACCTCATTGGAAGACCTCAAACCATTTTAAGGACCTTATTTCAGCCTCTTGGTGACAGAGGAAAAAGGCTAATTTTTAGATGCTGGAACAGACTTAAAATTCCTATCCTTAAGTTTTCCTTATCAGTCTTTGCTAGAACTGACAATGGATTTTTTTCAGTCCCATGCATTAATTGCAAGACAGAACTTTCCAGATTCCTTTGCTGTCCTTGTGTGGGTGTGTGTGCTTGGTTGGTTGGCATTTGTGCCAGGTTTAGACAAACTGAGTATGTGCTTGCGTTGCCTTTTCATCTCTGGGGAAGGCAGGGTTAAAAAAATGTCCTAAAGCCTAATTACTTGGTGAAAGAATGGCAGCAGCAGCAGGAAGAAGGAGGGGCAGGATGAAGGAGATGGTGGCTGCTGCCCTGCTTTGAGGGAAAAGAGGCTGAAACCCAGGGAATCCAGAAGAAACAAGCAGGAACATGTGGGGTGGCAGCTCCTGAGGCTGACTGTCATTCAACACACAGAGCCTAGTGCCTTCTCCAAGAGAGAGATGATCAAGTGTTGTTAAATGGGGCCACGAGGTGTTAATTGTTAAAAACTGTAGAAATTCAAATTTAAAGAGCCAGTACCTACTACTGTAGAATGACTCTACCAGAGAGAAGCCCGTCTTTCTGTCCTGTGAGTGAATCAGGATAGAGTGTTGGATGGGGCAGACTTGAGGCTCTGAATAAGGCTTTCATCACCTTATCCCAGACTTCTCATAACCCTCTGCTCCCAAACAACCCACAGTGACACAAAAGGCAGGTGCAAAATGCAGAACCAGGAACACAAGGAGGGTACCACCAACACCTTAAAGGTCACAGAAGCTGTAACAGCACCTCTTTGTAGGACTTTTCCTCTCCCAGTGCTCAGTTCATGACCCCAGGCAAGACTCCAGCCTATGGCAATATGGCTGTGGGCAAGCACATCCATGCAGCTCTATTTGTCCTTTTTATTAATTGGAAGCCTAAGTGGTAACAGGAGCCAGAACTACATGGGTGCAGGGTTTAGGCAGTACCACTGCCTCAGGGATTACATGTGTAACCTCTTCAGAATAAGAGACCAGACACATGAGACTGCAAATGCACTATGGAGCAGCAAATATGGAATATTAAGTAGCCAGGAATCAAGTGCTAATATAATGCTGGGATTTTAAAAAGCCTCAGCTAAAGCCCTGAGAATGACAACAGACCGTTCCCCACTCTCTTTCAATTTGTCCAGGTTTTCCTGACTGTGGGAAGACTGTTTACAAGCTTGCTATACCCGTTGCTATATTTGAATTACTGGCAAGTTTTGGCCAGGTGACAAACTCAATGAGCACTGAATCGCGCCTCGGCAAACATGAGCTCTGTCTCTATCAGAGCTTATCTGCATTGGAGAAAAACTGTCCTCCAAGCTGGGAGCAGGGCTGAGCTGGAATGGGAAGGGCAGCACCAACACTCATCTTTTTTGAATGTGGCAGTTCTGAAGTGGGTCAATGAAGACTATTTCTGGCACTAATAGGGAGTTAAGGGAACAAAACCCACACTCGGACACCACATGCTGGTAGACTTAACTTGGTGGTTCTTCTGACAAGGCTTTGTGGAGTGCCTCTCTGAGCATCTGACTGTGAGAGGCTCCTGTAGCACAAGCGTCATGTGAGGATAATCCCATGTGGTTGAAAGCCCAAAACAAGCTGTCTGGTTTGCCTCTCCCATCTTCTAGTCCATTCTTCCAGTTTGTGCTTATGCTGGGACCATAACAAATCTTACATTCCCCAGTCAATGACAGAAATCATACATACACAGAAAATTACTGAGAGTCACCAGATCTGATGGGAGCCAAGCTCTTAGCCCTGGATAAGAAACCTGACACAACACAGGGCTTGTGCAATCTTGGGTGGAATTTCTCATTCATGGTGTATATGGAATATACTCTGTCCAGATCTGTAGCTCACTTGGGACACATTGCTTTAAAAACATGGATAAACTTAGCAACATTCCTGAGTAAGGAAGATTAGGTCTTTTTGTATTTTTTTTTAAAGCCAGTTAAACAAATTGGACTAAATGACTTCATTGATCCGTGACAAGAAAATCTACAGTGGAATGAGGAATGATTTCCTCAAGTGTCAGTACAGAGTGTCATACCCAAGACTTGCTCTTCTCACCTCCAGAGGCACAGGACAACCACATACACAGCTTGAGTGAAGACCTGTACATTTGGCCCACTTCAGAGTCTTCTGGTCCTAGTGTTGTGGTTGAGGTGTCCACCCTCCCATAGGTAAAATCCACATGTCAGCCCCAGAGACTTAGCTCTGACAGAATCTAGTCTGAGAGATGTTCTTACAGCATGAGATGGGCCTCTTCAGCATGAATCTGCGTGTGTGTTTTTGTTCTGTGCTGTTTTGGGAATAACTGATAACAAGCAAATGCTTTTGTCTGCTAGAGTAACTGTGTTCTCAAAAATTAAAATTATGGTTTGTAGTAACTGTCCAGTGGGGAGAAAAAAAACCAAGGTTCTTAATTCCAGAAGACAGGTTAACTTCTGGGGGAAGGAGGCAGGAACTGTTAAGTCTTTTGCTGTCAGAAAGAAACTCATGCTGCAAGTATTCAGTCAATTAGGCTGATTTGTAGCAGCCTCACTATAAATCCTCTTTCATTCAGAGGCAAGTTAAGCTCTTTGATGAAACATGCCATTCCAAGGAATTTCAGTAGGTTCTCACACATCTAACCATGGCAAAGTTATCTGTAGTGACACACCATCCGAGAATGATATGGTATGTTCAATTCTACAACATTACAGCCAACGTATCTCAAAAAAGGGAGACCTGCAAAAAGCCTTTCACCCCACTGTTGCAGATTAGCCTTTTTCTTGCATGCTGCATTTGTTCAGCCTAATAGTAAATTAGAAAGAGATTTTCTAAATCAGTTCTAGATACAAAAACAGTTGAGACAACTATGCAGTAAATGACCACTCAACCCAGAAACACAACTGTTTTGCCAAAGAAATGCATCACTCCTTAGAGGTGTCAAATCAATTTAAAGGCAGCATGTCTTATTGGGACACCTGTGTAACATGACCAGAGGCAGAAACCTTTGTTTTCCTGGAAGCGGGGAGCTTTCTCACTCTTTTGCCCCAGAGGTGGATGATAGCAGAGCTGTGACCCTGTCCCGTGCCCAGCTGTGCCACCCAGCTGACTCACCCTGCTGAGCTGGTCCAGGAGTCTTTGGTTCTGCTCAGAGAGTTCCTGGACAGCACGCGTTTTCTCCCGGTCGGCTTCGCGCAGGTGGACCTGCTGCTTCTCCAGCTCGTCCTGCAGCTGCTTCACGTCACTCTCCAGTTCAGACACCCTTCCTTCCCACTCTCCTTCCTTGTTCTCAAATCGCCGCCGCAATTCATGTTTCTCTTGTTCCAGGTGCTAAATGATGGGGGAGAAGAGGTTAGGAAGGGAGGGAAAAAAGGTGAATGTCTCCTTTTCCTCATCTATGCTAGGGCTAAAACCTTGTGCAGGAAAGAGAATGGTGCTAGAGTGTGACAATGCCATGAAGATGGCAATTCCACATCAGGGCAGGTCACTGGCACTAAAGCCATTTTCCATTTCCAGCAATTGGCCTGTCCTTTGCCTCTGGAGTTCAGCACATTGAATTTTCACTGAAATAACTGCCAAAAGAGTAAAGTAGGCTGCATGTCAATAGGCAGAATATATAGGTCAGACAGAGCAATTGATTTAGCAGAGCCCGTCTTAACTCCAAAGCAATATTTCAGTGGTCAGTGTCATAATTCTTTTTAAATTGCCTTTATAGTCAAAATGCACAAACTGTACCCTTACTGTTGGTGAGGAATGTAGATGAGGCATCCTTGTTGTCATATGGGTCTCATGAACAACAGCTGAATCATCTATCCATTTGCTCTTTCTATTTCTGACCTAATTAGTTGTCTGAGAGTTTGATAGTGCACAGTAACTCCACTGTTTGATGCAGTCCGCTCTGGAATGGCAATGGATGCAATGAACTGGTTGCTATAGACATTATGTACGTGCATGTTCTGGGTTCAGGTTTCTTAGAAACCACTCTCAGTTCTAGAGACTCTGCTCTGCTTTGGATTGGCTGGAAAATGAGGGACAGTACAAATCTGGTGAAACTTCTGCATGTTTTACAGGCTCAGTTAAATGAGGACTTGACTGAAACAGAGCTGCAAATCAGGTCAAAGTAAATTTATGTTGTGCCCATTTGAAAGAATTCCTGCTCCAAAACTCTGAGTCTGAATTTCCCCTGGTGACTGAAGCCACACATTTACTTTCAGAACAGTCACAGATTGGGGACATGGGCACATCCCAGGATTAGCAGGGAAACCTGAAAAGCGGGAGTCCTCTCCTTGTTGGTTGTCCTCTGATGCCCAAAATAATCTCCTGCTACTCTCTCTCAGATTCCCCAGTCTTTTAGGAATGTGTCTTAGAAAAGAACAGAAACGCAATGGGTCAAACAATGGTAGCACTTGCCTATTTCTCCCAGGTGAATTGCTCCCTGATGAACAATTCCCATGGCACTTCTGATAGGAGGGAAAAATAAGCCTGCTAGGCAGAAAAGAAAATTGCACTGCATTTATGTGAAGTGGCTTTTTATTGCTTGTTGGAAACACAGGCTGTGAGGGGGCTGTTTCCCCTGGGTGCCTATCACTGATGACACAGAGCCTCCCTGGCAGGGTCCCTGTCACCTTTCCGAGCAGGTCTGAATGTCAAAACCCTCCAGTTCCTCTCCGGCCCTCTGGTCTGTGTATTGCTAATCTTCCACCTTTTTAGCTCTGCCATGCGGATGCCATGTTTTCTCTTTCTTCACCTGAACCCCAAATTCTTTCCTATGCTCCTTCCAGCTCAGTGTAGCAGCATTTTGCTTGTGCCCTTCTAAATTGTTCTGCAAATTCCCAACTTACATGAAAAATCCTTAAATATGAGGGAAGGTTGATTAAAAACAGTGCCCCATAGCAGGGGATTTCCCCATATTTCAGACACTAAAAGAGTAAGCATCCTTGCAAATGAGAGCTAAGCAGTAATATAAGTATTTTAATGCAATAGGTAGGAATGAGATCCCAGCAGCTGGCCCATGACAACCATTGCAAAGAAATCTTGTTTGTAGTCCAAGCGTGGCTGGAGCAGCCACAATTTCACTTTTAGTGGCATGCTGAAAATTCTGTCTTTTATAGCTCTGCCTCTTTCACTGCTAGGCAACGTTTAGAAAGATCCAGGGCCTTCTCTAAATGGAAGATGGAACTTCAGCCTGCAGAGGAGCAGTACCGCAGCTGAAGTGCCCCAGACACCCAAATGTGATTCAGAAGCCACTGCTAAGGCTTGTCAATCATTTAAAAAGCACTTTAATCCTTCACTGCAAAAGAAAATCTCCACTAGACACAGCCCACATAAATGGCCATCACAAAGGCTGGAGTTACAGGGAGGTGAAGAGCATCAAGTTTATTCTGTTGTGACAGAGAAACCAGAAGAGTGCAGTGGGGCACAGAGACGCTGAATAACCCAGATGAGCTGTGTTGACTAGTCCCTCCTGCCTCTGCCAGCAGCTGTCTCCTCTAGCCTGCCCTCACCCCACCACCTGCAGGGCTGCAGATCTGGAGAGGGGATTTCTGCACGTAGTGCTGATAGGGCAAACTGCTGTCCTCAGTAGGGGAGTTCCTTGTTTCCTGAGTGTCTCTCCATTCATGAGCTGTTCATTGATTTTTACACAGAACTTTTTTCTAGAAGATGTTTTCTTCTGAAAACAGCTTCTCTTCAACTTAACTGAGCTGGGCTGGTCCTCATCTAAAGAGATGAAACCAAGGGGAGAGTTTCCCAGCTGATATAGAGCATTCATACTGTAAAATGCTTGGACACAGCAGGCTCCTTTGTGTCAGAGGAACAGCAGTATTAACTGTTTTAATCCCTTACAGAAGATAAAACTCTCTAGGATCACCTAGCAGAATTTATTACAGAACTTATATTTCATGATTAGAAATGGATTTAAATTCAGGCTGTGAAGTGAAAGGTTTGCCAGAGTAGGTGTATGGCAGGGATGCTGTACCTCAACAATGAAACCACAAAACTAGAACATATTTAATCT
>NW_008240086.1:137901-139761 GCF_000691975.1 Corvus brachyrhynchos | reverse complement strand
CAGGAATGCTGTACCTCAACAATAAAACCACAAAACTAGAACATATTTAATCTTGAGGCAAAGCACCCAAAGAGAAGACCAGTACCTTGGCTGTTCTGAAATGGAGAGGCTTCACTGAGCTCTTGTAACCAATTCTGAACTGTGAACTGGGAGAAAAATATCTCCTTCTAAGTGCTACTTAAACATCATTATATCAGGTTGTCACCAAGGATTTCATCTGAGACTTTGCTTCTTGTCACCATCAGAAAGTTCTCAGCATAGGGAAGGAGGGAACAGCTCTGTGTCCTTCCTCTCTGCTCCTCTGAAATCAAAAAGCTTATTGTGAAATTTTATTCAATTCAGTGGCAACAGGAGGAGGCCAAGATTTAATCTGCAGAGGCTGGGATTATCAAGCTTGTGTTTTTTAGAAGATTAATGTTGAAATTTGATTTTTCATGTGAAGCAGCACTGGGTTAAATTTGCCAAACCCAGTGGAAAAAAATTGACCCTAAAGCAGATAACACTAACTCCTATCAGACAGGTAGCCTGGAAAATAGCAATCTGTTATTCCACTGGGAAGTTAGGGTGATAGTAATGGGATGAAAATATGTTAACAGTTGGTTGTGTTTACAATCTCTTCATTTACCTTCTGAATGGGCCTGTGAGACCAGAGGTAAACCATTCATGGGATGTTATTTAAAGTACTATCAAGTCATAGTTTCTCCCTTTCACCTCTACCTTTTGCAAACAGTGAGTGGTATTTGAGGCTCCTGAACTCCCTAAGAGGCAACTCAGTGGATACCTAAACTTGTGCATTTTTCCTCTAATGGTAGGAAAGGTTTTACTCCAACTCCTAAGGAAATCCATGTCAGCACAACACCACATATGTCTGTTCTTGCTTAAAGATCACCCTGGAAACATTCACTCTGGCAAATTTTAATACTCTGGGAAATTCTAATCTGATAAACAGAGCCACTAAGCAACACTGAGCAAATGTCACCTTCACTACTTTTCTATTAGAATAGCAAAGGCAGAGAGACTCCCATGCAAAGAGGAAGGGATCAGCTAGGGTAAAGTGACAAGTTTAATAAGAGAGAGGAATTTTTGTCAGGAGAACAAAAGGCGTACAGTAATCTCACAAATTCTCTTGAACTTGAGAAATGTTAAGTCCGTGAGGAAGGAATACAGGAATATGCAGGACTGTACAGAAAGGACTGGTCTAGGGCTGTGACTTGAAATGTGAATGTTAATCCAGCACTGTTCAAACTCTCTCCAGAAAGGTGAGAGAGGCTTGTCTCAGCCTTCTAAGCAGTATTACTTACTGGAAGAAATACAATTTCAAGAGTACCTCTGAGGAAGAGTGAGTAACAGTGGCTCTCTCACAACTGTGCAAGACAGTTGTTCCAAAAAAAGCTGCCTCCACAAGTCTTTTTCTTTGTAATAGCTCTATTTTATCTTTAAAAATCAATAAATAGCTCAACCCACCGAGTTCCTGGCAAACAGCTCTCTCCAGATACCTGTAGGCATTTTTCAGAGCAAACAACTAACAGCGATGTATCACTAGGGCTTATCTCCTGCCATGCCGAAAGCCTTAGCTGCAACAGCTTAGCATAAGGGTCACATATGCTCTGTAGCTCAGTACCTGCTGTCAAATCTACCTTCCGAGGTATTTCTGTGACGAGATCAGTCGCACACATCTCTCCCAGGTGGTCCTGGGGCAGAGCAGTCCCCCAGGAGCCTCCGGAGCGCGGTACTGCAGCCCGGCCCCGGCCCCACATGCCGGCTCTCGGCCGGGAGGAGCGGGGGAGAACGGCAGCTTTGCCTCCCCCAGGCTTCGCAGGCATTGCTCAGAATCCTTCTTCCCCGTCACGGCCACAGCGA
>NW_008240086.1:131453-137213 GCF_000691975.1 Corvus brachyrhynchos | reverse complement strand
CGCCACTGCCACCGGCGCAGCCATCGGCATCGGGCCCGGGTGGCGCGGGGAAAACTGGGTCCTGCTGGATCCAGCTGCCGCGGGCAGGTCTCGCCCCTTGTGCCGCAGGCCCAGGCCGAAAATCCCCCCAAAACATCGGGGAAGCCCAAGGAGGGAGCTTTGCACCCCCCGAGGGGAACAGCGCGTTCTCCCCGCTCGCCGCCCGCTCCCCCAGAGCTCTAGCGGGGCTCTTTTGGTTGCCAGAGCAGCTCTCGGGATCTTTGTGCTCAGTAGTTTACCCCGGAGAGCTGACTACAGCTTCCAACGGCCACCGGGGCTTGCTTTCAATTTCAGATTGTTTGGGATGTTCTCGGGGAACATTTGTCCTAAAGGTACCCTCAGTGAACGTTGGGAGTTGTAGTCAGTTCAGCTCCCAGCACTATTCCTTCTCTTAGGAGCAGGACTGGTTGGGGTTTCAGTTTTGGTTTTGTTGATTTTCTATCCCCTTAGATCCTGGCACAGGAGGGAGGCTGAGGCAGAATACAGCAGAATAAACCTGTATATTGTCACATTTGCTAAGACCCATTTCCCTCAATTTCTGATTATACTTTTAAATCAATCAAGGCCTTAATAGTGATTGAACAAAAACATTTTAAAGGAAACTTGTACTTTTGATTCCTAGATTCTGCAGAAAGGAATTACGAGGTTTTTTACAGCTTTTCTCTTTGTATGCTGCTTTCCTGGGGCTTGCTTTCCTTCCTTCTATGGAAGGTTCACTTAGACCATGTTCATCTGTATGCAACAGCCCCAATGCATCAGTCCAAGGATGTTTTTGGCTGGGACAGTTGGTGACTGATGCAGTTTTCAAGCAGGGCTGGCTCCTGCCTCACGTCAAACCCAGCGCCCTGGAGAGCTGCTGATTACTCGTAACAGTTAGAACATGAATTGTGGGAATGCAAACTTCCCTTTGGCCATCTGCCACTGGGACTTGGCCTTTGGTGGGGATACACCCCAACAGCCCAGCTTGGGGGACCTGTTGATCCTTGGCCTTTTTCCTGGCAGCATCAGTTAACAGCAGTGATGCTTTTTGTAATGTGAGCACCTACTCTCCAAGGACCGAGCAGAGACTGGTCCCTCATGTTGCCAGCACCTGTCCCACCACAGTAACTATTGGCCCTTATGACCATTATGATTTCTTTTGCGCTGGTGACCCAGAGGTGACACTTCCTTTATCTCACAGCAATTCCCCCAGGCACTGATTTTTCTAGTCCTTTTGTCCTTGCAGTTCCACAGACACTTATATTGCTGGAAAGAGGGATTGACCATAAGGTGAGATGGTTTGGACAGTACTGGCCCTTTTAAAAGAACCCCTGTCCCAACAGGAGCTGTGATTGCCCAGATTTGATCATCACTATTTAAACACAGGAGGGCGTTTAATATTTAAACTGATTGTGAGTACCTTCTGCTGGAAGTGCCTGCTACAGCAAACCAAGCTTCCTGGTGTGATTAACAAAATCCATTGTGGCATTAATTTTCATCTCTAATGCTTCCTTCAGTGTATAAAACAAAAAGAGATTATACTTTTTGTATACTACAAAAAGAGATGGTTTTAATCTCCCAAACAAAGCCTGAGACAAACCCCATTTCTGCAGCTGTTAGGACAGGGATGAAGAAAAGCTATTGCTTGGATGGAGAGGAAAAAGGACATATAAATCAGTGAAATACATTGTAAATATGCCACCATCTTAGTCAGGCATATATACAAGCTTAATGCTCTTTTGGGGACTATTGACTGCAAAACATAACTGCGTTACCTGGAGTAACCCTGGATTAAAGCTTTCTTTATAGCACAACAAAGACTTACAAAGAAATTCATTATCCTGTGAATTTAGTTATTGATTTGGCATTTTAGAAATATGTTACTACTTTTAAAACTACTTTGTATGCTACTTTATTAATATTTTATTTTGTATATGTCATCACAGCCAAATACCTATGAAAAACTGTTAAGAATATAATAATGCAGTTTCTTTACAATGATATGGTGGCATTATCTATTAGGATCCTAAAATGTATTTCTGCTGAGAGCTGGGACAGTTGCTGCCCGTAAGTGGACAGACACCCAACTCCCATTTCTGCTCTTCTTCCCCTGCTTAAGCTTGGTTATGTCCTTTGGAGAACTTCAGCCCAGAAAATAGAAGAGCTAGTTATTGGAAACAAGTCAAATATGAGATTATTTTGGTTTGTTTTAACTGCACTACTGAAGCCTGATGTGAGACTTCACTCCTCATGTACTGAGGACTGCAACAGTGAGTAGTTCTTGTGGAGATTTAGATCAGGCGTTTCAAGAGCTCATGCTCTTGCAACACAGAAGGTTCCTGTGTGTACAGAACAAATGATCTTTCAGCCTGGAAATCACTCCAGGGATGGCCCTTTCTGAAAATGCAAAAAGGCCAGACTGACTCAAGCACACAGAGAACTGAGAGCAAGTGACTGATGCCAGTGATGTCATTACAGAACACAGAAATGTCACCTTGCCCAGGACATATGAAGGCCTTCTTTGTGATATTAGCAAACAAGGGTTAAAATAAAGCATAGCTATAACAGAGTGGTGTTAAGAGTCTCTGCAAGAGGGTGAATCATTTTTTCCTTGCTCAGATCAAAATCTTGCAGGTCTGTATAAAAAAGAAAGTAGCAAAAGGTCTATCCTTATGGGGCAAAAGGATGGCACTGACCTTACCTCTAAGTAATTTTCCATTCTTTCTTTTCCCCCTCCCACAAGTACTGAATCCAGTAAATAAGCCATGGGGAGGGTTGGAGAGCTTGACTCAAGAAGCCATCCAGGGCAACCAGCCAGTGCAAATTCACTCTGCTAAACAGGTTCCTCAAAGATCAAGATACTGAAACAGGCAACCCAGCTTAAGCTGTGGATACAGCAATGAGTATTGTCCTTCCCAGAGGGTCAAGGAGAGCTGAACTCTAAGATGTGCAGGCTCTTCAAGCCCAATGTCAAGTACATGGTTAAATCTGATGCTTTGAAATCTGTATTCTGCCTTGCAGGGATTTCACTGGTTGGTCTGTTCACAAAGGAAGTGTGGCAGAGGGTCTGGACCTTTGGTGGTTACACCAACAAATGCTGGAGCATGTAAGACTGTATGAGTTAGCAGGACAAAGCATTTTTCACACATCAAAAAAGCTCTAAATCCAATAAATGTCCAAGTGCTTCAATCAATACCTTTACCTCAGCTGTGAGGGCAGCACTCAGATAACAGGCAGTGCAAGAGATCATCCTTTTTTGTTTAGAGTTAGGGGAGAAAAAGATGTATTGTGGCAAAGCCACAGCCAGACCTGTAAAAGTAGGTTATTGTCCTGTGCTTTTAGAGCCGACTGTGGTGAGAAAGGAATTCCCATCAACATCCTTAATCTTCCTGCCAGTGGGCTGACAGACTTCCAGGGGAGGCAGCACAAGATATCAGGTTTCTTTGGCCATTCTCTCTCTTTCTCTCTCTCTCCCTGCCCCACTCCCCACTTTGTGAATGATTAATTGCTTTATTTTTCTCACTGTTTTCCTGCACTTTATTTCTGACAAATGTTTTGCTTTTTCTGGTTGTTTGTGTACCTCTGTGCCGAGGTGTTTCAGCCACAGCCTCCCCTGCTGCAAGAGGTGCAGGCAGCCTCAGAGAGTTTGCAGTTACCCTAATGAATAATTAAAAGCCATATGCGTCTTGCTTGCAAAACAGGCCAGAACTGCAAAGCCAGAGATAAAACTCATGTGTGACCTTTTTTTTTCTGCTTCTGTAATGTCCAAAGCTATCTAGTATGTGCCTAGCTTTTCCCTGGTGCTGGGTAGAGGAAATACAGGATGGGAAGGTGTATTTGCAGAGCTTGGTGTACTAGTTCGAAAACAAACTAGTGGAAGGCACCAAGTCAGAGTAACAACTTAATAGGGACATAAAGGGGAAAAAAAATAAAGGCAGAAAATACTGGGTTAAACTGACAGAGTCAGGATACAACCTGACACCCTGTTAGTCAGGGTGGTGGTGACAGTCCAATAAAATGGTGGCTGCAGTCCTCCTGAAGTGATAGATGTGGTTCTGTCAAAGCAGTGATCCTGTAGAAAGGGCCTGATATTCCTCAGAAAGTCCAGTGGTAGCTATGCAGCTCCTGTCCTCTAGGAATCCAGTAGAAAGGTTGTCTCTGATATTCAGAGTCTCAGATTATATTCATGATGGGATGCTTGGTTCCTCCCTCTGGGTGGAGCATCTCACAATGGGGTAATGAGTCATGAGGCCAAGTGTGATTAGGCTCATTAACAGAAGATAGTTCGGAGGGAGTTATCTGTGAGTCATGCAGCAGGACAATGATGGGCCATTAACAGCAAGATAGTCTGGGGAGAGGAGGCAAGGAAACACTGCCCCACCTGATTTCAACGGCTCATGAGGATGGTAATAGAATACACTGCAACCCAGGACACTTGGTAAGGGTGAAAAAACCAGAGATTTCTCGTTAAACAGAAGGAAAAGAAAGCTGTTATGAGTGTTAGCCAAGCGAGATGTAGTAAAATAAAAGACCATCCTGATTTTTATCAAGGCTCAATATCTCCACAGAGTTTCTGACAAGTTTGTTGTTTCCCAGGGTTATCAATATCATGTCAGGTAGAGCAGAAAGATCACTCATCCACCAAGGTGACTCATGACATTGAAGTCAGGGGAAACATCCGTGGACTGCTAAGGGGGTGAAGCATGGCCTGGATGACTCAAGAGTTCCCAAGGACAGTGCCAACACCATGCTGTGCTCACCCTGCCTGTGTGTAAGGAACAAGGGGTGCAAAGGGAAAAGAATAGGGGAAGAGTTTTGTAATTTGGCACATAGGAGTTAGAGATTTAACAATTTTGTACTATAGGTTTTCATCTCTGTGAGTTGTGAAGTTTGGAAGCATTCTCTAACAGACTCTCCAAAACAAAGCTGACAGTGCCAGGAACAAGCAGAACTACTCTGGATCTGGAGGAGTTGCATGGCCAATACTTCAGGCCAGCTTGATCTGTTTGGGGTACCACACCAGCAATTTGACTTCAGTTCACGCCTGGCCCTGACCTGACACATAAGCTGCTTTGCACTTGAGGCTCCTTCTTGACTTACCATGCTCCAGGGAGACTCTGGACACAGGATTCAAGCTGGGTCTTTCTTAGTAGGATGATCTTCCAACACTTAAGCCAAGAGGGCACTCATCCTCACATACCCTTGCACCAGCTGCAGGGATTGCACTGTGTGCCTTCACCAGCAAGTAGCAGACTGCTGGAGCTGCTGGAGAAGCTGCAGAGAAACAAAAAATGTCTCACGGACACGGTGAGCATGACAGAGTGCAGAGCAGAGCTGGGCTGGGGCTGTGCAGGGTGGGAACTGCACACTCGTGAGAGGTGTTGAGTCTGAGCGCTCCTACACAAACCCAGCTGTGGGCTGGCTGCTTCTGCAGCCCATAGGAGGAGTAAAGATGTAATGGTTCCATGGGAAGATGTACATCTACATCTGGACTAGTGCTGTGTTTTTTAATGAAGTAGGTATTTTCAGCAGTGGGTGTGAGTTTCTCCCTCTTGAATCTTACCATATGACAATGTTTGCCAAGCCTTTGTGGAACAAAAACTCCTATTAAGAATTGAAAAGTAGCTCGTGCCTTCACTCATATGGAGGCACAAACAGAGAGCTGTTTTTGCTAGTATTTCTTTACAGCAAACCCTTAAGTCCTAAAATTATCAGTCATGGTGTGGGCCATGGAGTTCTGCA
>NW_008240086.1:83641-131402 GCF_000691975.1 Corvus brachyrhynchos | reverse complement strand
TTATCTTGCTCTGCTTCTTAGGGTTATGCAGTGATTTGTAATGACTCATTTTAGGAATGCTGGTCTTTGATCTGGTACTATTGGATTGTAATTGGCCATGTTGACAAAAAGCAATGTGGGGTTTAATGCAGCCTCTTTCACTAACTGTTGTGGTCAATTATTTCATGATAATGGCAACTCTGCCAGGTATTTTTACTTCACTGAGCAATTATGTTGTTATGGAAACTGGTATTCTATAAATTACCTGAAGAGAGACCTGATTCACTTTTTGGGAACAAGGAATTTTAAAGTAAAAAGTACAGGATAACAGGGTTTTTTATTAGCTGTATATTTATTTGTGTAATTACTAATCCTTAGGGCTGTTAACTCCTTGATGCAAATACCAGCACCTTTGTGTCCATACAGGATCTGCTCCCTTGTCACATCATTAGGAGCCAGACAATCCTGTCCAGGGGGAGACATCCTGGGTATATGCAGCAGAGAAGCTTTCAGAAGGAGTTTTTGCAGCACTCATTACCTATGAGAGTAATCCCCTTCCATGCCCTGAGCTGTTTCCTCAGCACTTTCCAAGACCACAAACTACGATAAACACGTGGGTGGAAAACCACTGAACAGAAGTAATTAAGTTGCTCCTGGTGAGCTAAAGCTCATTCTACATGGATGAGGGACCCTGCATCAGCTTGAGGTAGTGAGGAAAGGGCAGTCAATAACTAACTCATGTAAGCACAAGTTAACTATTGGGAGACAGCAAATGTTAGTTCAGACAGATGTTAATTTCAAAACCTAAGAAGCCAAATTCACCCTAATCTTGTCAAGATAGAGGGGACAAGGATTATCTCAGAGACTGCTGAATCATTCCTCAAAGGACTACACATGCCCAGGGAGAAAGGTGAAAAGGGCACTGTGAGGAAGACTTCTGGTCTTCATCAAAAAGACCCCCGAGGAAGAAGAGGAGCGTGCGCATACATGACCCATATGTTAATGATATTAATGACTTCCGAGAAATAATTTGTAATACCACACTTATCCCGAGGAATGTGATGAATATTCATAATTTAACCCTTAATACTGTGTTGTAGAGAGCACCAGTATGTGTGTTTGGAGGAGCGATCCCCACACACCCAGCGCGCCGAATAAAGCAAATACCCACTTCTCTGACTCTGTCTCTGAGGTGTCTCCTGGCCCGGTTTCAGCGCAATTCAGTAGTCAGTGCTATTCCCCAGCATCTTTCTCCTTTTTCATGCTTTCAAACTGTGATTTCTTCTATTTCTTTTTAACAGTTGAGTTAGTAAAAAAGAACATTGTCACCTTTTACATGTTCAGCTCACAGGACAGGGGCACACTGTCTCCCTGGGCCCCAGGAGTGCTCTACACTGTCAGGAGCAATAACCTCTCCTCCTCTTGGCTCTGGAGGCACCTGGAAACCTGTCTTTGCTGTGTCAGCCTGGCCATGGGGAGACCTGCAAGTACTAGGGAATGGGTTTCCCCGAGTAGTGGGTTTAATTTGGGAGGCAGTAATCAACCTTGCTATAAAAATAGCCAAATCTTAATCGCTCCAGAAAAATGAAAATCCTGTGTCTTCTCATTCTAGTTGCTGGTTCCTAAATCCCCTTCAGTTTGTCAGCACCCTTTCGTTTCACAGAATGTCAAGTTTCCAGACTGGTGTATCATCTCCCTGGGGTCTGCTGCCCACATAGCAGGTATTCAAATGCAAAATAGCAGACTTTGTAAGAGTGCAGGACAGCTTCAGCTGGCAGGAAAAGATTTGGGTTTCTTACAAATGTGGTTACATATTACTGTATGAGAACAATTCACAATGAAATGAAACTTGCTATGAGTGATTTCTGTTTTAAGCTCATATTATGTATAGGGGTTTTCAAGAGAAAAAGAATTGCCAAGTAATAGCTAAGACATACTGTTGAATTATGGGTATTGCTTTCTGTTGTTTAATTACCTGCAGACTGCACTCTCCTGCTGGAAAGGCAAAAGCAGAACAGTTTTCATCTGGCAAAAGTATTTCCATAGGATTGAAAAGTAAATTATTTTCTACCATTTATACTGCTCAGAAAACCAATGTATCTTTTTTCCCTCATTTTGGGACTTGAATCACAAACAAAAGCAGGACATTGAAAGCTTTTTTATTTTCTTGTTTTACTGCAAGCATAAGAACTTCTCTGAACAGCACTGTGCAAAGATCCCTGGATGTTGCACATACCATCTGCTTTTGGAGAGGAAGCAAAACCCAACCTTTCCCTAAACTACACACCACCCCTCCTTGTACTGTCTGCTTTCCAAGGAGTCCAAACCTCTTCACAGAAACTATAATGAAGCAACCCTTGGGGTGACATTGTCCTCTAATCTCTGCTCCCCTTTCACAGAGGGATGAGGAGAAGCCAAGGAAGTAACTTGCCAACAGTCCCCAATGCCAAAGCATGCAAATCTCATAATGAAGTTGTGACCTACAGTCTTAACCCTTAGATCACAGTTTCTCTTCAAGAGTCAAGTCACAAAAGGAAAACAAAAGAGTTCCTGTCAATATATCTTTACAACAACTACACTGCTTTGGTTTTTGAGTCAGACTCCTGAGGATCAAGGAAGGAGCTGCTGTAACACAGCTGAAGTCACAGATGTATAATAGTGATGCTACAAAAGAGCTGAAGAGAACAATTGCAAGAGAGAAGGTTGAAGCTCCAGAGGGCTTGAGATCAAAACATAAGGCACATGGAAAACATGAAAGAGATTGGTCTTAGATACTGGAAAGGACCAATGGAGAGAATGAATCCATATTACACTAATTTTACTGGTCAGATTTTAAATTGTCAGATAAATTGTGCTTGTAATTTTAAAAAGTATTTATTTATTCCTGCTTGGAGGACCTAGTTGACATCAGTTATAAATGTGTTAGGACAGAAAAATCAAAGTGTTTAACTGCTGCAAGGCACTCTCATCATATCATAATGCCTTTTGAAGCGGAAATTCAATGATTGATCAGAGGAGATCTAATTAACTGACTACATTATATGAAAAAAACAACCATGGAGAAAGCTGTGCTACTCTGGGTATCACATTCATCAGAATCTTTGCTCTGCTGCATGGATGTGGGTGTTCTAAGGAAAAGCCAAACCTTCATTCAATAGATCACCTAAAAATAAACCTTAAGATTAAAAGTTTCCTTTCTCTTTCTATCCTGCCTTTCCCATATTATTGCTTTGCATACTTCTAGACATTTTAGGAAATGCATAGACCATATTTGTCAATAAAATATTCAGCATTAAGCTGACTGCTTAAATCTAATATTCACCCACACATGATCTATATGGGGGTGAAATTTAGATACGAACATTACCTTAATAAAGTGCCTTCTATTCTTGCTTCCCATTTTTGCATTTTGCTGTACAGCATTCCATGCCTGCAGGGACTGGGTGAGCTCAGTTGCATCGGGAATGACATTTATGAACATTTAGTGCAGCCTTGGTGTGAGTTCACAGCCAACTTCTCCCATGGGGTGAGTGAAGGCAGCGACGTGACAAAAAGGGAGCCAAATACGGTTCACTGGGATCAGTGAATATGTTGACATGCTGTTGTAGTGTCCTGGGTTGCAGTGTATTCTATTACCATCCTCATGAGCTGTTGAAATCAGGTGGGGCAGTGTTTCCTTGCCTCCTCTCCCCAGACTATCTTGCTGTTAATGGCCCATCATTGTCCTGCCGCATGACTCACAGATAACTCCCTCCGAACTATCTTCTGTTAATGAGCCTAATCACACTTGGCCTCATGACTCATTACCCCATTGTGAGATGCTCCACCCAGAGGGAGGAACCAAGCATTCCATCATGAATATAATCTGAGACTCTGAACACCAGAGGCAACCCTTTCTACTGGATTCCCAGAAGACAGGAGCTGCATAGCCACCACTGGACCTTCTGAGGAAGAGCAGACTCTTTTTCTACAGGCTCACCGCTTCAGAAGACTGCAGCCACCATTCTACTAGACTGCTACCACCACCCTGCCTAACAGGGACTCAGGTTGTATCTTGACTATGTCAGTTTGAACCAGTGTTTTCTTTTAGTTTTTTTTTTTCATTTTCTTTAATTTCCATTAAGTTGTTATTCTGACTTGGTGCCTCCCACTGGTTTGTTTACAAACTAGTACATGTAGAAAGAATATAAAGATGGGATGCATACTTTGCTTACTCAATGGCTTTTCATTCTGGATGTAGAGACTGATAAAACTCCATAGCAATCTAGGCTCTGGGTTTGGCTGAATGCCCTTTGGTGTGTGATTCTTCTCTCTCAGAAAACAGGTTATTTCATAAAGCTTCCACACCTTTGCCTGCCTAGAATGACACGAAATCAGCCTTGTTGAGCAGGAAGGGAAAAGTCATCAGAAACCATATTTTGTACCTGATTTCAGTGCTGTGGGTTAGCTTGCCACTTATTTGGGTATCTGGTTTCTTTCAGCAACACTTTGCTATTAAAAGTATATCTTAGCTTAAATAAACATGTTTTTGCCTATTTTAGTTATGCTCTTTTAGGTCAGTGTCAGATGTAGCCTTATGTAAAGAATTTAATTAATTTTTATTTTCCCTCACTGTTTTCATATAAAGGCATCATATAGACAGATGAATATTGCTTCCCCAAATTTACATTTAAATGAAGAAATTTCAGTGAAGGCCAAAAACTAGGGAAGCAACTACCTTCCAAACATTCCATTATTGAATATCCTCGCAAAAGAGCCTGTATGGCTTCCCATTCCACAGTCTGGCTCATAATCCTTACTACTCCCTGGGTCAGTTTTGTGCTATACATATAAATATATATATAAAATACATGCTGGGTCAGTTTTACTCCAGTTATTTAACTCCAAAGAAGTAACCTATCTACAACTAGCTGAAATATTTATGGGTCTGCCCTTCAAGTTGTTGAGTTTGTTGAGTGTTTCAGAACTTACTCAGTGGGAAAGAGGAGATGCTTGCACATAACATGGTATGTCTGCAGAGCTCAGGAAATATTGTTTCAATTTTCAGAGCACACCAACATCCCTGTTGAGTGCAGAAGCCTCCTGGGAACTTGCTGTGGGCATGAAAGGTAAGAGCTTACTGTGATTTTTAGTGTGTCTGCACATGCATCCCCCTTGGTTGCTTCCCTTTCTCTCCTGCTGACTTACCAGCTCAATAAGGTGTAGGATAAATAACCCGAAGCGCTATAGCCACCAGGTATTGGAAAATCATTCAGCAGCACAGCCTAAGAGCCATCCCCAGCTGATGGGGGAAAGGCCTGTGGGTGAGGGAGGTGATTTATGGGAATCATCTCTCAACTGCTATAGAATTAGCACCTAGAGTTGGAAAAAGAATCTGGAATAAAGGACTCTACCTCACTCTGCACTTCAAATGTTTTGTTTTAAAAGCTGGAGTTGCATTCATAGAAATTAAAATGGGGTTCCCCTGTGCCAGCCTTTTGTGTCTAGTATTCTAACATGCTTCTGTTGAACTTTGTCTGGCTTTCTGCTACCTTAATTATATCTATTAGTTGTTAGTCTGTTGAACCCTTCATTTATCTCAGTTCTTTGAAGAATAAGAGCAGTTTGAGTAGTTGGAGAATGCTGCCTAGGCCAGTGATTGTGTTTATAAAACAGAAACATATTCCTCTTTACTTACAGTCATTATGAATGGAAAATGCATCTATTGTTTGTGTTGCTCTGAAATTATGTATTGCTCTTTCAGACACCTGAGGACCGATTATCACCTCCTGAATTTTTGTGTTTGTCTGTGAGAGAAAATGTCCTTTATTGTCCTATCTCAGAAACACCATCTCATCAATTGGGAACCCATTTAGAATTCTTTTAATTTGGCAGATCATTAGAATATATATGGCACTTCCAGGGAAAATTAAACCATGTGGAAGCAATAAAAGACTGGCAGTTACGTCTGATCAACAGTAATAGTCCAACATCTTTGGAGAAAATAATGTATTTTAATTCAGAAGCCTATCAACATTTAACAAAGCTGAATTTTGTGTTTTTAGCCCATTACAAAAATACCGGTATTTGGAAATTGGTTTTGTATTGCTTTGTGTGTGTTCTGTTGTTGTTTTGGTTTTTGTTTTTTTTTGTTTTGCGGTTTTTTGGTGAGGATAAGGGGGAAGGGTGAAAAGACAGACAGCTACAAGGACTTGCAGCACATTCTGATTCTTTATTTTGTTTGACCTGATTTAACAAGCTTCCTCTGTTGAAATATCATCGTCTATGTCGGGAATTATGTCAGGAAGCACAATATGTGAAGTGTGGGTGAGTGAGCTTGCAAAAATTGTCTATGAAGATCAATTATAGGAATTTTTGAATTACACATTAGATAAGAAGCAGATGACTTCTTTTCCCTTGCAACTGCGCTGATAACTATTTTTGTCTAAATTAAAATACAGCCATAGAGGCAGTGAAAATCTGTCACTGCGCATCACAAGCTGCCCAAGCTTATTGATAATTTTCTTCTTTATGACTGAGGTTCTGCAGAGCCGTGGTTTTGGCACGGAGCACTGTGCAGATGAAGCCAGAGAGCAGCAATCCACTAACAACCTACGATTTATATGCAGCTTGGGCAGAAATGGCCCTTTACAAATGAGTTGGTATGAATGAAAAGAAAAATGCTCTTAGCCGTGGCCATTTTCTGATGTGTTGGTATAGCTGAATGATGCAGTGGGGGCTGTGTATTCTTCTGTCATACCACAGCTGGGCAGACAGCGACAGGGGGAGACAGCCTTGTTCCTGCACCTTCATTGTTTATAAATACCTTGTATCAGCCTGTTCATTGGATATTTCTTAATGTGGAATAGCAGTTTTTGCCCCAAGAGGCTACATATAAGGGGAAAGACTTTTGCAGACTCTACGCTGCTGTTGAACATGACTGCCAGCACTGCCTGGCTGTGCCTCTGGCTCAGATTGTAACTGAATTCCAGAAAACCAGTAGGATTTAAAGAACCCTTTTCAAGAGAGAAGTAGCAGTTCTTATTCACGGGAACTAGATGATACATCATCTTTTGAGCCTGGGATATTGAAAGGCATCAGAATGAAAGTCACAGGAACATAGAGAGGACAAAGATGCAACTAACTATGCAGCCTGTGTACAAATCTCTTTTATTCCAGCATCTTTTAGCATCCAGTATTCTAAATAATCTTTATTTCGTAGTATCTGTTCATGGTGGAATAGGTTGATGCAGAACCCAGCCTCCTCCATTGCTTTAAACATTGTCTTCTGGAGGATTTTAAGTGGTAGCTGGTGTTCTGCTTTAGAAAGGTTGTTAACAAATAACAATTACTTGAGATATATTTTTGGTTTTAGTTATTGTTGTTTTTTGTCATTTGAGGTTGGCTATTAAGCTTTTTTGGATAACTCTTTGATATGAAAAGCTGACTACTTTCTGCTTCAAGCTTAAAAGGTTTAAGATGTAATGTGTGGGGTACGCCAACAAGTCTGCACCTCTCCCCTCATTTCCAAGGATCTATTAATTGTTCTCATCCACTGGCACAATTAATTAATGCTGCATCTGATCCATTTCACATTTCAGAGAAGCAATACACAAGATCCATTGCTCTGAGGAAAACTGGAGAGCTAAGTGGTGGGAAGAGCAGAAAGTAGAAAATATTCTACCTTAGTACTGAGGTAATTAATTCAATTATAGAGGAATTTGAAATAGTAGCATAAACCCACCTTTTATTTAAAAGTTATTTTTAAACAAAAGTTGACCTGCAATACTTTAAAAACATGGGGGGAGAAAAAAGGTAGCCTAGAGCTATTTTTTATTCAGGTAATGTTTATTCCACAGAAACTCTTTCACATGGAGTTTCCATTCCTCTTTCAAGACTTGTATTTTTGTATCCAGCCTTTGGCTAAAAATGGTTAAATGCAATTCCTTGGCAGACCATGAACATTGCACCATTGCAACAATTTTCCACCTTCATAACTTATTTTTGAGGAAGAATATACTGGGTTTGGAGCCTTTCCTTTCCAGGTAGTAAAGGAAATTTATAAGTGTGAGAAAACAATGTGAGCCAGGCCAATCACCATGAGAAATGGTGACGAGCACTCCAAAAAGAGCAATTTGACCATGCAGTGACCTCCAAAGCAGCCAGAAATTGTCATTCACTTCCTTTATGAACCTTAAATTACTTCAGTGTTTGTCGGTGTTTTTAATCACTTATTCATCACAATTCTTAACATGGAAAAGCTGTTTAAAAATGAGAATCCCACAATAGTCACTGTAAAATATTTCTTGGCCTCCAAGCAAACAGTATAGAACTAATTCTAGAAGAATTAAATAAAGTAACATGTAGGCTGTCATTGCTGAGTTCTTCAGGACAGGAATGAACACACCCACTCAGAGCAAGAACATCCAAAATCCGTAAAGTACAAAAATCGTGATTCCAGATTGAAAAATAGGCAGGCAATCAAATCTAAATTTCTTTTAGTCTTACCTGGAAGAGTCCTTTGACATTAAAACTGTCATTGCCTCATCTGATGCTTTTATTTATACTCTGCACAAAGTGCTACTATTGTTCTTTTTTACCCTATTCCCACTGCCCACTATGCTATAGAGCTGCAGAGCACAGATTATTGGATACTGGCATTTTTGGAATAAATCTTCAAAGGAAAAAGACAGACTTTCTTTCAAGTTCAATTACACAAAGAATCCAAGTCTACCTCTGTGTCTTAAATCATCAGAGTTAATAAGGAGTGGGTTTGTTTGTCTTTTAAATGCTGACATAATTTTAACAGACATACTTTGTTTAATCTATTTTCATACTAAATTTTGATACTTCAGTCCGGTGGGATTTGTTTTTCTAATAAAATATCTGGGCACTGATGCCCAATCCCACAAACAAGCAAATTATTGCTGTATTTAAGGAAAGGGTGTATTTTCTGTGGATTTGTTAATTTAAGGCAGAGTCCTGCTGTGAACATCTAGAATTCATTCACCCTAGGACCAATGTATGATTAAATTTTAATAATAAGTTTTAATTGTGCTCTCAAAGGAATTCTGTATCTTCACCATAAAGGTGTTTCTGTTCTTTTTTTCTTTTGGAATCTAAGTAAAATATAATTGGATATGGCCATTTTTTACATGATTATTCTATCTAAATTCCAAAGTAATTGAGTGTTACAGTAGATGCAGTTTCCATCTGATAAGTGGCACGTGTCCTGTTCTAGGTTTTATCTTGTAAACCAGAGTTGCTTTCCCTTCCCCATCAATGAAAACATGCAAGTGGTTCTTTAGGACATTTAAAACAAAACATTTTTTATAATGGCTCAGCTACTTTATCAGTTTTGCTTTAATTAAGCTCTTGTCACCTGTTGCTCTGCAACATGTAATTCCCATTAAGTCATGCAAAATTTAGTTTTCAGCTGCTCCAGGAGATGTTAATGTGAGCACATCAATATTCACGTGTCTTGACAGATCGTGAGGTTTAATAAATTGCTTTCTATAAAATAATTTTTGTGGAATCAGGAGTGTTCCTGTGATAGCACAAAGGAAGCCTGAAGCTGAGATATATGAAACAACATTTGCTTTTCACTGCATCTACAAGTTAATAAATTATTTCTCTGGAAAGTAATGAGGGATTTGTTTTAGGCAAATATAAAAAAAATGAAGAAGACAATTAGGATTAAAAAAGGCGCTTCACTTTCATGTGGTTAAATGCTCAGTTTGCTCATAAAGAAGGATTCTTAGTGACCCAATTCTCTTACTATTTCATTTTGGTCACCAGAAGTTTATCATGATTATGTTTTGGCTTACAGGGAAATTCAACATTTGAATTCAACAGTTTGTTAGGAGAGTGTGGTCAGAACTGAGCAGTGTGTGCTGGAATGAGGAATCCTCAGAACTGGGATTTGGTCTGAAGAGCAGCATCACATATGTCTGTTTGCATTTTTATGAATAAATCAAAAGATAGATGACAACTACGTACCTAATAAGAGGGCCATGTGTTTTTAAAAGTATTTTAATGGATTTTACTTCTGTAAATATAAAGAAAATAGAAGCAATGCATAAAAAACCCCCAGTGAACTTGTATAATACAATTATTAGCATATTGCTAATACAAACAAAAAAGGCCTTTAATATTTCAATCAAAATAACCTTGAAGAATATTATCTTTGCGCCTACCTTCTAGTGAAAGTCTGTGGAAGAAACACCAAACAGCCTTTCAGGTCTTTTAAAGTTTCATTTCCTTTTTGCTTATCCCAGGAGGATGACAGCATAGTAGTCTTTTTCCAAAAATTCTCAGGAGGAAATTAAAAATACTGCAGAAGGAAAGACAATGTAATTGTTTTCCTGGCGATTATTTGTCTTTGCCTTCATCTCTTCGATAAGGAATTTACTTCCCTCTTCCATAACTCTTCTTCCCAAATAGGTATTGTGCAAATATTCCTGTCCCCTGTAGTATGTATGACTATTATGTCAGGTTGGATACTTTGTGATAGTTTGGGGAAAGAAAGTAAAACAAAATGTGTCAGGGATCTAGGGATTATTTAGGTCCCATTAAGCAAAGGTGAGAGCTACAATGGTTTATGACAGTATCAGCCAAGTTAAATCCTTTATTTTGAAACACAAAGTGGTAACCCCGGTGTGATCAGGGTTAGGGCTGAAGAAAGAACTTGGTTTATTACAAGATCTTTTAAATATTGGTGAGTTAGAGGAAGGGATAGAGCTGATAAAGCTAATTTTTTGTTTTCATATAGAATTATAGATTATAGATTAGCATATAGATTAGCTATGGTAAAGGCCTTGCTGAAGAGCATGATTTATCTCTGGGGCCAACATCCCCTGGAAGCCTTGCCTGCAGACCCATCTGCATGAGCAGCATTACAATTTGGAAAGAACAGAGCTGGAGAGATTTGCAAGGTAGGACAAAAAAAATAGGCTTTTGGTCATACTTAGCTCTTAGCACTGTGATAGCACAAGCCTGGTTTATTGCTTTCTAACCATATATAAATTCATTAGCACCTTGGGAGCAGCCACAAGTGTCTCACTGCTCCACAGATGAAGATATTTCCAAGTAATGCTGCTGTAAATACAGAAGTTCACAGCCTGATGGTGTTGGGGGGGACTTGGGAGCTCTCTGCCCATTAAAATATGGTGAAGTTAGTTAGGATGAGGATCTGAACACCAGGTTCTTGGCAAAAAGCCGGTGTGCCTGCCTGCTTGTTTACTTTTACATTTATGTGGTATCTTAGACCTCAGGCAAGCCTGAAGGATGCTACAGTGACAAGCAATGGGAACATAGTCACCTTGGAGCACAATGCAACAGCAAGAGGGGAGAGAATTTGGGCTGAGGAAATAAAGGGAAACCCCTACTCTTATAATAAAATAATGTCAAACAGATAGTAACCAATTCAATGCATGCTGAGATGTCAAAACATGTTGAGCACCATATTGGGACCTGCTTAGGGAAAATAACAGAGCTATTTATGCTGTTACACTTTTGGACAACCTATTAATTTAATAGTAGGAATAAGCCTTTACTTTGTATGGTTGCAGGTCTGCTGCTGCTCATTCTACTTAAGTGAGGTTATAACCAGGAGCAGCTGTCAAGTTCAAGGAGTGATACATAACTTGGCTGTTACAAAGGACTGGTGCACTATGATTTCTCTTGATAAAAATATCAAAGGTAGGAAGGAATCATCACTTTCACTCTGAAGACTTCACCAATTTAAAGAAAAACAAAATATGTGTTCTTCTGAACAGGTATGTATTTCTCTTTTTACCTGAGACATCAGAAATGGGTACTGAGGTGTTATCACTGAAACTAGTTTTTCTCTCTCTTCTTCTCCCCTCATCTGCCACTTCAGTTTTTTTCTTACCATTTGATAACAATTCTGGTGCAGCTGCATTTTTATGCTACTATTTCATTTTGCTGGTAGACATTCTTATTTACATGAGTCTGTTACAGAGGATCAAAGAAGAAAAAAAAAACAGTAAGTGACCTTGTATCACATGGCTGCTTCTAGCAAAATATGTATTTAAGGGCCTTCTTAAAGGGAACTAATCTAATTTGAGCCTTCATCTAAATTATGAGGAAAACTGTATCTGTCCCAAAGGCTTTTAAGAGCCAGCTTCTTTGCTTGCAAACACTCAAAAAATATATTTATTTGGAAAAATTAAATTATAAACCTGTAAATCAGTAAACTGATGCTATTGTTGAACCTGTTGGGCAGCTGAGAGAGGCTCATGATCCAGCCAAGCAGCTAATTTGGCTGGTTAAATTTGGGATATTGTATGGGAGACCCAGAGCCAGTGTTCACATTCTGAAAGGAAAGGGGAGCCTTAATGTACATCAGATAAAACCCTTAATGACCCATTTCCTCTCCCAATGTGTGGATCAGCTGTTCCACACCATCCTGCAGAGAAGATGGAAGGAGAATCAGTCACACCTTTGTGATTTGAACACAATATAGAACTGAGCTGTCAGAAGGAGAACCCAGCTCTTCTGCTTCCCCCATTTTCTAAATCCAAACTGATGTACAGATATGGTGATATCCCAATGGAATTAGAAAGAGAGTGGATATTTAAAAGTAATTCTGGCAGTTAAAACAGAGGGGGTTAATGACATTTGCTGAGGAGATAGGCTGGAGAAAGGGAAAGGCAGAGGAGCCTGAAGTTCTCTTAGTTGGATGGCAGACAATGAGACTTGTTTAAAATCTAGGGTAGAATACCTTTAGACATGGTAGGGTTCGAATATCAGGGAAGGATGTGGTATTTTACTAAAATGCTACCACACTACCATTACAATTAACCAGCTCATGCACAGGAAGCTCTTTACTGCTTTTCTGTTTAAGAGCTGATCTCTCCTGGGCAATGCAGATGTGGATGAGACACGAGCAATGACAGTGTCCTGAGTGGAGTCCAAAAACCAAACTGGCAGTGCAGGTAGTGGACAATTAGATTTTAAAAACACTTTCTGGCTTTGTAACTTGAAATGAACCCAGCTATGTAAGTTTGAGACAAGAAATACACCACAACTATGTCAGTGTTCCAGGGGTGGACTCAGGGAGGTGGAAGCACAAATCTCTAAAATCATTTCTATAAAGTCAAATGTAATAAATCCATCAGTCCATTATGTGATCAGCTAGATGCCAAGCCAGTATTAGCATCATTAAAATGAATGTTGGAGAGCAAAATATCTTATTTTTTGTCAATCAGCAACATGATTATTTTTAAGAACCACATCACCGAGGTTTCTGTTACCAGATTAAATCTTGCCCAGACACTGTGTAAAAAGGGGCTATGTTTTGTGCACCTGTGATGTCTGCAGGTCACATCAGTGCTCCGTGCCGATGTTCTCCCCGGACATCTCCTCATGAATCCATCGGATCCATCCTTACACAAGATCATCCTGTATCCCACGGAGCCTTCTGATCGATGCATCACGGACAGAGGGGGTGCCGAGCTGGGAGCTTTTCACTAGTGCTTCACTTGAAAGTTAATAACCTGTATCTGAATAAAACGGTCATACAAAAAAGGTCATAAAGGTCAGGCAAACATTTTACAGAAGGAAATTTAATGCTTCTGAAAACCTTTCCATTTCCCCTCTGGCTGCTTTACCTGCCAGGAGCTGCTGCCAGCTATGACGTCTAGGGTAGGGTTGAGCCAGCTCCACTCAAAACTACTGAGAATGAGTCATTTTTGCCTTTTAAGATTTGGCAAGGAAAACAAACAAGCAAACAAAAAAAAAAGGAGGTGAAATACAGGACAAGGGGGAGCAAACCCGTGAGGGCAGAGCAGCACTAGCTGCTTGGTGTGCAGCAGTGTCCGAAGGCCCTCCTCTGCTCCCTCCGGATGCGGAGCTGGGGAAGCCCCACAGCCCAGGGGTCCCCTCACGGTCCCCTCAGAACCCGCCGCCACTCCCACCCTCACGGGGCCGCCGCCACTCCCGGACAGGGCTTCCGGCCCCGCAGGCCTGCGATTGGTCCGCGCCGCGGTACTGGAAGCGACGCCAGGACTCCCACGCCCACCGCGCCGTTCAAACGCAGGCGGCGGTAAGAGCGGGGCGCGCGGGGATCTGAGGAGGCCGCGGGAACGGAACCTGGAGTGGGGCGGCTCTGAGGGAGGCTCGGGGCCACGGGAAGGGGGCTTGGGACGGAGCGGCTCTGAGGGGGGCTCGTGTCCTCCCGCTGCAAGCTCCGGAATTTGGGGGGCTCCGCGCCTTCCCAGCGAGGTTGTGGGGTCGCCGCCCCTGGAGGTGTTTAAAGAAAGACTGGCCGAGGCGCTGAGTGCCGCGGGGAAGTTGACACGGTACGGTTCGCTCACAGGTTGGACTCGATGGTCTCGGAGGTCTTCTTCAACGTAATTGCTTCTATGCTTCTCCCCAGTTTAACTGCCGAGACGCTCCAGGCGCGTTTAAGCTTATGAACTTTGTCCCCAAGGAAATGCAGATGTTGCTTAAATTACATCCCCCCATGTCCATATTTTTTTACTTAAAGTGAGCCAGTCAAGTGCTTCCTGATTGTCCCTGTTCCCTTTTTCAGGTGATCGTTTGTATGAGATAAGCTGTAGAGATGTTGAAGTTTAAATGTGGAGCCCGAAATCCAGTCGAGGCAGGACCAGTGGAGCCTATCACTAGCCGAGTTTCTCGGCTAAATCTGCTCTTTCAGGTGAAGAACCTCTGGCCTGGGAGCAGCTGATCTCGGTTTTGTCCTTGTCCATTCCCAGTATCTCAAAATACAGCTTTGCTTGTTTGGATGCTGAAATCATGCCTGTGTCATTATTTGGAGGAAGCGGTAAAAGAAAGGGATAACTAAGTGAAGTTCAAAGTGTATCTGGTTTGCACAAAGTTCAGTGGATACTAACTGGTCTTATGTTTTGTGCGTCTGTCAGTGTTTTAGCCTGATGGATTTTTCCATGTAAAGATGTAATATTGCTTTCTGTGCCCTGTAATCTTCAGTTTTTTCATGGGTGAAGGAGCTGTGGGTTTGTCCTGAGATTAATTTACCTAAGGGGCTGCTATTTGATCATCTGAGATTCAACAGCTTTTTCTTCTAGAGGTGTTATTGATACTGATTGTTTAAACTATTTGTACCATGAAAAATCCTTCATGATACAATGTCAAGGAAAAAGCCAGCAGATCAGAGTCATCAGGAGGATGTAGATTGTTAAAATTTGATCACGGCTTTCTTGAAACTGTCTTTAAAGGATTGCATTGTCTAAAAGAAAGAACACCTGTAACAGCTATTACATATAGACACTGAGTTGGTGTATTTACGTCACACTTCTGTATCATTTGCCTAATTTCTGAAGATGTGATTTGAGAATGGATAATATATAATCTGCTCTATACATCTGTTACTGGTTTGAGGCTTTTCATTGTTGTCTGAGACTCCATCTGCTGTTGCTGCTTTTTTTTTTCTAGGGGAAGCCACTCTTTGTAACTCAACAGCAGATGTCTCCTCTCTCCCGGGAAGGCATCCTTGATTCATTATTTGTTCTTTTTGAAGAATGCAGAAACCCTGCTTTAATGAAAATTAAACATGTTGGCAACTTTGTCAAGAAGTGTAAGTTTGTTTAGACTAATTTTCATGTGTCACTTTATAAAACAATTCTTAAGGATATGGATGTTAGAGTAATGCTTTAGTTGCTTTTGACTGTAACCCAGGACTTTGAGCATCTGATTTTTTTGTTGGCAGAATCAACTCTGCAAAGGGGATCTTGGAAATGTTAGTAAAGCTTTGTTCAGGTCTGAGAAGATCAAATGCAAGTGGCTTTGAAGTGCTGTGACTCAAATGTGCATCCTTCTTAGTCTGTACTGTATATTTGAGGAGGTACTTTCTTGGAAAGTGAGTACTGGCTACAGCAAAGCTTCAAGTGTGCACCACAGCAGGATGTCAGAAGTTGAGAGCAGGATAGTGACTATGAGAAAAAAAGACTTGGTAATCCTTGGCTCTTTCACCTTTTAGATTACATGTGTTACCTCAGTTTTGCATGTGTAACTGGTAAAGATCATTTCTGTGCTTCAGAAAGGTTCTAAAGGAGTAAATATTTTGCTGATAATGTGCTCAGATTCTTTTTGGGGAAGAGAAAAGAAAATTTCCATCAATTTTTCCATTAAGATATAGCAGAAAGACATTTGGTTTCAAGTAACATGTCGTGCCCTCCATCATAGTTCCACCCAATGGTTTGTAGGTATTATTAGCAGACAGTAATTTTCTGCTAGTTTGAATAATTTTTAGAACAATCTCCCATGAGTGATTGATTATCATAGTTCATGCTGGTTGGAACTAGGCAGTGGCAAACTTGAGCTGAATATCTGCAATAAATGCCTGTGGTTGGTTGTTAGACAATAGACTGATGCCTCCCTCAGGCAGAGGAGCAAACCTTGCCCCTGGACTAGAATTCGCTGGGTAAAGCCCTCATGTTTAGAGAATATCCTTTGTATTGATAATGGATGGCTGGAAAGAAATTAGAAACCAGAGAGGTTCTCAGCCTCCGATGTTATGAATGGGACAGAATTATCATTGCTATGGGAACTGTCTTAGCATTTCCTGATCCTTTTGTATGTACCATATTTCAGACTTAACTCTGCATTGATACAGTCTTTTTCTAGTTCTGATGCATGCTGTTATTTATAAGAAGCATATTCTGGAAAGATTTAACATTTCTTGAGAATCTGGAATTAATTTTGGGGTTTTTTTGGCTTTGATTTCCTGTTGTTTTTTTTAAAATTTTATTCCCCAGTTTCGATGTTGTCTCTTTTTTATAAAATGCCAGTTGCCTAATGTAAAAATAAGTATTTTATTTTTATAGATGCAGAGGCTATTGCTGAACTAAAGGAACTGCAACCCAGTGTGAAGGATTTTGAAGTAAAGGGTGTGGTTGGCTGTGGTCACTTTGCAGATGTCAAAGTAGTGAGAGAGAAAGTCACTGGTGATGTCTATGCTATGAAGGTGATGAGCAAGGAGTCCTTGATGGCACAGGAACATGTATGTAAATTTTTCTGTTATGAGAGTAGGAGGATAAATTGCAATTTGCTGAACACTTCCTTCTGACACTATTATTAGAATTGAGTTAAAAATATATCTTGAGAAAGTTCATCCTACATTTCAGTGAGGCAATAAATTTGTGTGTAGTTTTGCTGTGTTTAAAAGCCGTTGTCACAGTCTATGGGTCTGTTGAGTGAGGTGCCATCCTCAGGTGCCAAAACATGTAAAGAGCTTCCCATCTAATTATAAGAAAAGAAAAACAGGTGATGAAAACACCGAATCAGTATTGATCTTGATGATGATGGCTTGAATTTTCAGACAATCTATTCATTAAGGGTTTTTTTATTTTAAAGAGCAAAGTAGAATGTCAAGAGTGGGTGTGAAGGCAAACTGTGGTGACTGGATTTTTATGGAGACCTCCTGCTAGCTTGAGAAATGTGTTACTTGGAAACTTTAAAAAGGGATAATGGAGGTTGTTGTCATAGTTTGGTGAGAAACAGAAGTTAATCTTTGCTGACATGAGATGACAAGTAGGACAGAGATACTCCATGAGAGACCTCATGAACTTATACAATATCTGCATCAGTTTTTCCCAATACGTGGTGCAGTAAGGTTGCTCCTGATATCCCTCAGCATTGTTTGTGGCTAACAGAAATGAAGCTCAACTAAAATGACCCTTTATGTGGCATAGATTGACAAGAAAGCAAGGTATGGTACTACCCTCACATGGCACTTGCTCAGGAAACAGCACTTAATAATTTCTGTGTAATTTTTCTGTGGTGCGTGCCAAGTTTTTCTAAAACTAAGGGATTCTAATGTATTCTCACTCCCTCTTATCATGATGTAACTGAACACTTTTTTGGTAGGTGTCGTTTTTTGAGGAAGAACGCAGCATATTAGCTCAGAGCACCAGTCCATGGATTCCACAGCTACAATATGCGTTTCAAGACAAGAAAAATCTCTACTTGGTAAATGCCTAGTCTTTGATTTTCTCTTCTGTCGAACGCCATTGCTGTTGGTTTATTAAAGAACAATATGATGGTTGAAATGTGCTTGTTTCTGTAAATTTTCCTTCACTACATACCATTGTTTGATATGTGCCCAGTGGAATATTGGGGAGTATAGTGGAATATCTTGCATATCTGTTCCTTTAAAATTTTATGTAGGTTATGGAGTATCAGCCTGGCGGGGACTTGCTGTCACTCTTAAACAGATATGAGGACCAGCTGGATGAGAATATGGTGCAGTTTTACCTTGCAGAGTTGGTTTTGGCCATTCACAGTGTCCATCAGATGGGTTATGTCCACCGGTATGTAAAGGTTGCTTTGGGTGCTTCTCTATTCTGTCCTCTTTCAGGACAGTATTTCACATGCTTCGTCAGAAGATGAAATTAGAAAATTAATCAGACTCCCAACTATAATTGTACCTCAGGGCATTAACTTTGATGTAAAGTTCAGACTAATATCAAGAAAGGATTGTTACATGTATTTTTCTGGAGGCTCAGTAAAAAGAAGTCTCAATGTTGCACTGTTAAAAAATTTAAATCTTTTCCATGGATTGCTGCTTTTGGCACCAAATACTACGGGAAATTAATGTGATTGTTAAAAATTGTTGTGTGCTGATTGGTGAACATGGCAGTATAGGATGTTGGAGGAGTTAAATATCAGAGTTTTCTCTCAAGGCTTGGAGACTGTTACTGTGTGCATTTTCAAATAATATTTGTATTTAAAAAATTATTCCATTCTGAGGATGTGGAAATGTTAGGAAGTATTTTATGTTCCAAGAGTTTGTAGTGGCTGCACTTAGAGCATGAGCTGTGGCTTTCTAGTGCAAGGTCACTGCCTGGATTTGGAAGATGTGCAGAAAAAATTGTGAGGGAATTTGGGAAGAAAACCACAAAATACTGTACTGTAACTCAGTTACAATGTGAGGAATGCAAAATCACCTTCCCTTTTCATCTGATATCAATAATTACTAACCTTCCATGCAATAAGGGGGACTTCAATACTTCCATATTTGCTTATCAACAGGACAACTGTTGGAAATAAGACTCACACTTGAAAGGCTTTATGCATATGGTTGAGTATAGCTGAATAGGGATATCCTGTTACCTGGACGTGACAGTAGGGAATGGTCTGAAAAGGTTCTGATTGCTTTCTTCTGGTTTACAGAGATATCAAACCAGAGAACGTTCTTATTGACCAAACAGGACACATTAAACTGGTGGACTTTGGGTCAGCTGCCAAAATGACAGTAAACAAAACGGTAATAATATGGATTAAAAATTTGTCTGTGGCTTGTTCAGATAGTCCAGTCGAAAAGGGAAAACTAACTTGGTATCTGATTTTGATTACACCTTGCTCTTCTCTCTTTTGCCTTTCTTGTCCACTATGGAGTCTATTCACAATCGTCTTTTTCCATTTGTGAATGGCTTTTCAAGCATGAGCTCAAGTATCTTTTGCAGCCCTCAGTAGATACATATTTGCTTACTAAAATACTAATACACCAGAAACGCAAAGGTAAGTGCTTTCTCATGATGCTGCAGTGTGATACAAAATCATACTTTTAGAGGTTCTTACAGCTGTTCAATGCTGTGTTTAAAGAGGACATAGATTTATAGTTGGAATGAGAATTGTGCCTGTTTTAATTAAGGTGGCATAACTTTGAAGGCTGGGGAGCTCTTGATCAAAATGAATCACATTTAAATATTCTGGGCTTCACTCACTAGAAAGTACTGCATCAAATCTGAATCAGTGGAGATTTTTATAAGTTGATTGTAAGTTTTGGTAACTGCATACATCTTCCAGTGAAGATTTTTAAAATGTAAATGTATCTAAGTGAGAACATGAAGTTCTGTACCATATTTCTGTCTTGTTTTACAATTTTTATTTTTCCATAACATTTTCTTTGTAATGTCATTCTTAATATCCTGTTTTCCCTGTTCTTACATTTTCAGTGCTTCTCTGCATTGCATTTTCCTTTTAAGTTTTTTCTTCACACTGTATCTTCAATCACTCACAGGTTTTTATGTTAGCCTGCCTTCCCTTTTGTTTCATTCTTTATGCCACTCAGTACAAAAATGATTGCAGCATTGGCTCCTGAATTACCTTTTCTAAGCAGTCCAGAAATTCAAATATTAGTACTCTGCTGATCATGAACACTAGGTAAAAAGCTAAGGGTGACCTTACCTATGTAATGAGGGCAGAGAATATTTATGTCTAAATCTGACAATTTTTGAAGTTTCAGCTATGATGTCCCTGTTAATACTAGTTGAAGCAGAGTATTTTTGCTGTTTAAAACATCAGTTTAGTATTTCTGTGCTTTTTGGAATGCTGCTTTTCTACTTTAGCAGTTTGTACTTTATAGTACCAATTAGCTCTGATAATTTGAGTCTTTATATACCAAATAGCTTGCTTTGTTGGTTTATCAGCAGTTTCCTTAACCTGGTACTTATTTGCTAAACAGCTTTGCTTAAAATTACTTACTTCACTTGGAGAGCTGAAAATTATGTCTCATTAAAAAAAAAAAAGGGGGGGGAAAAAAAATCTAAAACCTTTGTTTTATTACCAAGATGACATTGAACAGAAGGTGCTGTAATTCCACTTGGTTTATCTTTGCTCTTAGGTAAATGCCAGGCTTCCTGTGGGCACACCTGACTACATGGCACCAGAGGTGCTGACAGGGTTGGGTGGGGATGGCAAAGCCTCCTACGGCCTCGAATGCGACTGGTGGTCCCTTGGAGTCATCGCTTATGAAATGATTTATGGAAGGTCTCCCTTCACTGAAGGCACTTCAGCAAAAACTTTAAATAACATCATGAACTTCCAGGTAGAGAATCCTTTCCCTCTTAAGTAAAAAGGTTATAACTAAAGACTGCTTTTCTCAACTTTTTTTAAAGTTTATGGATGTCTCTTACTTCATCATGTTCATAAAAGATTTGTAATATATCCATTGTATTTTATTTATATGTCTTTGTATTATAGATATCAAGTTATTTTTTGTAATAGGAGTCATCATCCCTGATTCAAAAAATCCTAAAACACAAACCTTTGGAAGTTTGTGAGAATTTTCTGGGGAAGTGTCTTGTTTTACTATTCCATTTATGTGTGCCATTGGCCATTGTTCAGCATAAGATGGTGACCTGGGATACCATTTGCCTGGGTGGGAATGGTTGTTCCTGTGTTCTTATCTTTACTGCAGTAAATGCATATAAAAGCCTGTTTTGATAAAATGCACCATGCTTTTATTTGTGTGCTATAAATATTCATCCTTTGTACCTGACATATCTCAGCATAATGAAACTTAATTTTATTGGTCTGAGCCTGTTTTCCTATTGAGCAGAAATCTATTTCTTTCTAATGCAGAAATTTCTGAAGTTCCCAGAGGATGTGAAAGTTAGCAGTGACTTTCTTGACCTGATCCAGAGTCTGCTCTGTGGGCAGAAGGAAAGGCTGGGTTATGAGGGTCTCTGCTGCCATCCATTTTTTTCTAAAATTGACTGGAACAATATCCGTAATTGTAAGTAGAATAAAATTGTATTTATAAGCAATTCCTGGGCTTTTTGGTAAAGGGAAAATTTGTACAATGAGTATTTAAGTGTGTTTGATCTGAATTATTCATAATGAAGCAAGATTGGTTCCTGGAGCAGGTGTTTCTAACAAAACAGCTCATTTTGGTTTTTGCAAAGGCTATGTTAACATCCCAGGTGAAAACTGTAAGGTAAGAGGAAGTTTAGTAGTTTAGTAAAACTCCATATGAATTTCTGATGTAATTGCTGTATTACTGCAGATGCTAGACTGGAAAATCAAATGGTCCTTTCCATGTCCTTCCTCAGATTAAAATGCATCAGTATGTTTGTTCAGGCCTTTCCCACCTCAATTTGCTTAATTTTGGCTTCATCTTTTGTTGTTGTTGTTGTGTCTTCACCTTTCTCTTTTGTTACTTGTGAACCAACTTCACTTAAGGTTGGTTTACTTTTTGTAGTTCCAGTAGGTCTGTGGCCATAGGGCCATTGGAGTTTTTTGTCAAAGTCAATGGGGATAGTGTATTACTACTTTTTTTGGTCAAAAATCTGTTCATTCAACTAGGAATAGAATAAAACCAGTGAACCAGATAATTCTCTATGCAGAAAACTGTTTATAATACTATGTAAGCAATGGATTTTAGTATTTGGAAGTACTGAGGCACCAGCTCCATGGCAAAAGCAAATATTTCACAGTTCATCAGTGATCTCTGTATGGGGATCTGATTGTGTTGGAGAGCATTTTAAATTATTTGAACTGTAATATTATCTGGGCAAACAACATGTCTGCCTTATGTTTTTTATCAAATGTGCTGTAAGGGAATGATTGTGCACCATTTTCCATGATATATTGCTAAGCCGGTGCTTCTACTTTTGATGATCATCTCAGCACTTCAGCTGTCAGCTCCACAGACTGTTTGCTCACTTTTCTGTTGATTCATTAATTTTGAACTTGTGGAGCTGCTGTTCTGTTAAATTCCATTGTTTTTGCTCTTCGAGAGCCATTGAGCCTCGAGCCCTTTTCATCACTTTAGCATACATTTCCCAGTGCTCTCTGCCTTCTCTCCCCAGAGCCCTGCCTAAACCACCAGTTTCTGTTCTTGAATTTTGTGTTGTGTTTCTATCACATTATCTCAGATATAGAAAGAAGAATGACATGTGAGCATATGTTCTGGTGTTTCCTTGGCAATTGTCTGTCTAGTATTCACACAGCTGCATGAGTTAATGGAGCATTTTGCCGTTTCGTGTGACAGTGGTGATGCTGATGAACAAGCCAGTAGGCAGCCCTGGTGTGGTTATGATGTTGGAACAATCATTTGGGATTTTAAAAATCCCGCTTCTGTCTGCAGCTGGCCAGCGGATTGCATCATTCCCTGTAATATCCCCATGTACCTACATGAGGATTCATGCAGTTTTGACCCCTCACTTTGTTGTTATGCCTCATACTTGATAAACCCCCACTGTAACAAGGGCAAAACACAGCAGTCTCCGTGCTTTAAGCAGCAGATTCAATGTTATCACCTATTGCTTTGCTCTCGGCAGTGGTTCTCCCTGTGCTGGTTTTTCAGAGCAGTGTTGCTGTCATTCTGTCCAAAACCTGTGTCAGGTTTGACCTGGGCTATCTAAAAGCTAAAGGTCTCTTTCTAATCTTGACCTCTGCTGATAGTGGTGTTTAACTGGAGCAATGGCAGCCTGAGAAAATGAGTGCTGGCAGAAGTCATAAGATTTAGATTTACATTAAAGAATCTCACTCCCCCAAGTTGATCTGGTCAAAGACTTTAAGGTTATGGAGTGTTGGACTTGGTGATCCTAAAACCTTTGCCAACTGACATGACTCTGATTCCCCAATTGTTAAACAAATTCTGTGTCAGTGTAGTCAGACTTTCCTATAGTCTATAAGGGCAGTGATGTAATTTCTATTTCAGGCTGAGAAAGGTAAGGAAAAAATTGGTACCTTTGCCTTGCAGGTATTTAATTATCATGCTGAGAGCTCCAGAATAGCCATTCTTAATGCACCGATTTTGCTTAAGAATGTGTCATTAAGGGGCTTTTCTGTGTTACCTTGTGTTGTTATGGTAACCTATGAAACACTTGACTTTTTAGTAAACCCCTTTCCCAAAGATCGTTGCCTCTAAAAAAAGCTCCCAACTTCCCTGGGTCCAAGTAATGTGTGTCTGTAGAAGCAGCTCCTAAGTTACAGAAACATAATTAAACCATTAAACCTAAGGTCAGCTTTATCTGAATTTGTCTCAACACGTGATTTTCCCCTTTGTCGAGTATTGTGCTAAAACACATGTATAGATTCTGCTCTCTGTTAACTTTGCTATTTAATGACTTCTAAAGCTTGTTAAACGCCCCCCCCCAACAGATACCACCACACTTCCTCCCCAAAAATAAAATAAACCTAAACTTTCAAAAGTTTGTGTTCACTTACTGAAGAATTTTCTGAAAATATTTTGGAGTTTATTTACCTGAAATAAACATATTTCTGTCTGTGTTTCAGCTGAATGATCAGGTATTTCACTGGAAAGTTGATAACAGAATCATTTGTGTACCTAAAAAGTATCTAAAATCAGAGGTAGAGAATGAGGGAATGACATACTTGAGTTATCAGCAACAAGGCTGATACAATTTGGGGATATTGTTAGTTGTCTTTTGTTATTTGAAATCCATAAACTGCATCAGATTTTTAATTTGGAACCAAAAATCTGCTTGCTGAAGTCTAGCTGGGAGATGGTCAGACGACTTTCATTGTTACCTAAGGAATATGTGTCTAGCATAAAGAGCCTTTCATTTTAAGAATTGCTTTGTAACTATAGTCCAAGAGGTCTTGAAAATGGAATGGCATATTTGAACTTGTACATGGAAATTATATGTATGAAAAAACATATGAATTAATGTCTTGTGCAAGCAGAAGAACTTGAGAAGATACTAAAGACTGATTTTTAAACTGTTTTCTGCTATTAAACAGGCAGGACCCAAATCTCATTATTCGTAAGTGCAAGACACTTGTCCTTATGAACACCACGTTGTCATTCAGTATGTTAACAGTTACACATTGTGGTGTTTCATTTAAATTCTTGTCTTCAGAAGAATGTGTTGACTTGTTTTTTGAAGTGGAGATCACTTGTATTACAGGTTGGAAATCACTTTTATTAATAGAAATGTATGTGTTGGATGATTGTCTTGACAAAACAGTAAAGGTGTTAAGATAATATTGTGGAGGTAGCTTAGAACTAGCACAGTGCCTTTTTTATAAGTGGTCTTAACGAAAATATCCTTAAATTTGTCAAGAATGAGACCACTCTTGATGTTAATTAAAAATTAACATCTGTTTTATTAAAAGAATAATTTAAAAAAATTAATTAAAGTTAAAATAATCCAGTCTGGGAAAAATCCACAAATAAAAATCCTAAAACCCGGGTCCGCAGCGATTAGAGACCTTTAGGCCTAACCGGCACAAGGCCCCAGTACAGGAAGCCTGCTATGCTGGGCTAACTTTGGCTAGTCCAAAGTTAGATAGTTAAAATGGTCTCTCCGGGAGATAGAGGCCTGAGTCACCAGCGTTGAGCTTCCCCCGCACCTAACCCGAGGCAAATACGAGCTCCCGGCCTGTGCTCTGGATTTTATAATGTCCATGCTCCACCCAGGTCCGCCCACAATCCAGCCCCCATGGTCTAGTACGATTGGTGGAGTCTTGAAGTGAGGTCATTTGATCTAGCCAATGGGATAGCTTCTTGTCCAGGGTGCTTGAAAGGCGGGAAAATGTCCTCATTGACATTCATATTGCCAAGGAGCTGAGATGCAGGTTAAGGACAGGAGACTAAAAATAGCCCTTGACAGTTAGAAAGTCTGCTCTTGGAGTTGGGCTTAGGAGCTTGTAGAATTTAAGGAAAACTAATAAAAGCATTGAACTGCACTACAAACACTTCAAAGAACTTTTAAAACAGAACAATCAACAGTCATTTTAAGGAACTTTTAAAACTGAACCATAAACACTTTAAGAATCTTTTTCAAACATACTAATTAACTTGGATAACTTGGGTATGTGCAGGAAACGACATTTGGAAGTTTAAGGCTTAAGGAAGGGATTAAATTTGGGAATATTTTATCAACAGGGATTTTTAACTAGAAACTGTGTGATTAAGTGGTTCTGAGAATTAACTTTATCTCTTTAACTAGTTTGATGGGCATTTTAAATATGTAAAGGCTAATCTGGCAATTAAAACACTTAATATGCAAAATGCAAAACTGGGGCATATAACATCTTATCATGCAACATCAGGGCACTTAACATGCAAAGGCCAATTTGGTGGATTTCATATATAACAAATTTCATCACTGGGATTGTCTGTTTTTCACACTTTCTCAAATAGGTCTGTTAGAGCCTGAGGAAGAGTAATGCCTAACCTATTTTAAAAGGCTGCTTTTCCTCAGAAAGCATTTATAGATCACCTTGTAGATCAAGAACAGACACATTTTTATCCTTAAGAAATGTTCTGTATTGCCTTTAAGCTTCCTATTTCAGTTGAGTCTTTCAGTGTCCTAGGGGAAATGCAATCTCTCTCTTCTGAATTTGCATGAAAATATTTTGAAAGGATGGAAAGACCTGGTTAAGGCAATGTTCCAGTCATAAATACACACACTAATGTAGAGTTTTAAAAAAGGGCTTTTTTCCATAAGACACATTTTATCTAATCTTAATGATAAGCTGATTAAAGTACTAGAGTGTGTGTGGTGGTTTTGGATTTTTTTTCTTTTTCCTTTTTTCTTTTTCTTTTTTTTTTTTCCCCCCTTAAACTTAGCAACCTACAACACCTCCTTTTCCTCTGAAAGTCATAATTTGGAACAGATGGAAGAGGGTTATATCTTTCCACAAGTGGGGAGGTATCTAGGCAAGGAATCGGCTTTTTTAAAACATGCAGTTCTCTACAGGATACTTTAAATGGTAAACAGAACATGTACATTCATTGTAACATATTGGAGACAAAAGGAGGTCTTTGTACCCAACCAGTTTCTGTGAGAAGAAGCATTGGGTTTACTGTCTTTCTGAGTAATACTTTTGCCTCCCTTCTGGGTAAGCCTGAGAAAAGTGCAAATTTGTCACCTTGTCAGATGTGATGGCATGGTGTTCACATTTATTTCTCAGAGGCTTATCTTGACCTCTGCTAAAGGATCCTTCCCTTTAAAGAAGCAACTGATAAGCACATCAGTGTATTTGCATTCACCAGTCTTCATCTTGTTTTGAAAATACTATAGTTGTGTGACAGCTTTCTGATTTTAAGCAAGAAATAATAACTTGAGATTATGCCATCATGTGACCTACAGTTGAAAACAAAATGGCTTGTCTGTTTTAGCTTGATTTTACAAGACTACTCTGTTTATTCTGTAGGTATTTTTGACATCAGAGAAAGGACTCCTTAGTCTGAGGAATATAAGTCTATGAAGAAGCTACCAAATAATTAAGAACATCAGACAGAGTGGATCTAGCTTTTTTTTTTTTTTTTAATTATTATTCCCTCTTAATCCTAAGTGATTTTTTTTTTCTCCAAGGTGCTGAAATGCCTTCAGAACTTCTGCTTCTCATTTTCAGCCACTGTTGACAAGTTCAGAACTACTTAACATCTAGAGGTGTTTTTGTTGAATGACTGTTCTAAGTTTTCTCTTCAGTTGCTACTATTTCTTGATAGAAATATTGTAACAAAGTTATACTGTAGAGTTGCAGAGATTTTGGACTGTTAGTCATGGATTTCAGTGAATGCAAAATAGAGGGCAAAGGATTTTTCATTATTTTTAATCTAGTATTTACAATTTCTGTTCTCATATTTTATTAAACATACAGAGGAAGCTGTAGTGTAAAACATTGGGCTCTTTAAACTAGTTTCCCACCAGCCCCAAAGGTTTGCTCTGCCTCACATTCAGTTTTATCTTTGTGCATCCATTGTTCCCCCACTGAGTGCTTTTTCATCTTTTTATGTGCATGCATAGTTAAATTATATTTTCTTTTATGCATGTGGTTTGTGTAGGAATTCTTATTGTTGGTAAGAGGAACAACTTTCTTTTTAATTGCAAGGGCTTGAAGATGACTCTTAAGATCTTATTTGCTAATTTCTGGGGGGAAGTAAGGCTTTAGATCTCTCTTTCAGAGATGAAGTTATCTGTCAGGCTCTGGGGAGTACAGAACAGGGTACTTATACAGTTATAAAAAGGCAGTAGGGTGGTTTTTGCTACCTCTTTAAAATCATTCTAGACTTTTGCAGATGAAGTGAAGAGTTTGCTGTTTTCTCTATTACTTTACCTCATAGACAGTATCTGCCTTCAAAAACAGTGTTAAAAATCCCACAGCAACCCCTTCCTGTAAGAGGAAGTGCAGAGTTTTTTCAGCAAAGGTTCTGAAACTAAAAAATACTAATCCTGAACTAATCCTCCTCTGCTGTGAATTAACTTCAACTTTGGGCTTATATTTGCATGAAAGATGATATGCTTACAAATTGTTTTCTGTTACTTCTCTGTTTTTAATCATTAAGAGTATATGCAAGAGTAGCTGGATGTTATCCTGACACTAAGTGATTTTTAAAAAGAAGTACATATCCCAATCAACAATCTATATTTCAAAATTATGTTTATGGTACATAAATATCAGCATTATATTATATATTTTTATTATAAGCAATAAAATAGAAGAAAATAATAAATTCGTGATACTGACAAATTTAAAATGTTCTGGAGCTGGTAAGTTGCAGCAGGCTGAAACTGCTTACTACAGAATCTATTTAATTTGTATATATTCCCCATTTATCTCATTCTAATGTACTTGAAACTACTGTACGTGAGCAGCATCTGCTTCGTGGAATTTCTTCTCACTTCCCTGCTTGGGAGCAGCATCAGGATGGCTCTTCAGGGAGCTGCTACCAAAGCCTGTGCACGTAGTTGGGATTTGGCAGTTTATCCAGACAGATTCTTTATGTTTTTGGCTGTTAATCCTGGTCTGGTGGGTAGCTCCAGCGAGGGAATGGAGAGTTAACCCCCCCCTGCCCCTCACAGGCAGCAGCGTCTGTCACGCCACAGGCAGGTAGGGTTAAACCCGGCATGCGGGGACTCGGGAGCAGGGAGCCTGCACTGCAGGGGTTGGAATGTTTGTTCCTGGTCCTTCAATCCTCATCAGCCCTTCGGCTGCAGGGGATCCATACTGGATCCATGGTAACGGTTTTAGCACACTCCACTTCCATCAGCTGGTAACAATGGGCTGTTCCAGCTACTGGCTGAGGAGGCTATCTCCTTTGCTAATCTGAGAGTTGCAGTGAGTGGGGACCCAGTGATGAAATAAATTAATAAATGTTAGGAAACGAGATTTAATGAGGTAGGAATTGCACAGTAGGGCTTCTGCATTCATTCCTTTCCCACACGTAGCCAAGCCAGCAGGTAGTTCGGGTGCTGCACATCACCAAGAAGAACTTGTCCTTTTGTTCCTTTGGTTAATTAAACTGAAGCAAGCACGAGAAAATCACCTGAAATTAAAAAAACGCTTAGCAAGTTAAGTGGTACCAATTTAGAAATTATAGTAAGAAATTCATTGTAATTCCTTCCATTTACACCTGTCTTCAGAGCTGATTGTATCAGAGCCAGACTGCAGTGGTGTCCCGGCAAGAGTTCCAGATCTTAAGCAAGCTCTTTTAGAGAAATAAAATCAATCTTCTTTTCCTAAAGAAAAGCTCACTGAAGTGAGCTTTTAGTGTCTATAGTTTATTAGAACCTTCTAGGAGAAAGACCAGTTTGCTGTTGATTAGAAACCCATGCTGGGAAGATTCTTGTTAGTGTTAAAGGGTAAGACATATCCCTTAGCTGACTAGCACAGGATCAGGCTTCTTTCTCAGGTAGTGTCACTGATTGGACAGGTTGGAGACATTTTCCTTTTCAAGATTAATCAGAATCGACAGACTTCTGGCTATATTACAGTAATGATTTTCTTAGCCTGGTGCTTTGATTTTATTATTTTTGTGTTAAAACCCCAACATCTTAACCTGAAAGAAAAACAAACCCCAAATCCTAGAATCTCCAATGTCCAAGCTAAATCCCAGTTTGATCAGTGTGGGAGATGCTGTGCCTGCAGAGTGGTAGCCATGTTGGCAGCTTAGGGGTTAATCTCTTGTTGCTGTAATACGCTTTGAGAGCAGCAGCTCAGTCTGCTTGTGTTAGCAAGATTAAAAGCAGAAGCTGCAGTGCCATTGCAAGCACTGAATGAGTGGGACTGTTGCAGAGTGAACTGTAGCTGAATTTTGTCCTTTTTTCTTGCTTTTTTTCCACCAGCTCCTCCCCCCTTCATTCCTACTCTCAAGTCTGATGATGACACCTCAAATTTTGATGAACCAGAGAAGAATTCGTGGGGTTTATCCTCTATGCGCCAGTTGAACCCAGCAGGATTCTCGGGGGAAGATTTGCCGTTTGTGGGGTTTTCATTCATCAAGGATTTGGGGATACTCAGATCAGAGTAAGTAGGAATTATTGCTTAGGTGGATAGGACCCCTGGAAAAATGGGAAGGTTTGTTACAGAGAGGATGGAGTGTGTGAGGAAAAGCTGTTTTAACTGACCTGTACTCTGCTGTAGGGAAGCTGCCAGATTCAGGCTTTATCTGTTGCTGGTGTGTCTTGTGCATGTCCTACTGTTCTCTGATTGTTTCTGGGATGGGGGGGGGGAAATGGGATGGAAAGATTAATTCTAAACCAGTTATTATTAAAATTGTAGTTCAAATAGTTTGAATTAGTTGTTGCTGTTAAGCAGGGAGCAGTAGGTGATTGCATTTCTGGTACTGCAGATCCCTGCAAGGAGGAGAATACTGAGGAGTTCAGAGATGGAAAAAGGGGATGGTGTTATTTTATTGGATCAGAGAGTGGGCACCAAGTGCTGGGAATGTGTAAGACTGAATCAGTGATCCATAGAAAAGGAGCTCCACTAACCTGGGAATGTGCAGTGATGGGTCAGTGAGTAAGGGAAGGAGCTGCATGGCAGCTGGCTCTGTGCTGCTGGGTCAAGTTAAATAGGAGGACTGGACATTGCTGTGTTGTGTGTTAGGAGACTGGAGATTCAGATGAAATACGCAGAGGCTGTGTGCGTGGAGGGATGTAAAGACCTCAGAGAAACATGTTTTCTTCCCATTGAAAACCAATTTCTGAGAGGATGGAGTCAGAGAAAAAGAAGACTATAAGTAGTGTGATATAAACCATTTGATGTGGTGGGTGGCTGGTTTCTGATGACAGAGCTATTGAAAAAGTATTAGTGCAGAGTGTTAAGTTGGGAAGTCCTTAGCTCAGGATCAGGAGGCCTCTCAGGAACGCAGTGGCTTTGGCTGGGTTAGTGACTCAATGCACTGTGTTTTCATGTCAACCCTCATTCCCTGCTGCTGGTTTGCTCCTTTCAGGGACTTCGTTGCCAATCTGTCTTAATTGTGTTTCATTTTGTGTCATATTGGTTGTGATAGTTGCTCTGCAGTAAGCTTGTCACTGAATTTGGTAATACTGTTGACATCTTTGATCTTGCTCACACGATGAATCAAGGTTATATGATGGTTATGCCAGAAATAAAAAGGGAATCTTTGGCTGTCCCTCCTCAGTAGAGTTGCTTTTATGGCAAAAGAGGAAGGAAGGGAGAGGATGTAAAACCCCAGAAAGTGTTTTTTTTGGTGAAATGATCTAATATTGTCAGCAGGATGGAATATTAGATCTGTAGATACCTGGGGTTAAAATCTGTCTTAATTTAGGAGTGAGATAACTTAGGCTATTATCTTTTCTGCCTGGGGAACTGCAATCTGTGTACAAGGGCTATGTGGCCGTTCAGGTAACAGTCAGAAAAGCCTCAACAATGACCATATATGTGTGGTAAAAACATATATGTAATTGGGCCCAGGACTAGAACTGAAGAGGAGAATGGAATAAAGTCTCAGAATAGTGGTGTAACTGTGCTGGAGGCTGAGAGAGCTGTAGCAGATGGACTGAGGTGCTTTCTCTGTGGAGCTGGTACTGAAAATGCGTATGGAAGTTATATTTGAATTTTGGGAATAGGTGAGAAGAGGTATAGCAAATGAATATAGATATTAATGTCCTCTGCAGAAATTTTGACTGAAGTAAAATTTCTGTTTGGTGTGGCCTGTGTTTTCTTAAACTGGAACAGAAAGGCATCATATGTTTAATTTTCTCCCAAATAATTTTAATGTGAGTAGATCTTAATGGTTTCCTGAATGAGATCTTGATAAATGCACTTCGCTAATTTTAGCAGTAAATACTTGCATTTTGTTCTAAGAAGGTGATTTAAATATGGCAAAGTGCTTATGCAGGTTTTAAAACACCTGTATTTAAATAATGCAGTGATTAGTTTATTTTCAATACCACTGCAAATGGGTCACAAAGATAACTTCTTATTTACAAAATATTGTCTGGCGTATGTTTTACTTGGGGAAATATAGTACTGTTTCTGTCCATGCTACCTTGAAAATCAAATTCTTAGATGAAGAACAGTAAAGCGTGGAGGGGACTTAACTGTTATGAATCTTGGGATGCCTTCTCTGGAAGGTCCTAAGTCATGAAGTTTATCAGCCCAGAATTTTTTAAAAAAAATCTTTCCTGTGAAAGTCTAACCTTATGGTTGCTAAGTGATGCAGATCTGTTTTCCTGTCTGCAGCATGAACCCTCTAGTGCTGCTCACAGTAAGGCCAGGCAACTGCAGAGTGCCAGTGACAAGGTCCTTGAAACTTTCAGCACTTTTAATCTGGGGGCTGTCAAACTATGAAGGTGAGGGTTATACCTTGAAAATCAAATTCTTAGATGAAGAACAGTAAAGCGTGGAGGGGACTTAACTGTTATGAATCTTGGGATGCCTTCTCTGGAAGGTCCTAAGTCATGAAGTTTATCAGCCCAGAATTTTTTAAAAAAAAATCTTTCCTGTGAAAGTCTAACCTTATGGTTGCTAAGTGATGCAGATCTGTTTTCCTGTCTGCAGCATGAACCCTCTAGTGCTGCTCACAGTAAGGCCAGGCAACTGCAGAGTGCCAGTGACAAGGTCCTTGAAACTTTCAGCACTTTTAATCTGGGGGCTGTCAAACTATGAAGGTGAGGGTTATGCTCTTGCCCTTGTCCACTGGACAGTAAGAAGCTATGGCTGAGCTGGGAGTTTCAAATACTTCAGAGAAAAGGCAGCTAAAAAAAAAAGACAGAAGAAGGATAAGAGAATTTCTCTTTTCCACTCTCCCAGTGACTTAGGGCTAGAAGGGTTTGCCTAAGTCACTTAGACCTGTTGCCAGAAATTATATAGTTGGTGTGGAGTTTAGAAGGGTCCATTGAATTACAATGCTCTGCGACCCCCTACCATGAGATGTGGGAAGAATTTGTGACCCTCTAACAAATGTGAGAGTTAACAAAAATGCAAAAGGCACAACAATAATGTGTCATAGGAAGCAATCAGGAGAAATCAAGGGCATTGCTTAAGTCATGGGTTCCTGTACTAGCAAAGCGTTTAAGTAAATCTGCTCTTTGGAGAGCTAGGCTGAGGCTGCAGAGAAGGACCAGCTAACTCCTTCTCCCATCATGACCCCTGAATTCTGGATGTGGGGGAAAAAAGCCCGTCTGATTGCAAATCTGGCTGCTGGTTTGGCTGCAAGCGTGTGACTGTGACAAGATAAGAGGCAACCAAGAGTTTAATTCCATTAAAAGCCAGCCCCACCTTACTTCCTATCCCTAACCATGGCTGATCTCCAGTGCTTAGAACAAGTGACAGAAACCCTTAGCTGCCAAAAATGTGCATCAAGTGGTGGAAGAAAATCGTTCTTGTCCTTTGCAGGTGATTAGCAGAAGCCTGAAGGCATAAGATAAATATGCTATAAATCCAGGGCTAACCAAGTATACCAAACTGCCTAATAAAAATAAATACCAAATAAAACATATCAAAATACCTAATAAAAAATAAATGCCTAATTAAAAAATAGTTTATTCCATAAATTTTTGCCTGCCTATGTCCTCCCTGTAAGGTCCTAAGAGGTGGTATTCCTCAGGATTTCTGGGGTTTTGTTTTCTGGGGTTTTTTTTGGGTTACTGGGGTTTTCTTAAAAAATTAAATTAAAATTAAATTAAATTTAAATTAAAATTTTTTAAAAATTAAATTAAAATTTTAAAAATTGATATGGATTCGTGACTGTCATTATAAAATACTGAGAGTTAAAATGGGCCATTCCTCCAAAAAGGACTACTGATTTCTTCCAACAGTTTTTTGGGTTCTGGTAAGCTCTTTCACCAAAGGTAGATGAAAGAGGAAGCACAGGATGAGCATACCAAAAATATGCTTTGCTTCAGCGAGCTCTATTCACAGATTGATGGTATCACTGTTTGGTTTTGGTTGGGTTTTTTTAGGCCTGAGCAAGCATTTACGAGGGGGCGGAAGGTACAGATGAGTATAATGCTGAAAAGAATAGGGCATGAGGGATGGGGGATGATATTATCAGCATGTGGTGTGGGAGCCAGGATTAGGACAGATGGTGCCAATCGTTGTGAGAAGGAAGAAGCGCAGGTGAGTTGGGGGTTTAGGACAGTGTCAGAAAAGGACACAGGAAGTTACAAGGTGGGATGTGATGCACAAGGTACAAGTTTGATACCAAGAATCATCTTGGAGCTTTTCCTGTGCCAGTGCTTTCTTCTTCATCTCAGCCATGTTAGGACTGGAGGAGCTTTTACACAATCAGCACCATTTCTGTTCATTCTGCTGGTTGATGCTGCTGCTGATCTAGCTGTGAAATCACTAGTCAGCTCTAAGTTAGCTTGGCTTTTAGTCATGCAGGTGCTGCTTCTTTGCAAAGTAAATCGCCACAGCCAGTGCTATCACATCTTGGTACTCTAGACTTGACTTTGGGGTTTTTTTAATCTTTCATTGCAATGTTCTTGTTGATGGAGCTGGTTACCTTTTGTTAATCTTTTTTTTCACACTTGAGAGGAAACAGCAGAAACTGCTCTGTTGTGCTAAGAGAACTGATTCAGGTATAGCAGTTAATTGAATGAAATACTCTGAGATGGTCCCAGCCTGAATGATAGCTTTGCATCATGGCTTTTGATGTTGGCTTGTATGTGTTTAATTTCTGCAATGATGCTGACTGAGGAAGAATGTAAGTGCCCCAGAAATGTGGGTATTTTCCACCTTGTCATGCTGTGTTGAGAGCTTCTATCACCATTACAAGGCTTATTAGATTAGCCAGTATTCCATTTTTCTTGATTTCCTCTGTCTGCCCCTTTCTGATACTTTGAAGGTTGTATGGATGTCCAGGAAGTTGTTCTAATACAATTTGTACACAGGAAAGAATTACTGGGAAAGCCTGTCTCCTAAAAACTGTGTGTCCAGTGCTAACTGAGATCAGCTTCCCTTGGGGATAAGATACACTGTTTCCATGGCAGGAAAATCATCACGTCACCAGGACATGTATTTTTAAGGAATTTCTTCCTCACTTTGGACAGACTGTAGTTCTATCTGTAGCCTTCTCTCCCCTTATAAAGCCAACACCAACCCTGAGTAGCAGCTCTCTCTGCAGTCACCTCATGAAATCCAAACTTGCTCAGTCTCCTGTGCCCTGTCCCACCCCACCCCACCCCACCTGGCTGAACCACCTGTCTTTTGCATAGCTCTTCATCTCCTTCCCTCAATCCCTCCTGTTCCTGTCAGGCTTGAAGTGCCTGGGGATGCTTTCAGCTGACTTACCAGGAGAAATTTTTGAAATGCAAAATGGTGCCTGTAATATTAGGCTCTGATTCTTTTAATAGGAAATAAAACCAATAAGCAAAAATAATGAATAGAATTAGCTCCTCTGGGGAGGTGGAATAGAAGACAGAAATAAAACCAGGTCTGTGAGAACTGGCTAGAGTTTTCTTAGGTAATGCCTCAGATCTGAAAAGAATGGAAGTAAAAAGGTTAAGTAGTGGAAGTAAATGGTTAAGGTTAAGGTTGAAACTATAATTTAAATGAAGATTGCTTAAGCCAATACAGTTCAGACCTGTAAAACTAAATTTTTATTTTAAGAAGATTTTCAGACTTGTCTCGGTACATATTTGCAGCTATTTACATATATTTGATTAACATTTGAAAGCAGATTCTTTAGTGTCTTTTTTAGTTAATGTGAGCTTTAATTTGTATTTTTAGACTGCTTTTCTCAACTATTCATTTTTAGCCTTGTTTGTACACCCAGCTGTTATGGGATTTAATATGCATCTTTCTCAGATGGTTGCTTTTTCTCTGTAGGAGTATAGACACACTTTATAAATTGATTTTTAAATATGGTAATTCGACGGATCGGATTGACTGGACCAGGGCTAAAAGAATGCTGTATAAAAGCATTAATTTTAAACATTTTTTTCTAATTAAGGCCTGATCATATCTGTATCATTGCCATGCAGGACTCTTTCTTCTAAGTTTTTCCGTATCAGATTTCTGAAGAGATGTATTAATATATGACCTTTCAAGGCAGCATTGGTGGATTTTGCTGTGTTTGTTTGCCAATATTAAAACCGTGTTTCCTAACCACTGCTCAAGGTGGTGGTGCTGAAGATCTGTTTGATGCAGAATTGTTGCTGCATATTTGTAAAAATCCATGTATATCCTTCTGTGCCTTTGCTGCATATCCAGTTGGATTAAGGAGTAGATTCTTCTCAGAAAATGGTGGTGACAGAATGAAACTTTCCTTGGTGTTGAGAGGAGCCTGTGCTGCTGTGTGTGGGTGTCTGGCTCTATGCAGAGAGCTGCTCAAAGCTCCTTTCCCTCTGTGGAGATAACTGGCTGCACACCAAACTGTGGCCAGGAGAAGCAGAAAGCAATGTGTGGGCAGCCTGTGTCATCTTTTATTAGTGCCTTCATTGTAATGCTGCATTTTCATCTATCAGTTAACACTGCTTCCATCATTAACTGCTTGAGTCTCTAGTCTGAATCATTTTATGTGAGGAGAATGTGACTTTTTAAATTGTGTTTTGATGTGTGTACTTAATTTTTTGGTTGCAGGTTGCATATTTAAGACTGCAAAGCACTGAAAATATGATTCTAAACATCAGGTGGCTTCCTATCCTTTTCTAAAATAAATTTAAACTAACAGGAATGATAAATTTCTTAAATGCTGAGCCCCAATTACACAGAAAGCTTAAGTAAATATTTTCCCCAGGTTTCTGGAGTCAAATTGTTTTGAACAGTACAGTTGTGTTCAGGAAAAAAAATTACTTCTAAGTGGAACTCTGAAGTTCTGCAGTGTGACTGATCATATTGATATTGATTGGGTTTGTAGGGATCATATGAATTGGGTTAGGGAATTCTCAATTTTGATTCACAGAATGTAGCTAAGGATATTAAATTCTTCCTGTGGTGCAGATTATGACATGTTGAAGTTTTTAGGGCTTTTTTACTTTGATGATAATTCAACAACCTGTTTAAAAATGAAGTACCAAATAAAGAGCATTTCTCTGAAAATTTGTTATTTTTCTGAATGGTTATGTTGACTTTATGCTTTGTTTTTGTTGCATCTATAAATCCATACAAATCCTGCAAAACTACTGCTGTGATTTATTGTTTTGCACTGTGACATAGCCACTGATGGAAAATATTAATACCGTAACTGGAAGTACACGTGGATTATTTAATATTGATGTACTGTCATTAGCTTTTATGGTACATTTGATCTGCAATGATGGCTGTTAGGCTGTGATTGCTGCACAATCACATTTCTTTTATCCTGGAATAAGTAAGTACCCAATGACTTTACAGAGGCTGCATAAATCAGATTTCTGTACATTTTGCCCATATTCATGTGCTGTTTGGCTTTGCTCTTTTAGATCTGCTTTTTCAAGCGTGGATTCCCCAGCCAAGGTCAGCTCCATGGAAAAGACACTTCTTCTCAAGAGCAAAGAACTCCAAGACGCCCAGGACAAGTGTCACAAGGTATTTATTTATGCGATTGGCCGCACCCATTGCTCCAGGAATCTGCAGCCACTGTATGTCCAGGGATCTGTCAGATGCTGCTGATCATCCAGACTCGTGGTGGGCAAAGTGCTTTTCCTTCAGAGAGGTGGCTTCCTGTCCAGTACAAAGGGAGATGAATGTAGGCCATGCTGTTGCTGTAGATACTTTTAACTTAACAAGAAGCGGCTCTGGATTTTAAACAGTGCTTTTCTCAGCGTGCCACAGACGACTGCTTTTTCCTGCAGGCCCTGCCTCTTCATCAGACACCCATTACAGCAGTACTGTTCTGAGGGTTCTTCCTCACTCATCAGCTCCTGCTTATGTAACTGTTGTCACGTCACTGCTTATGGTGAACGTCTTGTAACAGTTGCTGTGCTTCAATAAAGGGAACCTGGTGGAGTCTTTTAACACTTACTGCTTGTTTGAGACTTTTATGAGAGTTCCATTACTTTTCTCCCCGCTCTGTTCTGGATTTGACCATTTGCTCCTGACAAGGAGATGGGGGGAAGCCATCTTCTGGTCCAGCATGGATTTGGGATAAGGTTAAAGTGACCCATCTCTGCAAGTCAGGTGAAAAATGATTGTGTCTTCTTTGCTAACTGGGGTTCGAAGAATGACTGAATATGAACAAGCAGCTTGAATGAATGGGGTGACTTAGACTTACTACTTTGTCCTTAAGAAGAACTGTGCATTCCTGGAGCAGAGACAATGGTATTGGAATTTAAACAACATTTGGAGAAACATAGCTAGAAGTCTCTTGGAGACAAATTCCTTACAAAGAGAGCTCTGAAAGTAGCAGTTAACAAAGCTTTTGAAGCCCCCCTTTATAACCTCTTGATATTTATTGCAGATGGAGCAGGAAATGACGCGGTTGCACCGGAGAGTGTCAGAGGTGGAGGCTGTACTTAGCCAAAAGGAGGTGGAACTGAAAGCCTCTGAGACCCAGCGATCCCTTCTGGAGCAGGACCTGGCCACCTATATCACAGAATGCAGTGTGAGCCCTTACACCAGTCCTTTCAGCTCTGAAGGCCTGAAATCTGGTGGTCTTTGTCTTTCTCTTCCATCATGCTTTCAGTAGGGTACTTGATGGAGAGAAAATACTATGTGAGAGGCTATCTGTTGAATATGGAGCCCTGAAGTGTTTGCAAAAGCTTGCTTGGTAGTTTTATTCAAATGTTGTTTCATGGTCATGTGCTTAGATCATGCAGGAGTGACTACTGTCCTGGTCTTGCTGAAACTCTCTGTGATGTTTGTCATACTGGCTGTGCTAGAACATGCCTGGGTTGTGCTTCTTGAAGGTTTTTTTAGCCAGAAGAAGATGGGGCCTAATCAGTGCCTAGACAGAAATCTTCAAGAACAAATAGGATTAGGAAGCAGTGGTGTTGCCTCCATCTGTGGTGTTCTGAGTTCAGACTGATCCAGTTCCCCAGCACAGTGTCAGTCAGGGAGGATCGAGAACAGGTGCTATTTTTCAGGTAGAATATAAAAATGGTGCTGTAAAACCATGTCTTAAAAGATCGTTTTTCATGAGAGCTGAAATGTCTGCCCGGTTGTCCTGGCAAGATTCCAGTGAGGATATTTTCATTCATGCAGTCATTGATAGACTCTGTTTTTTCGGTTGGATATACAATTATGTTTCCTCTCTTGTACCAAGAACAAAAATGCAGCTACTCTGTTCCAGCGAATTGAAAACCATTTCTGATGTCTTGGTTTGTTGGGAAGCACATCTTAGAATGGGGCCAAGTGATTTTCCTATACTGAATGCTAGTAGGTAAAGAAATAAAATTCAGTTTGTGTCTTTCTGTTGATGAATAAAACTCAGTTAATAGGAGCACCACTCCACTGGTGACTCCAAATTTGGAGGTAAGGCATGTGGTGAGATACAGACTCAACTCTTGTCTTCCTTGTAGAAGTTTAACAATGATTAAAGCATTTGACTCACTTAACAGCAACAAGAAAAATGTAAGTAACATTAAGTTGAAGGATTGTATCTAGGTTGTGAATTAATAGTGCTGGATAAAATATAGATAAATGCTGTCAATAATGGATGCTTTTTGTGATCTGTGTTTGGTTTTTGTCTCTAAACCTGATGTGAGGAAGTGGAGATTTGAACTAAGATTTAAGTTGAGTAAAGTGTTTGTAAAATGGGCTGCTTCTGTTCAGAGAGGAGCAGCACTGGCCATGAATTTCATTAGGGTTCCATCACTGGTGCCTCCATTTTTTTGATGCCTCACTACAGCCAAGGAGGCATTTGTGTAACTGAAGATCTTCATAATACAACCATTTGAGAAACCAAAGCCTATGTATTGAACATTTTGCTTTCTGCAGAGCTTAAAGCGAAGCCTGGAGCAGGCACGGATGGAGGTGTCTCAGGAAGATGATAAGGCACTACAGCTACTTCATGATATCAGAGAGCAAAGCCGAAAACTGCAAGAGATCAAAGAACAGGTATTCCTGCTTCTTTGGGGAGCAGAGTGGCTGCCCACAAATAGGCATTCTTGGCATATTCTGGCTCTGGTGCCAGGATTATGTTTGGTGTTGATAGGCTATAATAACTCCCAAGCTGTGTGATTTCACAGGGGTTCCTTAATGATATAGGAAGAAACAAAATTCCACTTGTGTATTTTGCAAGTAAGCACAAACTGCAAACTTCATGCTTTTCTTTTCCTAGTCCTGAAAGTACTTTGTCTATAAAATCAGCTTAGGAGAAAGTTGCAATGCTTTAGTAACATGCTGCACTAGAAATGACCTATCCATTTTAAATGGTAAGGTATGGAAATTTCACAAGTTAATGAATCTTCACCCGGGAGAGAACTGAGCTAACCTGAATTTTGTGTTGGGTTTTTTTTCCTTCTTTATCTTACCATTTAAAATACTAAATAGTATTTCAAAATAGAATATGTGTTGCCTAACTGTTCTTTTCCTGATTTGATCTGTTTGCGAAATAGAAATTCACCATTTTCTTTTCCACCCAAAGAATGTTGAAAATTCATTAATTCACATAGTTGTTCATATGGAAAAAAAAAGTCAACATTAAATGAAAACTTCGTGACAAATGTGGTCATTGCAAGAGAGAACCCATTCAGTTTTATGAATTAACAGCAACATACTGCTTTGAGAAAAAGAAATTTGCTATAGCATTCAAACAAATCTTCGTAATTTTCTGTTGGTTTTCATCTTCAAAGCACTTTACAAACATTAACTGACTCATTTCAAAGTCTCTGAGACAAGGAAGCCCAGAAACCTTGGTTGTAATTCTCCAGACATGAGTACCTCTTATGTAGAAAGTAATGAAATGCAAACCCAACCCTCTGGATGTAGCTGGCCTCCATAGACTTCCCCAGCATTCTTCTGGGTGATTGTTTTATGTAATACAAGGGATTTAAAACTCCCTGCTCTCTCTTCTGGTGTTTTGCTAGCAAAGTTGCTTTAAATACTGAAATGTGGAACATTTTTGATGGTTTTAAATATCCATAGATTCTTAGGCAGTAAAGACAGAGGAAACATAATGCAAGTAATTTTTAATCAAATGCTTTGTCCCAGAATCTCTTAATTTGGCTTGTGAAGATTCACAGTGGCATAAAGAGGCTGCTTAGTTCAACAAATTAATCCTGCAGACTTTCATGTCTGTGATGACCTTCTGAGCTATCTGAAACACGTGTGCAAGAACATTGCAACCAGAAATGCTGAGAGATTTGTGCTGACTCATATAAGCAGGTGGATCTTGGCCATTAAAGACTTGGACCATGATTTTTAAGTCAGAGGGAACTGAGAGTTGGAAGAGTCCCTTAGAGTTTTGCTGTTGGAAATGTGAGGCTTGAGGGAGAATGAGTCAAATCAACAGCAAATCAGAATCTTCAAAACCCAATAATTAGGCATTTGATATTTTCAGAGCAAAGCTGTAGGGTCAACTTAACCTCAGGTATTTGAACAGAAGAGCCTGGTGGGTTTGTTGGGTTTTTTGTTTGCTTGGGGTGTGTGTTTGGTTTTTGTTTCGTTTCGTTTTGTTTTTTTGTTTTAAGAAAACCTGTGCTCTGGTCGTTACTTGATGAAGAACTGTACTAACAGACAAACTTGCAACAAATCAGAATCTGTATTTTTTGAAAGCCCCACTCATTTCTATGTAGGTCCCTGATGTGATTTTCTTCAGGTACATGCCCTGAACTTTGCTTGTCTAGTAATCTGCACTTAAATACCTCTTGTTATTTTAAAACTCCCACAGGTTTGTTCTGTGTTGCCTTGAGTGGTGTGGCCTGTTTCTCTGACCTGATCTTGAGACTTACTCAAAGACAGTCTTGCAAATGTGATGAAACAAGAAAACCTGAAATATTACTAATTATCTCCTTTCTTCTTTTCTCCCTCCCCATTCTCCTCCCTTCCCAAACAGTCATTGTCACAGTGGCAACTATTATCATACCTGTAATTCTTTGGTCAAGTGTTCGCTGATGTAAAAGCCCAGTATTTTAGGAAGTCTGAAAAAATGATAATTTCTGAGCAGAACATTTATTCCTTTAAACAGTTCTGCCTTTTTTATTCACGAATGTATTTGTATGAAAAGAATATTTGAGTTAATACATGCTTAGTCATTATAAAAAAGCTCTAATTCTTTCCAGCAAGAAAATAAGATCATCCTTCCATAGGAGATGAACTGGAAAGAGTAGGTCCCTGTCTGGTTTACAAACTGGAGAACCAATTTTGGGATTACAAGCCAAAGAGCCATTCTTTGCTCCCTGTAAGGGACAGTAAAGCAATCTGCTAAAGACTCAGCTTCTTTCAATATCTGCATAAGCTCTGCATGCTGGAGAATGAGGGGCTGATGTCAGGGTCAGTGCTCATGCAGTCACTTGTCAAACTGAAGGCAGCTGCCTGTCTGGAGGGAGCGATGACAAACCTGGTTCTGTCATGAGACAGTTACTCTTCTGAATAAGGGAGTAGTCAGGCATATTGGAAGATATTAAATTGGAAAGAAAGACTCCCCCACTGTCAGTCCTTCATAATCTTTGTTCCTAACTCTTGATGTGCACTTTTCTACTTGTTCTCAGCTTCGTAAAAAATACTTTGATTTTGGAGAGAGTAAATGCTAAACGTAATTAAATTATTTTCTTCCAGTGAAGATATGTGAAGCAATCTCTCAAGCTAGTCTCAGTTTGAGTTCCCAGTCTCATTGAGATAGTCAATTCGAATGTTCTTTTCTTCTCCCACCTTCCCCATCCAAATGCCCTGTGTTGTAGTGCATGGGGAATCTTTATTTCTGCCTGTATAGACAAATATCTTTTATGAGCAATGTGAGTTTTAGATAGTTTTTCTAAGATAATATTTGGTTTTAGATTGTCTCCCATACAGAGCAATGTGATCCTTTTTAACTCTGTCAAGAGAAAATAGCTGATGGCTGGAAGCCACAGTGTGCTACCCCTCTGCTTCTCCTTTCCTTTTACCCAAGCTGTGCAGATCTGTGGTAACTGTCATGCTATCAGCCTGAGAAAATAGATCTTGAGGGAGTATCTGGGCATTTTGTAGAGACATCAACTCAAAAGCACATTTCTGTTTCAGGAATTAGAAATGTAAGTAATTTTTATCATTTGTATGTAGATGTATGTATGTGCTCCTGCACTCTCAAAAACTCAATGTTTTGACTTTGAGGTTTTGAGTTGAAAATGGCAAGACTCAAACCAGAACACCATGGATGTTATTTTAGTTAGTTTTTACTGTTTTATTTTGTACTTTACCTTTCTTCTACTTGCTCTTAAATGCATCTCTTGCCTGCAGTCAGTATTCTGGAATCTGCTGCTCTAAGCATTTTCCTTGTTGTCTCTAAACTGTCATCCCTTCTCCTTCCCTTCCACCCCAACTACAGGAATACCAAGCTCAAGTAGAAGAAATGAGGCTGATGATGAATCAGCTGGAAGAGGATCTGATCTCAGCTCGCAGGCGCAGTGATCTCTACGAGTCGGAGTTGAGGGAGTCCCGCCTGGCAGCTGAGGAATTCAAACGAAAAGCTGCCGAGTGCCACAACAAACTGCAAAAGGTAGTTTAGGCTTCATGGGAGAGGGGGCTGAGGCTTGCTGGAATATCTTGTGCTGTTTGACACATGGGCACACGAGTTGTGGGTGTGCCCTTCAAAGATTAGTGTGGTTTGTACAACTAGTACGACAAGTTTTTCAGTTGTACACTCAAAATGATATGATTTATACTTTGTGTAACTGCTGCTGTTTAAATTGCATGAGATGATGACTGGATAGAAGCCCAACTTTTCCTGAGATTTTCATGTATTTTCTATTTAAGTTACAGGTTAAAGATCAAGGAAAAAATGAAGCAGGAGAATTGTATTCCAAACTGGAAAAGGTATGTTACTTCAGTGTCCTAGAATTTGTTTCCTGGGTCTTTCATTTTATGCACAGAAACCAAGAATGTCTTTGGCTAGTCAGTGACATGCATAGCCTCACAGCCCCCACCCCCTTTCATTTCAGTTTAAGACATCTTGGTGTGATTTACTGTCCTTTCTGATTTGATATAAAGCTGTCTCTGGATAACCTGTTCTTAATTGATTGTTTTGAGAAGCCAGGCAAAGACAGGCTGTTATGTGTCATCTGAGTTTGGAGTCAGGTTTGGGATACATCAGGGTTTTATTTATTCAGAAAGAACAGCAAATGAAAATCAACAAGAATTCTGAGTGTTCTCACACTGAACAATCTACTTGGTAACCAAAATATGAAATTGGCTGGGGGTGAGCAAAATGGGAATGGATTTGCCAAGGAGTGTTTTGGTGTGTTGGAATTATAGGGGGAAACGAAGATTTTTGGGAAGTGAATTAAAAGAAATATGGTATCATAAGCAAAGAGTATTTTCTCCTCTTTGGTTTTGACTCTTTCTCTCCATCTTTTTATCTAACTATAGATCAATACAGAGCAGCAGGCCAAAATCCAGGAGCTGCAGGAAAAGCTGACAAAGGTAATGACTGGATGGTGAAAGTGAGTTTTTCACAGGATTTCCAAGTGAGACCTTAATGAAGAGGAGGGATGCATTTTGTTTTACCCTCAATAATAGAATTAGTCATAGCATGGGGGATGATAAGGAAAAGGGGGTGGGAACTGGTATCTGAAGTCACTGGTGCTCTCAATATGCTTTTGGCTCTTGAGACATGTCAACAGTGTTTCTTTTTACAAATGAAGCTGAGTCAGAACTGGAGTAGTGTAGAGAAATTCTCATTTAAAGGCCTGTTTGGATATGCTCTGGACAGTGCACTGGTCCCTTGCTTCTGAAGGACAGGGTACTAGAGAGCTGGTTTTAGCTCTCTAGTAAAACACATGGTGGATTTGGTTTAGTCTCCTAGTATACTCTGCTTTAATCACTTAACAGTTCAGTTCTTCACAGATTGTTCACAGTAAAAATGTTGAATGCTGAGGATTCACAACAGAATTAAAACACCTTATCAATATTTGCTGAAAGAAGTGCAGAATATCTAATATTTGCTGTCGTGGTCAGTCTGGCACTTAAGGTGTCACTGTAAGAATAGTCAGGGAACTTCTCTTATTGGAATCCTTCAGCAGAAAAGAAAGGGGTTGTTATAATAATCCCTTGATTGAGCTTTTCAAACTTGGCACCTGCTGAGAGGGGGCTTTTTCAAGGGTTAATAATCATGAATGTGAATAGGAGGCCAAAACGACATAGAAATAGTACTTCTAATATTTCAAAACAATCATGTTTTAATCCCATCTCCTTTTCTACCTGCATTAATGCCAAGGAATTGTCTGTAAGCCAACAGGTTGGTTATTCTCCTCGTCCTTTAGTAAGAGTATTTTGTGAGTTCTTTCAAAGAACTTGGGCTGAATTTGGGGGTAGACATAACTTTGAGGATGTAGAGTCAAGTAACTTGCAGTATAGCAAGACAAACGTGTATCCTAAGTTTTAATTTTTTTGTGACATACAAGTAAAAATTATGTAGCAGAAGTTAGAATTTGGACTCCTGCGCATGTTAATTTAAGACTGTTTGGCCAAAGTTCTATAGTGGTTCATCTTGAAGTTCTGAACCTTTCACACACCAAATTTTTGTATGTGCTTTTCATATAATACCTTTTTTCTTCTCTTTTAATCTTCAGGCTGTGAAAGCCAGCTCAGAGGCAACTGAGCTCCTGCAGAATATCCGTCAGGCAAAGGAGAGAGCTGAGAAGGAGTTGGAGAAACTGCAGAACCGGGAAGATTCTAATGAAAGCATGAAGAAAAAATTGCTTGAAGCAGAGGTGAGTGCAGAGTGTCTGTCTAGAGTAAATTAGTTACTGGGATGTGTCTTAGTTTAGGAACCCCCATCTGGGTGGCTGTGAACAGCATCTATTCCTGTAGTAATTCTTCAGGGGAAAGTGTTATTAGACATAAACCCATTTTTAATTAAAAACCATATTTCTTTGAGGAAAACGGAGGGGTTTTATTTTCAGTGAGGAGTCAATAAGGACATGTGGTTAGCCTGGGGGATTTGGGGCATGATGAAGATTCAAAATATGAAAGCCAGCCGTATATATTGACTCCTTCAGCCTATTTTCTCTAGAAACTACTCTTTGCTTTGTGCTAGTGCAGAGTTGGGTGGCCTAAACAGCAGCTCATAATTACTCTGCAGGAACGGCGCCATTCTCTGGAGAATCAAGTGAAGAGATTAGAGACTGTGGAACGAAGAGAAAACCGCCTAAAAGAAGATATTCAAACTAAATCTCAACAGATTCAACAGATGGCAGAAAAAATTCTGGTGAGCAGAGGTGAAAATGAAAGTTAGAGGGTAAGAGTTTGTAAGAAAGGGGTAGGGAAGGATCAGAAGACATAGAATTGAATTGAATAAGGTGGAAATTATTGAATAAAGGGATTTGTTTCCTGTACCAGTCATACTGGAGAAAGCTCAAGCATTCAAATATTATTTGGACCTCTAGTTAGAAACTCACTCCTGTACCTTTAGTCTCAATAGTGCTTCAAAATCGTAGTCATCTCAGTGGGAAAACTTTTCAGTTAACACAGTAATATTTAAATTATTTACCTAATGATTGTTTCAGAGGTAAAACATTGTGAGGGCAGGTTACTGTAACAAAAACATCTATCTTTTAAAGTAAATTACAGAGGAATTTAGGGGTCAGATCTATTAGAAATGCTTACATTTTGAAGCAGAGAGAAATTAGTAATCCGAACTGTTCATCTTCAAAGGTGTTTGTTAGGAAACCATTTGCACCCCCATAACTTCTCTGTTGGCAATTTCTTCTCTCTTTCCTGGTTAAACCTATTAAGGCAAGTTAGTATGTCAGTCTCTAGTGAATCAAGCAGAGGGTGTTTCTAATACCTTTGCTTCCCTGGGACAGAAAGCATAATTTAATAGTGGAATAATTAAATTTATTTTGCCTTCCTCATGAATTTTCTCTGTTTGTTGCCAATATGACAAGGAAAAAAAGGATTACATCTTACTGGCAGTAATCCCAAGCCAAGACACACCTGAGAATGTCAAATGGAAATGTAAAAATAAACATATTTGGAGTCAACAGATGACCCAGGCTTGTTCGGGGTGTACAGACTTTAGCATCAGAATGCCTGAGCACTGTCAAGAAAAGGTAGAATCAGTTCTTTAGTAGTGCTGTTCCTTTCAAGTTGTTTTGATAGCAGGAGTGCATGGTAAGTGGGAGACTATAGGTGTGCTGAGCACAGAGCCAACTTTTTGTTTAGAAATAGTGTAAAACTTTGAATTGTTTCATAAGCCTCTTGTGTATATTTGGGGATTGTTCCTTGGTTTTGATTATGTTCTCTGTGGAGAAGAAAGTGGAAGGGAAGGCAGAAATATCAACTAATTGTTTTACACCAAGGGATATGTTTAGCTCTTCTTATAGATAGTTTCCATGGAGTCCTGACAGAATGTTGGAGAGGCACAAAAGTATTTTATAAAAAAAGTCAGAGGCATTGAAGAAATAATCCTGTAGAGTCTTTCCTAGTCCCTTGCTGCTGATCTGGGAGCACAAGGTACTGGTATTCTTTTTTTCTCCATTCCTACCCTGTACCTTCCCTCAGGTTGTCTCTTCAAACATTTTTGACTTTTTGTGGTATAGAAAGGTAAGAAGGAAGTTGAAGATACAGAATTGCATAGAATAAGGTGGAAATTGTTGAATAAAGGCATGGTTTTCATGTACACTCATGTAGCAGTACCTGAGACACACCTGCTCATCTGTCTGTAAGGAACCAACGAAGAAGTAAGAAACAAGTTAGAGAAAATACTTCTCCCTGCCTGAAAGTGCAGATCATTGCTGTGCTGCCAATAACAAAGTCAGTGCTACATAGAGAATACTAAGTGAGA
>NW_008240086.1:39510-83446 GCF_000691975.1 Corvus brachyrhynchos | reverse complement strand
CTGGCTGCTCAGTGCCACTGCAGGAACTGGTGAAGCTTCTGCTACAGTATGAACAGTCTGATGCTGGGAGCTTTGAAGCTGCTGCTGATCTGGTTGCCTGATTCTCTGCCAGGACCTGAAACGTGTGGGTTTCTGGGGGAGGTGAGTTGTCCCTCTTGTTGCTGGGAGACATATTTCAATTGCAAATAGCAGCAATCTCCATTCCATGCAGGAGTGTCAGAGACTAGGCACTGTTGATGACCTACTTTTGGTGAGCCTCCTCTTTGATTCTCACTTCTGGAAAAGGAGGTCTATTACAATTACTGTAGCAAAAAAGCGCCTTCAAGATGAGGAAGATCAGGAAATGTCTTCAAGATTAAGATCAGGAAAGAGCATATGAAAACACTATGAAAAGCACACACAAATATCAGAAATTTTCCTGTGCTATGCAGTAATGAGGGCAGATAGGAGATCCAGATGCACCTCAGCACCTGAACTTGTCTATGCAAGAGTCAGCCCATTGGTAGTGAATGACAGACCTGGACCTGCTCCTGTTCTAAGGAAATTGTTGGAATGGCAAATATGACAATAAATAGCATAAAGTTGTAAACTCGGCTCTTTAGAGGTGTCCTGTTGAAAGGTGATTATAGATATACCCCAAATAATATAGTCAGACAACAGAAATAGCTAAATGCTGAACTACAAATTATTTAAGTCCTTACTGTGCATGGCTGAAACTATCTGATGTGAAATAAAGAGGCCAGAAACATTCTGGTATGTTCTACCACATATATTGCATCCTCCACTTTTCATTTTTGCAGCAATTTATAAATAGTATTTCTGACAACATTTGTCCAAGGAATACAGCAAAGTAAGTGCTGTTCCCCCTCTGAATGCAGAATGAAAAGCACAGACACCAGTACCCTGTTTTTGAGGTCTGCAGTGAGAAAACAAGTGAGAGACCTTGTTAAAAATAGATCTGAACTTCCTGTGATGCCACTACAGCTGTAAAAATGTTTATAACTACGTATTTTCACCAAATGTCCTTGGCCTATCTTTGGGTATATTTTACTGGGAGATGGAGATTCTTACTATGGAAGTACAAATCTTTGTCCTTAGCAGTGTTCTTGCTCTGCAGTAGATGGGTCAGCAGCAATATGCAAACTTCAAGCTGATAATGTTTAGGTCTCATAATGCTTTTTTTTTTATCTTTTCTTTTTTTTTTTTACCATGAAAATCCTGGACTTGGGATTTTTATAGTGTGAAGCCTTAAAAAGGAGAATGAATGTTTGGTACCTGTGTAACACATACTCACAGCACCTACCATTTCCTTGTGTCTGAATATGAATTTTTACTGCTTTTAGGAGCTGGAGGAAAAGCACCGTGAGGCTCAGATTGCAGCACAACATCTGGAGTTGCAGCTGAAGCAGAAGGAACAATTCTATGAGGAGAAACTCAAAGTAAAAATATCTTACGTTCCTACAAGCTTTTGTGGGTAGAATGAGTTCAGGGAAAAACAGTTGCCTTTAGGCTCTGATTGCTTTGTCTTGTGAGTTGCCTTCTTGTTACCAGTGCTGTAATGTTGAGGGAGCTTAGTGGAATCTAAATCAGTTTTCTCCTATTTTTTCTGCCATTGTACCTTATCTGTCTGTGGCACTGGATTAGGAGAGGTGGCATTTGAAGCCAGAACTATAGGAAGGCATTTGTTGGTTGTAATTTGACTTCTGCTGACTAAATAATATTTAGTTAACACTGTTGGATCTCATCCCCTGAAGAAGCTTTCAGTTCCCACTGATTTTCCCTGAGTTTTCACTCAGCCTACCTGCAAGTTTTAAATGCAGAAAATAGTAGACCATTTCTGAAATTCTATCTTCTTGGAGCTGGAACATCTGCCAAGAAGCCACAGAAACCACCCACTTTGTTTTTGTCTTTTCCAAGGTAGCATTAACAAACAGTTAGAAATAGACACCATCTAAAATTAGGAAAAACAAGCTGGCAAATAGGAGTATGTGCACTGGCTAAGGATTTTTCTAAAGAACTTGCAGTATGACACCCAGTAAATGCATTTTGTAAGAATCTTTGCTAAGAACAAATTATTCTTAGTAGAAACAGTCTTTATCTCGTACATTTATCTAGTACTTTAATTCTACATTTTAGCTTAAATGTGAGAGGATGTAGTATTTAGGAGGAGAGAAGAAATTTCTGTGGGAGAAATGTGAAGGAAAAAAGAAAAGTAAGGTGTGCTGACAGATCAGAGCATGTGGTTATCAGTAATGAGAGTGATAGAAAGCAGGAAGATCAGATGTAGATGTTGAGAAAGAAGTGTTGATATAAAAACTGGAAAAGAGGATAGGCATTGGAAAAAGAATAAAAAGAAAGAGAACTGGTATATTATGGGGGCCTTTGAATGTAGGGTTTAATAGGAGAAATCAGGAAGCCAGGTGAAAGAGGTTCAAAGGGATAAAACAGGACATGGGGTTTTTGTAACTGGAAAAGTAAAAAGTATCCTGTGGTGTCCAGAAGTTGTGCCTTTGAAAAACTTGTCTTTGAAGGAAGAGACCTTCAGTTTAACAACTGATTTAGAACTCTGGTCATACATACATAACATGCATTTCTAGAAAAATGTAGCAATTTATTACTTTAGTCCTGTTAATGACAGCTATTTGTGCCACAAAAAGAAGTATTTTACTTTGCTTTAAATTTTTGTCTCTGACTGGAAGAATTCATGGGGTGTCAGTTGCCTTCTCATCCCTACCTATGGAACTCACAAATTACTTGTAAGCCATGTTGGTAGGGGAGCCAAAGGATGGGGACTTTCCTATTTCTTCTGTTGTACATTTTGGGGTAGAGAGTGTTTTCTGTTGCACTAGGCTGGAACAGTTATTGAATACAGTTTATATGACTTAATAATGAAAAAATCTACAGTATCTCCGTGTCTCTACAAAATCCTGTTGCTAAATTCAGTCTTCAGTGATAACTGAGAGAGTGCTCTTTTTAGAGCACTTTCATGGATTTCATGCAATTGCATCATGGATTTAATTTTGCTTGAGATATGATCAATTACTTACAAAAAAAAAATCTGTCTATCTTGATGATTTTCTTTGTGCTTGCCCTTTGCCCAGTGAAACAGATAAAATTTAGACAAAAGAAATGTCTTCATTTAGGTGTTGGAAAATCAGATGAAGAAGGATCTTGCAGATAAGGAAGCACTTGAGAATATGCTCAGAAGACATGAAGAAGAAGCACGTGAGAAGTGCAAAGTCCTGGCTGAACAGAAGGCGGTATGTGGTGTAGAGCTGGAAATCAAAGCTGTTTGAAGAGTAGCTTTCTGAGGCTGATAATCTTGTTTGAGGTTCTGTAGTGCTGCTGAGCTGCTTTGAAGGAAATTTGCTGATTAATGTGAATTTTAAAAGACATGTTTTTTTTAATTCAGAGTATCTTCAAGAATATTTCCTTAAAAAAAGCCATGCAGCTTGCTGCGTGCCCCTCATTTTGTGCCTCGATAATATAATGGTTGCTTTTTCCTGACGTTAAAGCCATAGAAAGCAGTTGCAAATAGCTCCAGTAATTGCATCTGTGTTGCTCATTTTGGCCATTTGATCAGTTTTCTTTTAGCTCTTTTTGTTTCTGGAAAAAGTTCAGCCTTTTTTATAAACTTTATTTTTGTAACCACTTGTGTTTGCAGTCTCAAAGGCTCATTGCTGTGTTTCAGATGATCAATGCAATGGATTCAAAGATCAGGTCACTGGAGCAGAGAATTGTGGAATTGTCTGAGGCCAACAAACTGGCAGCAAATAGCAGCCTCTTTACCCAGAGGAACATGTAAGTGTGAGAGCTGCTGTCAATGCTGAACAGGTCTCAGGAACATGACCTTAGAGCCTTTTCCAATTGAAATGATTCTCTGATTCACTGTATAAAATTGGTTCTTTTTTTGCAGGCCTGCTGTGCTCCCTGCTTGTTTTTCAGTGATAGCTTTTCAAAAATACGCTTTGTTCTTCAAACAGTTGTGGCTTGCTGTGTATTTTGTGTTTTCTCAAACACAACTGGGAAAATTGGTTTGTATTACAGTGTTTACTTTGGAGCATTTCCTAAGGCAGGTGATTTGTGCAGGTTTGTCAAATACGTTAAATGAATACTAATAATTTTATGTCTAAAATACCCCTGGAGAAGCATACATTCCTTTTTTTAAACATAAATATTGCTAATAGATTTGTATTTTACTCAGTTCCCCTGACACATGATTTTGAAATTGAAAACATTTAAACACCCTTCACTCATAAACTTTTCATCATGCCTTGATGGATGAGAAGACAAGGAAGAACACTAGATTTTTAAGCCAAGAATTTCTATGCATGTTTTTGAATTCAGATCCTTTTGTCTGCCCAAACTTTATTTTTCTTTGGATTTTAGCTGAGATTCCTTATCCTTACAATGTTTTTCCATCAAAAATGACTTGGGGGTATTCTACTTCAAGTGTAGGAAAAAGCGTGGATTGTTTGATACATCCTGCAGGGCGGGGCTAAAACAGTGTTTGCCCTTACTGAGTTCAGGGATTCACCAGTTTTAGCTGCACAAAGGTTTCAGTGTCCATCAGCTGCTGGATCCAACATCAGGTAGTGCCTTTGTGGGAAGCACTTGGATAGATTTGCCTATAATATTAAATAGAATCAGATAAGGACGAGTTTTGCCAAAGACTTGCTTTGGTTTTGTTCCTTTCCTGTGGTCATTATGCCTCCAGATATGTAATGGCTCCAATTTTCATTGCGTTTCAAATATCGTGCAAGTTATTTTAGCCTGAGCAGCCAAAAATATTCACAGAAATAACTGAGGAATGTAACTGTGTTGCTTAATGCTCCAAATGACCTCCTGTTAATCACCCAGGGAGTTTATTGAGGCAGCAAAAGCCATAACTTACCTTCAGTCTAAAATAAAACAGAAATGTCTCAAGGTGGAGCTGAGAAGTGTATGGAAGGTTGAGTGTCTCAGTCATGGGTGCTGAACTGAGTGTAAGGACTTAGCTGAGCTGGGAGCATCTTCTGGGAGCAGTATCCTTAACTGGAGAGCCACAGAAAACAAGAAAAACATACAATAATGTTTTAACATGCAATTTAAAATAGATTATGGAGAGACATTGTCAAATGATGAACTTTGCAGGGTTGGTAGGGGATAGTACAGAATTAGCAACATTTTGAAAGAAAATTGCTTAATTATGCATGCAGATAGTTAATGAATTTGTGCTTATTTTGTGAATTGGGCTGTTGAAAATGTATAAATTGTTGTTGGACTGCATTTTGAACCCACAAAAGCTGCAGCTAATCTGAGCGTGCATCAAGAGGAGACCTAGTGATTAAACCCTTCAGAGGAGAGGGGAGCTCTGCAAGCTTTTGTTCCAGCAGTATCTGAGGAAACCAGTGATTGTCAGGTTCCTGAGAAGATAGCCCAGTAAACAGTAGGAAATGAAATAACACCATTTGACAGTTCTGGCTGACAGTAATTTGTAGAGGTAAATTAAAAAATCAGAGAGGGTGAAAGGGTGGTTTTGCTTGCAATGCACAGAAATGTGAGTCAGAAGACTTAAGTTCTATTTTTAGTTTTGTTAAGTCTTCCTATTTGATCTTGGGCAACCCACTTAATTTCTCTGGGATAGGATTAATAACAGCTTCCCTCACAGTGAACTTCTTAAAATATTAATTCATTAATATATGTAGAGCTTTGTGAGTCTTCTAGTAGAAAGCACTTTATGAGGCAGAATTTTCCAATGCATAATAACATGATTCCAGGAACTATAAATAATGCAGAAAGACCCTATTTTTTTCTTTTGAGGCTGTCCATTTCAAATGGTAATAATTAATCATTGCCAACTCTCAAAATTCTTATGAGAACAAGTAATTATTTTTGTTCAGTTTGTGGATTAAGACTTTGATCAGAGACAGCAAAGCTTCACTTCAGTGTAGGCCAAGTTCTATGTCCATTACAACTTTACAAAGCTCCCAACAAAACAACCCCCAACACACTACCCCCAATCCTAAAGCATGGGGTTCCTCTTATCTCATGGAAATACACTGAGAGAAAGTAACTCCTAGAATTTATTTTTCCCCTATAGAAAAACATGTAACAAGGAACTGATGAAATCAGAAGAATGAACTGTATCTTAAATACCATTATAGATTACCTTGTGCAAGGGTCATTTGTCTGTGCAACTTGCAAATACAGAATTTTAGTGCTCTGGGCATATGTTGATGAATATGCTAGTATTTTTATTTTTAGCTGGGATGTAGAATTTAAGCCATGAGCTTAAATGTTCTACTTCACAGGAAACTTGTGTTCTTCCTTACTTCACCCCAGTGGAAGTACATATCTTAAGGGCATTTCAGGTTTGTCACTTGGGCATTTCTCCTATCAGGAAAGCCCAAGAGGAGATGATTTCAGAACTCAGGCAACAGAAGTTCTACTTGGAAACACAAGCTGGAAAGTTGGAGGCCCAGAATCGAAAATTAGAAGAACAATTGGAAAAGATGAGTCACCAAGATCATACTGACAAGAACCGCCTGCTGGAGTTGGAGACACGGCTGAGAGAGGTGAAAACATGGCTCTAATCCCTCTCAACAAACTTTCTTAAATGTATTCCATTTTGTGTATTATAGTGAGAACTAGAAGTAACCTGTTGTAGTGGTATTTGAAAGTGTATTAATTTAGTTTGGTCTAACTACTTTTTTCCCCAAATAATTAAAAAAAAATTTTAAATTGCTCATTAAAAGGAGATAAAGGTAAGTGTTAAGGACTTGTCATCCTGAATCTGAGCTTTTAGATTATCTTGCTTTCTCAGAATTCTATTTATATGTTTGTTGGTACAATACCCTTATAAAATTGTCTGGGTAGAGAATAATAGGTCAGCCATGTACAATGACCAAACAGATAACCTGTAGCCTTAGAGTCTACAGCTTAGAAAGCAAAGGACACAACAGAATTGCTGTAAGAAAACAAGAACCTGCTGCTTCGTGCACCACTTTCAGAGTTTTCTGGAAAGAAAGCCTAACAGTAAGATGGAAATATACACTTTTAAAGATTTGTGAGCTGTCCTTCATTTTTAATTTTGTATTAACTAGTTTGGATCTACAAATTCTTCTCCAGTGTCAGTCCACTAATTTTCAGCTAAGGCTGAAATCTTGCCTTTAGCTAAAGTTGTTGGACAACCAACTTGTCCTTCTTTGGCCAGAGCTGACTGTAAGGTTTCTGTCAGCCTTGTCACACATCTCCAGCACAACTGACAGATTCCCTTGGGATAGCAGGGAGCCTGAAGAAGGTGCTAAGGTTTGGAGTTGATTCTGAACACTGAGATCTGTTCTAGTTGTTAATTTCTTATCCATAGAGTGACATGTTTATCCTGTGTGTGCTGCAAGAAAACCTTCATCAGAAGTCATTCAGGTAAACCCCGAGGCAGATAAGCTGGTGGGTTTCTTTAAAAGGAATCTGGAGGGAAGACAAAGTATGAAAGTCAATTGCAAAATGTATGTAATGTATGCCAAATAAAGATCTTTAGAAACTCTTAGTTTCACTGAAGAAAGTTCATCACAAATTACTTCAACATTTTATATCAGTGTTTGATATGTTTGAGTTACAGCTGGAACTATTCTTGTGCCCTTCTTGTTTCAAAATGCCAGGTTGCTTTTCCCAAGAAACCCAGTAGATTTTACGGAGTAGACAAAGCTGTGTCCTTCGTTTCTCAGTGCCTTAAGCAATCTGTCAGGGTGTGATTTTGGGAATAGATATGGCAATGGCATCCTAAAGTGGGCTCTGAAATGAGACTACATTGCCTGTCACATCTTTGTAATTTACATTTGGATACTATTTTGTCTTTCTTCAGGTCAGTCTAGAGCATGAAGAACAAAAGCTGGAGCTCAAAAGGCAGCTGACAGAGCTGCAGCTGACCCTGCAGGAGCGGGAATCCCAGATCACTGGGCTGCAGGCTGCACGGACAGCCCTGGAGAACCAGCTCCGTGAGGCCAAGACTGAGCTGGAGGAGACAACAGCTGAGGCAGAGGAGGAGATTCAAGCCCTCACGGTGAGCCCTGAAACTTGTCCTGTGAGCTGCAGATACACATAGAATTATGTAGGCGCATGTTTCATAAAGAGGTTAAAAGGAAGTTATATGATTTAATTTTTAATTTTCAGAAATGGATATGAATTGTGCCTTTTGTTGATAGAGGCGTGAATAGCTAAAAGGTCAAATTTTACCTTTAACCATATGGATACTTCCTGGTAATGGTTCATTGCTGCCAAAACTGACTGATGGCTTGTAGGAGCATTATTACTTTTGTTTTGAGGTGAAAGTTGCATCCGAAATTGGTATTGTTTATAGGAGTTTAACTCTGTGATTTACTTATTTAAATAGTAGCTCATGAGTTTGAAAGTACTTGATGGTCATAAATGTTTTGATGATTTTTTTTTTTTTCCTATCAGTTACCCTGCTTTGAGGATACTTATTCAGGGGAAAAAAAACCCCACCAAATTGCTAGGGAGAGTGTTCTAACACATAATTTTATTCCAATGCTTGTTTTATTAAAAATTGTCATGTGTGCTTTGCAGTCTGGTGAGGTGTATAAGTGATAGAAAGGGAAAAAAAAGTTCAAGTCCTGCCACCCTCTTCCACCCCAACCTCCTGTAAATGGAGTTCTAGATTATATGCTGCTGGTTGCTGTCTCTTGAGCACAAGAAGATGCTTTCAAACTGTTTGATTCTAAGAAATATTTCCGTCACAAAAGATTCCCAAGGTTATGGGGTAGAGTTTGACCCGCTACCAGCTAACCCCCCCTTGAGCAGCAGCCTTTAATGGCCTTCAAATCCTGTGATTTGGAAGTGTTGAAAACTGTGCATTCGTGCTCCAGTGACATTTAATCAAAGAACTGTTCCGAATATTGCTGCCATTGCTGGTTTTTGGAAGGGGAGGTGGGCTCAGCTGACATGGGTGCTGATGCTTTGGGTAGATGAATGGCAGAACCATTCCCTCAGTTCTGAAGTGGGCACAGGCTGGGCAAGTGCAGCAACAGCATCAAGGCCTAAGAATAACTGAATAGAAATGGCACTGGGTTCCTTTTGCTCAGAACTGAGGCAGTCCCTTCCCAGCTGAAAGCTTTGCATAACAACCAATATCACTGCCAGGGGCTGGCAATGCGCTTGAGATCTTTACCCAGCAGTGAAATAGATGAATATTTGTGACCTGTGTTCACTCAGTTATTGCTCCAGTTAATGGGGCAAACTGGTAGTGCTGGACCAGCTGCTGTAAGACAGTCCAGCTTAGTGGGCTTGGGACTATTCCTGTCATGGAGTTTTTCACAAGCTTTTATTTCTCACATTGCCTGTTGTGGTAAGATAGCTTTAAAGCTCCCATATTTGACTTCTGCTGAACATTTTTTTTCCTGTTTAGTCTCTTGGCTCTAAGGAAAATGTTCTGAATGAAGAAAGGTGGCTGGATGTGCTTGAGCACTAACCTTTCGTTTGTTTAATTTTCAGATAGCACATGACATTAGACACTTGTTAAATCACTTTGAATTTTGAGAGAGGCCATGAGGCTGAAACAAGAACGTTTTGCTTTGTCATGCTTTGCTTGTAAATTGGGAGATAAAATGGTACATGCAATACTGCATTCTTTAAAATGAGTGTTTGAACTTTTCTGTACTTTGGATGCTGTCCTCCAAAGAATTGATTATTATGTTTTATCACTGCTTTTTAGAGAGGCTCGGGCTTAAATGGGGCTTAATGGTAGGATTCAGGTAGATTGGCAGAGCTGTTTGGGGTAGCTTGCATTATACATCATTATAGTTTTTCTTTGCAAGCATTAAATTGTATGCAGTATTTATTTTCTATGAAACACCAATCTGGATATGGAAGTAAAACAAACTCAAATTAAAATGTCAAGAATGTAAAAACTTAACATGAGATCAACAAGTCTTCTGGTGACCATTTCAGATGGAACCTGTTACGTAATTCCATTCTTGAGCTTGTACATTTTCCTAAAGCAGTTCCAGAGTTGGGAGCATAAGCGCATTTTGATTAAGTAGGATGGGACTTTTGCTAACCAGTTCTTTGCCACTGCAAGGTGCTTTCATAGCCTGCAGCATCTGCCTTGAAACTTTGCTTGCCAGTAGGTTGTTCTGCAGTTTGTTTAGCAACAGCTGTTGGATTCGAATTCTAATGTATGAAAAATTGATGATTAACTTCTTACCTCCTTTAGGCACATAGAGATGAAATCCAGCGTAAATTTGAAGCCCTTCGTAATAGCTGCACAGTGAGTATTAAATACAGATCATTGAATTATTTTGAAATTAAGGATAATGAAACAAACAATTTCCTCATTTAATCCTTGATGACACTGGTTCCTAATGTGGACTTTTGGCTTCAAGGTGCTAGTAGGAGCTGGATGGATTGGATTTCTTTTAGGTTTCAGGTAAACCTCAATTTTGAGGTTTTAGTCTGATCATGAAATTGTCATTATTCTTCTTTTTGGAGAAGAAAGTAAATTAAAATATCTCATTGCAGTGCAGCTAATAAGAATGGTGTAGCAGCTGCAAAAAATGACTATAGGTGAAGATCTTTTCTGCTCACAAGAAGAAAAGATCTACCTGTCCAAATCCTGAGCTGCATTGTAGATCTAGGCCAGAGTGGGTTTTAAGTAGGACTTTTCTGGTCTCTTCAAACAGTGTTCATGTTAAGGTTCCAAATAATGCATTGACACACAGCAGAGAGAACTCCAGGATCTGAATTTTTACCTTCTGTTGTTTGAGATCTTTGACAGGTTTTCAGATTTATTTCATCAGTCCAGGACAGATGTCCAAGGGCTTTGTCTATCCAGAGGGATTCTTGCAGTTTAACACTATCTTCACACTTGCTTTTGGTGGCTAGTGGAGAGTATCTGCCTTCCAGTGACATGAATTATACAAGTGTTGGATAAGGACCACAGTCCTCTAGGTCAGCAGTGATTATAAATTATTCTGGGCTTTTTCTCTCTAGCCCACACTGTAAGCAGGGCTTAATTGCTAGGACTTTTTATCTTTATTGTTTCTCTGCTTCCAGTGATTTCCTCAAATGTAACTTTTCATACTGTAGAAGTAAGTCTCTAATGTATAAATTTTCATCTTTTAAAATACCTTCTCAGCATGGGAGTCATTCTGTTTTCCTCTCTTGCTCTTTAGCACTAAGCAAGGGACTTCTTCTGGTCATAGAATATCTCCATATGAAGAAGTAAGGAAGTAGAGCTTTCCAAACTGTTTTAACCTCTGTCTAAAAGAAATCCTACACAAGAAACCTCACTTTCTGTTCCCTTCCTCATTTTCTTAGATTGAACGTTTAGCTCCCTATGTATCATCATATATCTTACATCCATAGCTACCTTCTTTTGGTCTGTATCTTGCCCTTCATTCAGAATGATAGCTCTGTGAAAACACTTTTGTGATCTCCATGCAGGCAAAAACAGGTGTGGAAACTCTGTGGCTTCTGTTCACTCATTATCCAGTGACACTTCAGCTTCGAGTGTGGGGAACAAGCTCCAGCAGTGAAGAATGACCCATAACATTTCCAGAATGTCAAGAGCTTCAAAGGACTTGTAAAAGTGTTGTGCATTGTAAGCCCTTCAGTGGGATAAGTGGGATCAGACATCCTCATCAATAAGAAATTAATTAAATAGTTCCTAAATGAATAATACATGCTCATTATATACTCTCTTTCCAGCCCTGGAGAATGCATGTATAATTTAATTGACCATGGACAGATACTTTCATGTTGTGTGTTATGACTGCTCCTGGCTGTCCATCCTGCCTGAGGAATGAGGAAATCAGGGCAATCTTCTATTTCCAGTGAGGGTCAAGAAATGCTAATTACAGTGCTTTCACCAGATGTTTCAAACTAATTTTTATCTGATGGTACCAGTAGGATGCAGGCTGTGCTTTTTGGTGACCGTGTGATTCCACTTGAAGGTGATTAGAATTTACACTCCTTTTAAAATCCAACAATGCTTCAAGGGAATAATTGTAATGTGCTGCTACTTACACAGCATGATAAAGAACGGATTTATTCTTTCAGGAAGCTCTCAAGAGAGATCCTTTTTAAGCTGACACAAACTCCTTGAACTAGCCTGGCAAACTTTGGTAGGGAATTACTTTTTATTTGATTTTATTGAGAAGCCTCAAACAGCGTAAGAATTATGAAAATAAGATTAGACAGGAAAAAAATATTGAAAAATTGAATTACTTCTGTACTTTTGTGGTCTTCAAAAGATAAATAAAAATACTTAATCTACTTTCTTTGGTATTGTTCCTGTTTCTCTAGCTTCACAAAGGTCACAGCTTCTGATTGTAGAGAAGGCTGTGTCTGCTTTCCCTGTATCCTCATTGCACACTTGTTCTTCCTTTTGCCGAGGCCTCTGCCCAAGGAGGCATTTTTTTAGGTTCTCCTGTTTTGTGCTTTCTCTGTCACTCAGTTGTGCAAGAAATAATAGGATACATAATTACAACAACAATTGTAATTTGTGGTACCTGCTATACACACACATGCTCCTGGGCACACACAGAGTCGTATTTTATCACAATCTTCACACAATGATAGCTCATCCAGCAGATCTGTGAGGGAGAAGAACTAGTTCCCTACATTTATTCTATGAAATATATAGTCCATTTGAGTGTTACAGGTATTTTCCAGGCAATCAAAGAAAGATCTAGAAATAAAAGGTGTTCTTAAACAGGAAAATTTACACATTTGTCAGTTGTTTCCAGATGCCTCTGAACTATGGCTTGTTCTCAGATCACCAACATGTTTAAAGTTAAAAATACAACTAAGTTATCTAAATAATAATAGAATTGCTTCCAAAAGAAAACTTCCAGTAAGCAGGCAGTAAAGTCTTTAAATATTTAGCAGGAAATAGTCTTATAAAATCTTTGCACTCAGCTTAGTAAAATACTAGAGAACCACCATCTGAATCTTCTGCGACCTAGGACAGTAACACAGGGGCTGGGTGTTTTAATCCTGGGTTGGTGTGGGAAGGAGAGGAATGCAGTCTGGGCAGTGTCCTACTACTCTGCAGCTCCTAATGTCCCTCAAGATAAACCGTGATGAGTTTTTGTGTTTAAGGTGTGTTTCAAGGCACAGATGTTGTCTGACTATGGAAAGGGGAGGAAAGTGTTCTGTATTGTTGGAACAGGTAGAGATACAATCTATCTGCAGCCCTATTTGAGAGCCTGGGCCTCTCAGTGTTGGGATTTCTCTGCCTGAAAAGCTTTGTCTCAGTAGGTAAAGACAAAAGGAGTCTTATGTCTGCTCTCACTTCCCCCTCACAATAATTTGGGGCTCAGAGACAGCTTTGTCTTGTTTCCTGTTTACTTCTGACAGGTAGCTTTCTGGTAAGGATTAGTGGGGATGGGGAGGAGTGGAAATGGATAGAGCAAAACTATTAGTCTGGAATTACATTAAACTCCAAATAACACACTGCTGATAGCATCCCAAAACAGTTGCCCTTGCTGTGTCCTAGCATCTTTCTGTATGTTTGTTGGTGGCATCTGAGAACTGAGACACCTTTGTGAAGGAATAGGGTATGGAGAAGTTTGCAATCTGCAGTTACTAGTATATAAGTAAAACTCCTTTATTTTCTCCTTTTCTTCATTATTGTGCCTGTGGTTTTGATATGTGGAGCATATGTGGATTAAATTCAGTGCATTTTGTCTGGTATGCAAACCAAATCATCATGGCCCTGATTGTTTGTTGCTCTGATATTTTATTTGGTCCATGGCTGGACAGGTTTGTAGGATTGGGGTAACAGCTGTGAATCTGCTCAGTCTCACTAGAGGAATACTTTGCTTTCCTCAGACTATTCAGTGGGGAGTGAATTATGCTGGATATGGTCCCTTCTACTGAGGAGCCGCTATGCTTGGATTGCTCTGCAGCATTTAAAAATGAGATACAATCCTCTGCATCAGTATAAAATAAGCTGTGTGCTTACATGTGGTGTGCAGTGAACAATTTGTGTAGTTAGATGATATCTCTGTTTTATGGATTACTTGTGATGAAGATGTACATGAATAGAAAATTCCAGTTGCTCTGTGAATGGTGATACAGTGGCTGTCTAGATTGTTTAGAATTGCTTTTCCAAGGTTTCAAGTGTTTGGTTAATTTTATAAACTTAAAATGTGAAGATTTTTCTAATTATATTATGGGTTTCTAAAGGATATAATAGTATTTTCTTACTGACTTTCATTTAATATACTTCACATTTACCTCAGAATAGCTCAGGGTTGGTTGGTTTGTTTTGGGTTTTTTGGGGCTTTTTTTTGCCTGGGGATTTCCTTAACTGAAAAGAAAAATATCTAAAGCTATTAACTCTTTCCAGGTACAGGATTCTGGTAGAGGTTGTATGTATGTATGCCTAAGACAACATTTCCAAATAAGTGTGGGCTTTTTTTGATCTGTGTTTTCTTTTTTGTTGATCCCCAGGACAGGTATTTATATCGCACCACATCCCATTTTCCTGTGTCAGTATTACCCATTACTCTTTAGGCTTTATAGTGTTAATAAACTCTCTAATCCTGTTGGGTTATACATAGCTGTAGATAGCTATTAGATGTGTTAACAAGTATCCCCTTTCCCCATGAAAAACGGAAGATTGTACCAAGAGGAACGAATTTTCTCTTACTAAAAAATAAATTAAATCTATCAATCTAGATTACATTATATAGATTATAATATATTTGGAATTTAAGACAAGGCGTTTTGGAATTGTCAGTAAATACAGTGTTAGAAGAAGGAAAAAGATCATGTCACATCTTCTGGAACCCTTCTTTCTTAACTGCTTTGTTGTTTGTCTGAAGTTTTCCAGAAATATCCTACTAGGTAAAATGTAGCAGTGAAATATAATATGATCTGGTTTAATTTTACTTGTATTCAGGGAAAGAAGTCAAAATCTCAGAACATAGAATAAAAGGAAATGGGAGCGTAACTTCCAGCCCTTAAGGAATAAAGTCAATTTGAAATACAGCCAGTTTTAATAATTAATTAAGTAGTTGGACATATTAACTCTGCATATTACTTTATCCATTTTGTGTTTCCCCCATCTCTGCTTTCTTGTATTTCAAAACTAGCTTAATATTTTTTTAATTGACATTACTTGTACTAGTATATAAAATAGATGTGGAAGAAACCATAAATGTGTAAAGTATATCTTGAAACTGCCTAGATACATGGTGTGGTTAAACATAAAATTAAAACAAGTGGAAGAAAAAGTGAGTTTCTTATCTGGCAGTTAGTAGAGATCTCAGCTGTTGTGAGAGCAGTAGGTAAAACACTGTAAAAACAAATGTTCTTTTGCTCCTTCTTGTTTGTATAAACATATCTAAGTTCTTATTTCTGTAGCAATATAGGCACTAACATGTCCTTATGACACAGGCTGCCCTCTCTGAAAGCTTGATGCAAACAATGCAGAACAAAATGTGTGTTTTGAACAAGGCAGTGAGAGTGCTCAGAAACAAACACATTTTCAGATTTCTTTAGAAATGCTGTGTTCTGAAGTGTGAATCGTCTTGATTTGACCCTGAACATATGGGTGGCAGGAACTCCCCTTCACCCAGCAGGGAGTAATGGCTTTTTCTGCTCACAGTTTAAAAACCAAATACTGTTAATTTAGCTCTAGGAGAGGCATGGTAAAAGGCTGCCAAAATATGCGTTACGGATTCTTCAAAAAGAAACGGTTGTCATCTTTCCAGAGAGCTGAGAAGAGCCATGTGCTCTATCCTCTACTGCTTTAGATATTTAAGTCCTTGGCTAGTGTAGGAAATTGGAACATTTAAATTTGAATGTGTGGCCAACTGTGCTCTGAGATTTTTTTTTTCCCCCCATTTAATGAAGTATCCTATTCACTTTTCTTTGACATCCGGGTAAAAGAGCCTCTAGAACGTATTTTTAAGGGTTGAATGTGAATTGTATAGAGTTTACCAGTTTCTGAAATTCTTTATATTAAGCTGATTTCAAGATTATACTGAGGTTTCTTTCTCTTCTGTTGTGGTGATATTGGTTTTGAGTTAGGAGGAGGTACATATTCATCCACCCCGTGTTCAGGCCTTTCATTCATAAAAACCAACTATGAAAATGGCCCACTGTTGTTTATATTTGTCTTTAAATTGGAGGGGACTGTGGTTTAAAGCATTTAGTGTAATGCTCTTCTGATTAAACAAATATATGCTCCCATTTTGGCAAAGACCTTGTTGAGTTTTTGCTTTTCACTGATTTTCCGTGTTGTGTTCCCACACTGGTTTCTTCCCTCATGTGTCCCCAGCTGCCATCCATAACACTGTTACTTTCATAGAATGCATTTCTTAATATTTTTCTGCCTTTCCTGGTTACACCCAGTGTTACATGTAATAATATAAGCAATTCCCAGGGATATCCATCAGGTTGCACTGCCTCCATTGCACCTCTTGGTCTGTTTTCTTCAATACCACACTTTGAAAGCCTTTCTGAGACTAATTAGCCCCATTGTGCTTAGGGGAGATTGAGGCAAAAAAAGGTAAAGTGCTTTGGCAAAAGGTCTCTGTAAGTCAGCAGCAGAGCTGAGAATCCAGTCAGAACTCCTGGCTCCCAATCCAGTGCTTTAGCTATGATAGGTCTCTCAAATAATAAATTACATTGCAGCATATTTATGCTCTGAACCAGATTTTAAAAAAGCTGTTTTCTCTAAGACACAGAACTCTACTCCTAATCCAAGCACATTCCTATGCACAAATATCTACCACTATAATACTGCTTTTGTTTAAATTAGAAAGAATGTAAAAGCTTGGCAATAAGTAATTCTGTGTGAGAACACTTTTTCAAAAACCTGTGCTCACTCACAAGTAATTTATTTTTATTTCTAGGTGATTTCAGATTTGGAAGAGCAGCTGAACCAGCTCACTGAAGACAATGCAGAGCTGAACAACCAGAATTTCTTCCTGTCCAAACAACTCGACGAGGCCTCAGGGGCCAGTGACGAGGTTGTCCAGTTGCGGAGTGAAGTTGATCATCTCCGCCGAGAGATAACTGAGAGGGAGATGCAGCTGACCAGCCAGAAACAAGTAAGGCTCTCTAAGCCTAAGTCAGGAGCTTTTTGGGGGAGCTGGCAAAAATTCCTTTTACATCTGGAAACTCATAACATATGATGATGCTGCTGGGGGCAGTGGCACTTAAGCCTTCCTTCCCAGGGCAGTTGAGTGAATGGAAACATTTGGTATTTCCCATCATGTTTTTACACAATTTTATTTAGAAATCTTGCACTCTGAAGGCATTGTAATTTAGAATTACTCATTTTAATTTTGTGACTCTGGAAATCTCAAAATGTTCATAATGAGATTGACCTGACATTATCGGCGATCACAAGTGAATGTACGGGAGCCTTGAAGTAAACAGGCTGTGATTTCCCAGCTCCTGTTTGCCGCCGATTTGCATGTACTGTAATTGAAATAGTAAGGCTGAAGCTGAAAGTGCACGCTTGATGTGGGATGTGAGAATTGATAGGAGGATTTATTTTTAGACTATGGAGGCCTTGAAGACAACATGCACGATGCTGGAAGAACAAGTAATGGACTTGGAGGCCCTGAATGATGAACTCCTGGAGAAAGAGCGCCAGTGGGAAGCATGGAGAAATGTTCTAGGGGATGAGAAGTCCCAGTTTGAATGTCGAGTTAGAGAGTTGCAGAGGATGCTGGATACTGAGAAACAGAGCAGGTCTCTCTCCCTTCCTTCCCTTTTATTAACTTTTATGAAAATGCTCTATAGAAGCTAGTACAAAAATTATATTTAGCATAGGATATGGGAGTTGGAGCTAAATATAAAATCTTGTGAGGTAGTTCTAAAAATGGTTTATTAGTTAATAGTCATCTCTGATATTGTTCCTTTTGTTTCTGTGCAAGTGAACAATTCAACGGGAGTGGTATTTGTAATTTATAAAATGTCTTGATTTATTATCTTCTATTTTATTTTATGGAAAAATAGTCTTTGCTCCTGACTGTTCCTGTGGGGTCTTGAAATTTTTAAGGTTGTAGTTCTAGCAGGGGCAGGAACAGGGTTATATAATATAAAAGTGTTGCAGCGAACAGTCTGGCTTTCTAAAGAAACATCTTGAATTTGAGGCAACCTATGCAAGAGTTATTGATGCTACTGCCTGCTAGGGAGAGGTCAAGCCTGAAAGGAGTTAGGTAACATTATTTTCCATTTTAATGCAGAGTGAGAGCAGATCAGCGTATTACTGAGTCTCGCCAGGTGGTAGAACTGGCTGTCAAGGAACACAAGGCAGAGATTCTGGCCCTGCAGCAAGCACTCAAGGAACAAAAACTCAAAGCAGAGAGCCTTTCTGATAAGGTAAGTAACTTTCAATCCTAGACTTTCATAATTAGATGAAATACTTTTCCAGTGATACTACTTTTAGAAATGTGGCATTGAGCAGCTTTTTTCAAGATATAGAGACAAATTAAAAAGACTGGAGGGCATAGAACAGAATTCTATCTTCAAGCCAAAGACCTCAGATTTTCTTTGAAAAAGACTAAAGCAGACAGCAGCCTATGATGCCTGGTGTGAAGTCCTTCTTGGTATCTGCATTTCAACAAGCCAAAATGTCTTTTGGCTGGTTTTTCCCCAGCAACCAAAGGCTCATTTGTCTTTAGCATGTTCTTGGTGAAGTTGGATTTTAAGACTGTGGAACTATATTTGTTAGTGTTCCGTGTTATTCTGACCCTCTTTCCCAGCTCAATGACCTGGAGAAGAAGCATGCCATGCTGGAGATGAACGCCCGCAGTTTACAGCAGAAGCTTGAGACAGAAAGGGAGCTCAAGCAGAGGCTTCTGGAGGAGGTAACCTTGGAGATTCATGTTAGAACTCCAGAAGGTTCCACATCTTGAGGAGGGGAGGTTGTGTGAATAAGAGTTACACATCCATCATTCTCTTCTATATAACTGGGGAAATTAATCAAGTTGAGGGAGTTGTTTTTACTTAAAACTTTGCGAAGTGTATGGCCATGTCAGGGAGCAGTAAAAGTGAACTGCTCCTCAGGGGCAGGTGAGCTGGGAGCCAAAGGGGAAAGCATGCCAGGCAAGGACAGGACCTTGCAGCCTGCAGGCTCAGACCACAGTACCTGAAGATTTGGTGAAGGTACCAGTGATCATTATAGAAGCCTCTAACAATGAGGCACATCTTAGGTCAGGTCTGCAAGGCCAGGTCTGTGCCCAGGCACAGCTCTGACCAGGCCAAGTGTAAGGGCCATAGCTTAAAACCAGCTCTGGAGCCAACATGCTGAGGATGCATACCTGGAGGCCACAGGTGAGACTTCTCACAGCTCTTTTCATCATTAATTTGGGTCACAGGAGTTGGATCCAAGGTCACACACCTGCACCATATCAGGAAGTAATTGAATGCAGGCCACCAGTTCTGGGTGGTGGGGCAAGAGGCTCCAGAGGTGGATTTTGGGGGTAATTATGGACAATTAGGGCAATTAAAGCCTTTATTCTTGGGGTACTACTAACAGCTCACCCACTCCTTTATGCATCACCAGGAAAGATTTCTGGCTCTTGCTGTGTAACATAGGAGCGTTCATGGTTTTCCTAGTCAGGGACTTTCTTGTCAAGAAAGTGCAAATCCTAAAAGAATTAGGAATATTTTGTCATGTGCCCTCTTCTGGTGTTAATTGAAGACGAAGATGTAAACAGCTGGCCATTATTTTCCTTATCTTATGTGACTATGACTGTCCTGGTCTATAGTAAAGATTACCGTTTTAATTTATTTTTACAAAGCACTGAGATGGCTTCTGGTGGTTGTACAGAGAGAGCTTGAGAAAATGGTGTTGCTGCAGATTAACATAAATACACAGAAATGCTTGTCTAGTCATAATGCATTCTGAAAGGAATCTTCTACAATATTGTAATTTCCCATCTTTTGAAGAGTTGTGTGTTTATTTATAAGTTCTGCAATGATGATTATTTTACAAGGAGTGATAACATTTAATAGCTTTTACTTACAAACAAGAAGACAACAAACCTAAAACACTGGCTTTTGTTTTGCTTTTAACAGCAGGCAAAGCTGCAGCAGCAAATGGATCTGCAGAAAAATCACATCTTCCGCCTGACTCAAGGTCTGCAGGAGGCTCTGGACCGAGCAGATCTTCTGAAGACTGAAAGAAGTGACCTGGAGTATCAGCTGGAAAACATTCAGGTGAGGGTGAGGAAGCAGGGCAGCACTCTGCCTCATTCCCTGTGAGGCTTTAGGATGTGATTGACAGTTTCTGTGTGACACTTTCCTTACAGTATTTTTTAGCTCTGTTTTGCTATCAAGTTATTAGTTTGTTTCTTCTGTTACGATGAAATTTCTTACATCTGTGTGTGATTCACAGGTTCTCTATTCCCATGAAAAAGTGAAAATGGAGGGCACTATTTCTCAGCAAACTAAACTCATTGATTTCCTGCAGGCAAAGATGGACCAACCAGCAAAAAAGAAAAAGGTGGGTGAAGAAGGTTTGAGAGGAATGGAATTAAATGGTTTTGTAATTAGTTATGTGCTGTGTATTCTTAATATTCTGTTTTATCTTTCTTTGTGTAACAAAATGTTGTCCTCATTTAAGACCATTCTGAGTTGTTGAACACAAACTTTGCTAGGCAGAATGTGTTCTTTGTGGCTTTTCTGGTATTTTGTTATTCCTACAACACTTAGGTTACAACCCAGTAGCTACACTTCAGTGAGGCTGTAGGAATACAGAATTTTAAGCATGTTTTTTTAAATGGTAAGTATGTATATATGTATGAACCTATCGTGTATCTAGAGTGGTTGTCCTGTAGTCACAGCATAGGACTGATTAGTCAGGCGATGTGACTTGTGTCACATCTTTGTCATAAGCTCTTCTGTCATTTTGAATGAAGTAATTTAATTTTAACCACATATTTTGAGATCCTTTGTTTAGATGCTTTCGGAAACTCCAGATGTGAGTACTAACAGGTAATGTATGTCCCTCTTTAAATTAATCCGTATCTTGGCATTTTTCTCTCCAGTGCCAATATGAACTAAAAATCCATCCTTACTCATAACAGAATTGCCATTAGGCCCTCTGGCCAGACTGCCACTAGCTAGTGTCACTTTGCCTAGTTTAAGCCATCTCTTGCTAGGAGTTAGGAGTTGTCTGTGTGTTTCTGTTGCTAGGGCCTGTTTAGTCGGCGGAAAGAGGACCCTTCTTTACCCACACAGGTTCCCCTGCAATACAATGAGCTGAAAGTGGCACTGGAGAAGGAGAAGGCTCGTTCTGCTGAGCTGGAGGAGGCTCTACAGAAAACACGCATTGAACTCAGATCTGCTCGTGAAGAAGGTAGGGGTTTACAGAAAAGGTGAATCTGGAAGGAGGCACATAATTTTGGTCTGAAAAATGTGCCTTCAATTGTGTGCCACTCTATCAGTAACATATATGTTGTTTAATTATTACTACTTCTGTGAAGTTACAATAAGGCTACACTTCATTCTGTGGGCTGTAACTGCTGACTGGTCACACAGAGCCCTGCTAGGAACCAGGGTGCCATGTTGGTTATGTTAACCAGTGGCATTTGTCTTGTCTGTTAGCTGCTCATCGGAAAATATCCGACCACCCTCACCCCTCCACCCCAGCCACAGCCAGGCAGCAGATCATCATGTCTGCCATGGTCCGCTCCCCAGAGCACCAGCCCACACCCATCAGTCTGCTGGCTCCACCCTCCAGCCGCAGGAAGGAATCCTCCACGCCAGAAGGTAGGCTCCTGCTCAGCTCTTGGTAGTGTTTTTCTATCCATGTCAATGCCATCTCTTTATTTATTTTTTTTTTTACCCTGCTGATGAGTTTTGTCCCTTGGCAGAGTACAGCCGGCGTCTGAAAGAGCGAATGCACCACAACATCCCCCATCGCTTCAATGTGGGGCTGAACATGAGGGCGACCAAGTGCGCCGTGTGCCTGGACACGGTGCACTTCGGCAGACAGGCCTCCAAGTGTCTGGGTAAGAGCAAAACACAGCACAACTTAGGGGCAGGAGAAGGCATCAGCCATCTAGAACAGGGAAAGAAACGACTAAGTATGAAGACTCTGAAACTACTTGGTGCAAACATTCTACACCAGACAACATCTGATGGTTCGGAGTGGAAGGGGAACCTTGGAGAAGCTGGGATTTGTGTGTTAGAAGCTGAGGCAGCTGTGTCATGATTTTTTTTTTTTGGTCATTTAACAGAAGATTTTTCCTGTCCTCTTGTCAGAATGCCAGGTGATGTGTCACCCAAAATGCTCAACTTGCTTACCAGCTACTTGTGGGCTGCCAGCAGAATATGCCACGCACTTCTCGGAAGCGTTCTGCCGGGATAAGATGAATTCCCCTGGCCTGCAGATGAAGGAGCCAAGCACCAGTCTGCATCTTGAAGGATGGATGAAAGTGCCAAGGTATAAACAGGAATCTTGGTGCCATGTCAGGTGCTGAAATACTTGGCCTTATATTATCCTGGCTCTTAAAATGAGTTAATTGGTATAGGCCCATTACGTGGGCATTACAATTGCCACCACCATAATTACAATTGCTACCACTGAAACTTCTCTTTTATAGGAGTTGCATGCTTGCTTTATGTAGAATACAAGCAGGAAGTCCAACATGGCTTTGTGCTTATTTTCCTCAGGAATAATAAACGTGGGCAACAGGGCTGGGACAGGAAGTATATTGTCCTGGAAGGAACCAAAGTGCTCATTTATGATGCAGAAGCAAGAGAAGGTAACTTAGAATTTCTAGCAAGGACATATTTTTTAAATCTTCAGATATTGTTTGGTGAGTTGAGAGGCTTAAAGATTATTACTGTTTGCTATGGCTGTACCAAATTTAGCTAAATCTTCAGTGATAAGGCAACATTATTTTTTTCTAGACCCTTAGCCATTTTATTAGCTGGCATGTCATAATAATCCAGCTGTGAAAACATACAGTGTGCATCCACTTCATTTTGCTATCACAGTTATTTTCTTGCTACCTGTTTGTCCATTCCTAATCTGTCTCCCCATCCTCCTGCAGCTGGACAGAGGCCTCTGGAGGAATTTGAGCTCTGCCTTCCTGATGGTGATGTAACTGTTCATGGAGCTGTAGGAGCTACTGAGCTTACCAATACAGCAAAGACAGGTGAGAATCTTACATAGATGAGGTCAAATGGATTTCATCTGCCTTGCCATCAGTTAGCCTTGTTTGGCTGAACAGAATTTTCTCCCTCAAGCTTTCATTCTGTAATGCTGTGATTTACCTCCATCTGAATTAGGGGAATAGCTCAGCACTCCAGATCTAGTTACACCCAGGCTGTTGCTTCTGTTGTGGTAAAACTGTGGTTAATATAGTCATCAACTCAAATGGAAGTAAATTTTAAGAGATTTGTAGCATAAACACTTGGTTTATTTAAATTTCTTCTCTATTAACTGTGATGTATAACTCCTGCCACCATTGTGCTCTGACCAGAAAGCCATTAACTTAGGAATGCTGTGGGGTATATACAGGCTAATATTATGAAAAAATGTTGATGTGTTGATTTGTATGTACTGAATAGAACTGATGGATAAGATTCTGTATGTCTTGACTGTTACATTAAAGGATACAGACTGTTAAAAACAAAGGTTTCCATAACCAATTTTTACAGATTTTTCTTAATCAGTACAGGGAAAACTTTAGTCAAGTGGCTGGTTTTGGTTTGGGTTTTTTTTCCCCACAATGAAATTTCTTTCTTTTTTGAATAAAAGGCAAGAAATTATTTTTGTTTAAAGACAGCCTTGTATGTATGGATTGCATACATCCAGCTAATATTTAGGTGTAAGTAGCTAGCCTGTGCAGGACCTGTAAAGGAGAAACCAATGTGTAAATTGCCATGGTACGTCATGATAAATACAACTTCTCTCCAATGAGGCTGAAAGGTGTTGATTTTAAGTCCACTGACAATATTCCAAAAACTAATCTAAGTCTTATTCTATCTATATAACATCTCAGATGTGCCATATATCCTAAAATTGGAGTCTCATCCACACACCACTTGCTGGCCTGGTAGAACACTCTACCTGTTAGCACCCAGCTTCCCTGACAAACAGCGCTGGGTCACAGCACTGGAATCAATAGTGGCAGGTGGGAGAGTTTCCAGAGAAAAAGCTGAGGCTGATGCTGTGAGTATAAAAGTTTCATTTAATAATAAAATATTCTGGGAGGGAGCAGAGTTTTGAAAAATATTTTTTCAGTATTTGACATACTGAGGTTTAACTGAAGGTAAGTTATTGCTTCTGCCTCATAATATGAGCACCAGGAGCCAGTTCACTGTGAGACTGATGCTATGTATTACAATACCCTTCTTTAGACTTGGGGAGTGTAGTAAGAGGATCCCAAAATACCTCTGTAATTCCAGCAGGGGAAGGAAGAGCAGTTAGGACATGGTTTTAGTCCAGTCTCATAAGGTACCACATGGAATGATCAAACCTTAAAAGAAGCAAAAACTCCCTCCCCTCCCATTCTTAGAGAGTCAGAAGTTTTATGTTTCTTGTTGTGTGGGGAGGTGTGCGCTTTTTAGTTTAAGTTTTATTCCTAATAAGAGGTTAAACAGATTTGCTTAGGTTTTGGATAGCCTTTCTCATATTGTTACACTGATGACTCTCTATTTTCTGGTAAAGGGAGATTGGATTCTATGGCATTGCATAAGAGAATGTTAGCTCTGGAGGTACGAAATATGTGACTGCAGGAAATCCTCTTTTTTTCTCAGGCTCACATTCCTTTTGTCTCTGAGAAAAATACATGCTCCCACCAACATTTATACTTTTCTTTAAATCCTTCCCCTTGGAAAATTCCACTGCTCTGTTGTAGGACATTGGGGAAAATGGAAAGGATAGAGGCAACAGTGGGTTCTGTCTGAATTTTGGATAATTCTGATCAGTTCCCCTTACTGCGTTTAAGGTAGATAAAAGTTTACTAATTCTTTTGTAGGAGGCATCCCTGCAACTTTTAGCTTTCTGAGAAAAAGAAATCTGTGCCAAGCTTTTTGCTTGTCTGAAATTATGACCTCACATTGTTAAAATACTCACAGATAAAGAGATGAAGATTAACTCAACAAGAAAAACAAAATTTTTGTCATTTGCAGAAACTGCTGGGGAACTCCCTGCTGAAGCTGGAGGGTGAAGACCGTTTAGATATAAATTGCACAATGCCCTTCAGTGACCAGGTAATGGTCTTGTTCACTTGGGTCTTTCTCAGTAGTGGATAATTGATTCAGGGAAACGGTATCTTGATGGCAATATGTGTAATTATGCACTTATTTGTGGGTTTGATTTTTCTCTTCACTGCTAAAGAGTGTCATGCAAGTTGCTCTTGGAGCATTCTTTGTTCTCCTCATGTAGTGCTATTTTTTCCCCTGTTGTAGGTAGTACTGGTGGGTGCAGAAGAAGGTCTCTATGCCCTGAATGTACTGAAGAATTCCTTAACACACATTCCAGGAATGGGTGCTGTCTTCCAAATTCACCTCATCAAAGATCTGGAGAAGCTACTCATGATAGCAGGTACAGGGCTGTGTGTTCCCATTGGCTCTGCAGTGGCTTTGTGCTGCCAGGTCCTGCTTGCCTTTGGATTCATTCCAGGCTTTTGTCTGGTTTTTTATCAGCAAATTGTCAGGAATTACTTGCTGTGGTTAACAGAGTCTTGTCTGAGGCTGGCTGGCAAGGGATTATGTGTGTGAATGAAGGCTCAGTTAAACCTTCATGAGAAGGTGATTTCAGAGCTGAGGGAGGGAAGAACCAGAGACAAAACATTTCCAGGTTAGAGGTCAGTTGTCATTTTAAGTTCAATTTAAAAAGTGTTGAGCTAATGAGTGAACATCTCTTCGTAATTATTGCATAACTTTTTTAATGTAATTAACTCTTTGAGGACTGCTAGGTGATCACTGACATAGGGGCATAGGGCCAACTCTTATCCTCTCTTGCCCTGTAACAAAGCTGGGACTCCTGTCACGATTTAAGATTACTTTATGAAAGGAACACCAGCTTTAATCTCTCCATCTGTGGTTTTCCAGAGATAATCCTTCCCACACAGATGTAGGCATGCTGAACATTATCATGTATCTTCATCTGAAAGCCCAAATTATCAAAGTGTCTATATGACGTTTGTAGGGAATGAAAAATAAATTCTCTCTCTTGTTCTGCTTGTTTTGTGGTTTTTTTTCCTGGTAAGGATTTAAGATGTCCATGGTTTATTTGTGTCAGGGTGGTAGAGAACAAAGCAAATCTCAACATAATGAGAAGGCTGTGTTAGTCTGTCACTGGACTTCTGAGAGGAATTGGCCTTGGGCTATAATGCAATTCATTAGGGCAGTTCTTGGAAGTCCCTTACCAGTTCTGTTGGCACAGAGTGATTAAAACATCTTTTACTTGAAGAAGTTCTGAAGGGCAAAATAAAACTTCCTGGCTAATTTTGAATAGTGTCTTAATGAGGCCACAATTACTCTGTTCTGCTAACTTCAGCAACACTAATAATCTATGCAGAGAATTGCTGTTCTTCTGGTGGATTTACTGCCTGTTGTGGGGTTGGGTTTTTGTAAGTTTTCTGTTTCAGTTTGAATAGGAATAATATGGAATGAATTCTACATGGTACCTTGTGACTGTTTGCACAGTAACAGCCTGTAACAATGAGCTGCTTGTTTAGGTAAGACTTCGGTAGAGAATAGGGAGTTCTCCCTTGATGAAATGCAACCTTTTTTTGTTTCCAGGAGAAGAAAGGGCTCTGTGTCTTGTTGATGTAAAGAAAGTGAAGCAGTCATTAGCCCAGTCTCACCTCCCAGCCCAGCCCGATGTCTCACCAAATGTCTTTGAGGCTGTCAAAGGATGTCACCTTTTTGCTGCTGGCAAAGTAAGTTACAGCTCCCTCGTGCCCCCTGACCACCTGTTATACTGCTCTGAGTTTAATATTAACCAAATCAGCATCTTCATTCCACTGGCAACACATCCAAGGTCTATATTCTTGTTTTGAATATTTTTCTTCAAATAAGGAGAATGTATGGGCTGAAGGGAGGCTGAGCTGGAGACAGAATGGGGGATCTGGTGCTAATGTGGAGCAATTCAGTCAGGATGCCATGATGGTATAGCCTAAACTGCTAGGTAGTAAGAAATCCAGCATAGCATGGTACTACTGTCTCCTCACTATTGACTGTAATTTTGAGATTTTTAGTTAGTGAATTCTATCCAGTCTTTGTTCTTGAATGTCATGCTTCCAGGCTAGCAAATTTCCTTAGGTGTTTGTGTCACTTTAATTCTAGACATTTACACGGGTTATTGGTTTTAGTGTGGAGCATTAAACCACAGCCAAAATTCTCATTAACAATTACTTCTATGGCCTACCTTGGTAACAAACTGAACACCACTCATTTCAAAGTGATGCTTAAGGCAAGTTTCAGGGGTTAAAATATAGATCTAACATATTTCAATTTGTCAATCCCTTTTCTGTGGGAAACTTTCTAATTTTTTCTTAATGTCTTTCAAGCATAAAAGAAATCATAGAAGCCATTTAAATTCACGTTCTTTTTTGAGAATGTGAAGAGGCTTTTCATTATTTCATGAATTCACAGTAATTACCCTATTAAAAGACGTACTTGCTTATCTCTTCAAAGTTCTTTTTGTGGCAAGAGGTGGTTCTCAGATCCATTTCACATGCTCAGCAATAGAATTTACTTTATTGCCATCCTGAGCTATGCTTGTTATCTTCCTTACAGGTTGAGAACAGTCTTTGTATCTGTGCAGCCATGCCCAATAAAGTGGTGGTTCTGCGATACAATGAGAGCTTAAGCAAGTTCTGTATCAGAAAGGTGAGTTTAGTAGCTCCCTGCAATAGCTGAGGTAATTCACATAGTGTTCTAAGCCTTTGCTTTGGAGCAAACATCTAAAACCTTTCTGTGTGCATGAGAACATTTGTTTGCCAGCTAAAATAATAACAAATTGAACCGTGCACTGACTCAAAGTGGAGTAGGCAGAAATTTCCTTTAATAAGAGCTGACATTTTTGGAGAGATGCAGAACAGAACTGTGATTTTTTTTGAGATATTGGACTGAGCTGTCATCATATCCTCAGAGATCTCTCCTCAGGACAAAATGTTTAAATACTACCTGCCTTAAAACAGGCTGGTGCCCAGAAACTCATGTCCTCTCCTATTCACAAATTAAAGGATGCTCCAGTCGAACTACAACTCCCTGGGAGATTCTGCAGGTGACTTTGAAGGCACCAGTTAATTTTACAGTGTGGCTGAGGCTGTTATCCCTGAGTGCTATGTGGGCACTGCTGGAGGGAAGCAATGGGCACAGTCATGCAGATCTGGGCTCCTCAGGAGGAAAGCCATAAATAATGGAGATCTCGGCACAAACAATGTGGATGCCAGCTAACCTGGAATGTGTACAAGCATTGTAGCTGATACCAACTCCTGCTCACAGCAGGGAACGCTGAGGGTGTATAGCCCTTCCTCTGACAGGGGTTACATGCAGAACATGCAAAAGTGTGTTTTAGCGGGCAGGTTTTCCCTATCTCCACTAATCCAGACAACTGAATTTAGATCCTAACAAGATGGCAGCAAGCCCAGAATATGCTTTTCTTTCCTGCCAACTAAATTTCCAGATAAAGTAGGATTTATGCAAGGAATCTTGTCCTCAGAAGATCTCAGGATCTGTGTGTTGTGTCAGGCTAGCCTGCAGAGCTATCCCAGCTGTTCAGTCACAAGGCAGGTCTTGGTGGGCATCTCTCTGTCATTGTACAAAGAAGGAAGGAAGGAAGATTGGCTGTGACCTACTGTAAACAGGGAGCTGCTCAATACTGCTCCAGAAAACTGAGCTGCAGAGCAGAAGAACGTCTTCCAGAACAGTATATTCTTCCAAAAGGAAGGGGATCTTATTAGGGTTAGCACCTCAAGGCGAGTTGATATGCAAGTCTACATTCAAGCATCACTTCCAACAAAACAAAACTTTCTTCTAGCAAGAGTTTCTGTCCAGATGCTTTTTAGAGGCTCTTAGGGCCTTTGAGGTTGCCATCTCTCTCCCTTTTGAAAGATAAATGTAGCAATATACAACCTTCCAGACTGAGCACTATCTGTAAGCTGGTACAGGGAACTAATATCTGTCCATACTGTCCTTTTTTCCAGGAGATTGAAACCTCTGAGCCTTGCAGCTGTATCCATTTGACCACTTACAGCATCATCATTGGCACCAACAAGTTCTATGAAATTGAGATGAAGCAGTACACACTGGAGGGTAGGAGACAATTCCTGAGGAATGTTCCAAGTGGCTCCACAGGTTCTTTTATAGGGCTTTTCGAAAGCAGTTTAGGAAAAAAGGTTGGTGCAAATCAAGGTGTTTTTCTCCATTCTCTTTGCAGAGTTTTTGGATAAAAATGACCACACTTTGGCCTCTGCTGTGTTTGCTGCTTCCACCAACAGTTTTCCAGTCAGTATCATCCAAGTGAACCCAGCAGGGCAGAGGGAGGAGTATCTGCTGTGTTTCCATGGTAAGTGGTGCTAGTGTTGTACCACTCCTGTTCTCTGAGCTGCAGTGCTGTTGAATTTTGCACAACCTGCTTTGGCTTTCTCCATGCCTGTGGATCAGTTGCTGAGTGTAGACTTCTGTGCCTGAGGGAAGGACCACAAGCAGTGTGTTAAGTGCAAACAGGTGTTTGATTACCCTGATAAGGTGTTCAGGGGCTCTCAGATTGGGCTTTGTCTGGTTTCCATGCAGACAGGTGAGAGTTTTTAACCTTCTTGTGATTAAGTAAGAGAGGGTGTTACTTTTTTCTATAGCTGCTTTTGTTGCCCTCTTAGATACTGTCATGAGAATGCACACATCTTCAAAAGCCCACTAGCAGTAATTTTGGGTGAGTAATGGTAGGAGTCTCATCACCTTCCCAACTGTAGATTAAATAATAACCTTACCTTAGCTGGAACAAAGAGACCTAGAATTGCAGCACCTTTTGGCCTGGCAGTATTCCTACATCTAACCAATTCCATGGCATTTAGAGTAATTCATGGCACTCTGGGATTTGCAGGATGTCCCTGATAAAAAGCCCAGGAACAATTGCCTTTGTCCCTTCAAAATAAATGAATAAAATTCAGGCCAATGCTCATGACATGATGTGACCTCTCTTGGCAGAGTTTGGTGTCTTTGTGGATTCCTATGGAAGACGCAGTAGGACAGATGACCTGAAATGGAACCGCTTGCCCTTAGCTTTTGGTAGGTGTTGAGGGACATTCCCTTGGATTATGGAAATTACTGAAACCAGGAAGCATCCTTGTGGAATGGGTAGTCTGCACTGAGCCCTTCTGTCTCCTTTTCCCTCTCCCAGTTCTTCCAGAAGCTATGGATCTTTTTCCCACGATTTAAGCTCACTATAAATCCAGATGGCAAACCTTCTGAAATATAAGCCATTTAAGGAAAACTAAACCAAAGTTCCATTTCCTTAATGTTCCTAGTCTGACACTGATTGAACTGGCTAGTGGAATTTTTAACCATGCTCTAAGTTTCTGAAATAGTGAAGAATATGAGGGCTACATATTCTCCCTCAAGCCTTTTGGCACTGCCTAATGAGATTTTTTTCAGTTAATAGTCTGGCTTTAATGCCTTTTTTATGATACTTTGGTTAGTAAAGTCCTTGAGACACGGTTTCAAAGCAACAATTCTTTAAGCTTGCATCTCCCCACTTAGTGTCTGTGTCATTACATAAAATGTATTCTTTAGTTTTCCCACAGGGCTGTCAGTCTCTCTTGTGCTTGCTGTTGTGTTTTAGAAGTTTTTAATAGAGAATGTATTCTGTGTTTTTTCCTGCTTTTGCACTGCTCCTTCAGCCTACAGGGAGCCCTATCTGTTCGTGACCCACTTCAATTCCCTTGAAGTGATCGAGATTCAGGCACGAGCTTCTCTAGGGTAAGTTGTTCTCTTTTCATTCCTTTGAACAGCCTGTTTTGCATAAATATACGAACTTGCCAGGAAAAGGTACTGTGCTGCTACTGTAATGGACTTTTTCCTGCAATTTTCCCCAGAACTCCAGCACGAGCCCACTTGGAGATACCAAACCCACGGTACCTTGGGCCTGCAATCTCCTCGGGAGCGATCTACTTGGCCTCCTCCTACCAAGACAAGCTAAGGGTGATCTGCTGTAAAGGCAATCTGGTGAAGGAGACCAACAATGAGCAGCAGCAGCAGCACCACAGAGGCTCCTCTGCCACGCGCAGGTATGGTGACATCAGGGTGTCATGGTGACATCGGGGTGTTACAGTCCCTGGGTGCCTCAGGAGCAAACTTCCCTCCTGATGCCTTTTCCCCTGGCATGGTGGGATGCCCTTGTTCTGTTCCTAGAGGCTGATGACAGCCAGTTACTGTAATGCTGGAATAGAGTCACTAATGGCTTAACATCCAGAAGGAAACAAACAGCAGCTCTAGGAAGATGTGGATAATCTCCATAAAAGCTTTGTGACCTTGTGCTGGTTTGCTTTGTTGTTGTGATAGAACTCTGGCTTCAAAGCTTTTTGAGCTCAGATGCTGTTGATTATTACACTAAACACGGCTTGGCTGTAACAAGCTGTAAAGCAAGAGCCCCCTTCTATCAAATAATGAGTGTGCCTTAGGGAGACAGTGCTGGAAAGTTGTGATGTGATACACAGGTAATTAGATACAGGGGCTGATGGTGCCACAGTGTGCACATGACACTGAGAAATTGAGGCTTGTAGTTCATCCCAGCCTGACCTGAATATCCCTGAGCTACTGAAAATTGTGTGAAAACACATATATCAAATTTTAGTGTATTTTTATATGGAAAAATGTATGGCTGGAGTGTATGAAAAGGTGGTGTTCTCTGGCCTGTTCCGTACACGACTTACATTGGCAACTCATTAAGGCACTTTGCCAGCGTGGCTCATGTGATGGATACTCCAGCTACCAAAATATCTCTGCATTTTCCATCTTGGCTCAGGGAGGGGCTGATGCTTCTCACCCGAAGGCTGGGGGTGTTGGGGGAAAAGTTACATTTTTGCTAAAAGAAAATGTAATGGGAGGTTTTTGTCACTCAGCAGTTCATATCAATTCTTTTTGAATGACAGCAGCCCGAACAAGAGAGGCCCTCCCACGTACAATGAGCACATCACCAAGCGGGTGGCCTCCAGCCCAGGGCCTCTGGAAGGGCCAAGCCACCCCCGGGAGCCCAGCACACCCCACCGGTACCGTGAGGGACGGACAGAGCTGCGCAGGGACAAGTCCCCGGGGCGACCTCTGGAGAGGGAGAAGTCTCCGGGCCGACTGCTGAGCACCCGCAGGGAGCGGTCCCCGGGACGACTGTTCGAGGATAGCAGCCGAGGGAGGGTGCCTGTGAGTGGGGCCAGAACTCCTCTTGCTCAAGTCAATAAGGTAAGTCAGGAGCCTGCAGAACATGTCTGTTCTCAGGAAAAGGCTTGTATGTACTGCAGAAGGGCTGGTGGCACTGGAAAGCACAAGAGCAGATCAAATCTCACCTGCCTGCTCCTCAAATTCTGTTGGAACAGAGCCCACAGGGTTTCATGCACTGGCCTTGTGTCCACCTGCCCTGGGCTGGTTCTGGGACTGCAAAGCTGATGGACACTAGAATGGGCTGAAAGCAAAGGTGCATTTACTAGCAAGTGATAGAGGATTTGAAGGGGAATAATGTCTGGAGCACCGGGAATGTGGGAGCCTGCTGTGCTCAGAGTGATGCTGACAGTGCCTGCCTTTGTCAGTGTTTATGGATGACAGGAGCCCTGGCTCTGTGGGAGCAGCAGGGGATGCACTGCTGCCAGCACCTTGTGCCTGGGAGAGAAGTATCTGTGACTTGTAACTTGCCCTTTTATTTCCCTGCCAGGTCTGGGACCAGTCTTCAGTGTAAGTCTCAGCGAGACGAAGTTACTCATCTTTACCTGCAGGAAAAAAAGAAAATGGACTGAGTATATGCACTCCATCTGTCTGCAGCCCAGTTCCCAAACAGCATTCCTGGGCCCAAGCTCGCTCTGCAGTGGGAGCCGTGATGCTTTTGAAGACCGTTCACAGCTCAGTTAATTTCTCTGTGCTTTTCTGCACTCCTGTTTTTGCACTTTGTACTACTGTTACTCTTTCAAGCAGTTCATTAACTTTTTGTATCCACTTTAGTCCCTAGTAGTTCATCCCGGAAATGGGACTAGTGTCCTGCCCCAGGTCATCACTGTGGTTAGCACCCCTTAACAGAGAGTTGGTCATAGTTCTGAGATGTGCTGGGAGCCCCTGATGGCCTGGAAACAGAAGGGCCAAGGTGAGTGAGTCTTTCAATAGGAACTGTGGTTGGATGTTCTCCACAGAACACAGGAAAAATTTCTTTGGATTAGCCTGTTCACCTGCCACTTCTGAAAATTATTTTGTTCTCACTAAAATTGCTTTAGAGCAGCTCTGATGGGGAGGGAAGAATGCTGCTTTACCTGACCCCTCTGCCGAGCCCTGAGACAAAGTGCATTACCTACAAGCTACTGGGTTGTAAGACTTTATCCAGGTCTTCTGCATGACAGTTCAGTGCATGCTGCTGCACCATCACTGGCTGCTCTCTCCTTTTAGGTTGCTTTGCTGAGTAGTGTATTGTACCTCACTTGTAAATTAACTGAAACCTTTAGATTACGCTGCAAAATAGCCGTTAATTACTCTAGAAATTTGGCACCGAAGAGTTAATAAGCCTTATTCTATGACAAGAATTACAGTCACTCCTCTCAGCACTGGACATGGTCTCTTCAGCAGAGTCCTGCCAGCCTCAGCTCCCCAGGGGGAGCAGCCCAGGCTGGCTCCTCCTGTGAGCTGGAGCTTGTCGTGCAATCAGATCCGGTGTCTTGGCACAGGACACTCACGGGGAGCAGCTTTGGCAGTTGCTGACACACTTTTGCTTCCCTGTGTCTGACCTCGAGCCTTTTATTGCTTCCTATTCTCTTCTGCTGTGAACATGAAGCAGAGAGCAAATGATTTTCAAAGCAGGTTTTGACCATTCACTCTGCAATAGCAACATTCTAAGTGAACAATCATGTTCTTTACAACTGGAAAGAGCAAAACTGCAGCCAATCTTCCCTTGGCGCCACACTAAAATTTCTGCTAGTCCCTTGCAAGCCTGTGCTAACCTGTTCTAGAAACCCATCAAAATTCCAATGCCTTGTCGATGTCCTTTGGCGAGTTTCATGAATATTGTATTCTGTTCTCGTCTGTTGGGTTATTTTCAGTCAGATGATTTGGCAGGAAATTTGCTGAAAGTTTTTCTCTCCTGGTCTGAATATTTTGAAAGGTCACTGAGATCAGTCTTTAAATCTTTGCATCTCATGGAAGATCTTCAAGACCTCAGAAATGGGCTTGTTGAGTCCTGAAAGTGTGTATCTCGTGTCTTGTTCGTGAAATGCTTCCTGCTATAGAAATAGCTCAAAGGACTGTACATATTTACAAGAAACTTTATATTCGTAACAAAAGGGAATTGAATTGGTTTCTACTTTTTTATTGTAAACTGTGCGTTTTTCAACACTAGCTTTTTGTTTTACTGGTGGTTGTGGACAGCCATCTTCAGACACTGGAGGAGCCTCCCCTCAGTCCTCCTCACTCCCATGAAGAAATATTGTAACATTAAATTGCAATTGAAGCTTATTAGCATAAATGAGATTTTAGGTCTCTAGAAGTACAGGATTTTTCTTCATTACCTTTTTATTATTGACAAGGGAGGGAACCAGAGGGACAGTTCAGAGGGACAGTTCAAAGCTCCACCTGGAAAGTATTGAACTTTGTTGTTGAACAATAACCAAATAAAACAAATAACTATCTTGACTGGCATGGTGAAATGACGGCTTCCTTCTCTCTAGAGTGCCCCTGCCCCTCCTGCCCTGCCCCTGGCTCTGGGGCTGGGGAATCCTGGGTGTCACACCTGACCCAAGAGCAAACCCTGGCAATATTTACCATTTAATACTCGTCATTCCCTGAACAAGTAGCATAAGTGGCTTCACAAACCCCAAGTATGTTGACATGCTTTAAACCAGGTGGATTTATCTGAGTACTTCACTAGAGCAGCAGTCAGCTGCAAGCACCTACAGCTAAATCCTGCCTCACCAGTGAGACAGGCAGAGGTGAAGCACCTGTGAGTATCTGGGAAAACAGTCTTGCCCTAGTAAATGACCCCACACATCTTGAGCTGGAAAAAAGGCATCTTAATTAACAACAGTGTGATCTAATGCCAGGTTTGGGACTTATCCCAGCAGTATACTGGGAGCAAAGCAGCGGGAGATAGTTCCTCATCCCACTGCTGTAACATGCTGGTGCTTTAAGGCCTAATAGCTGCAACTTTAAAAAAAGACCATTCACAAATCCAGTCAGATTGAGTACAACCTGCAGAGTTACTGTACAGCTCAACTTACACCTGCTGGGAAAACTTGCTAGATCAGACTTAAATGTAAATACATCTATTTTTAACTGAACTAGTTTTTACAGGGTCTGAAGTATTCTTTCACAGGAAGAGGTTTTTAATATGCACACTGCTGCCTACAGTAACTTAATTTGTTCAGTGTTTTTGGTTCTGTGCACATACCCACCCCCTCAGCCCCGAGAAAGGGCTTGTTGGAGGCTGTGGGGGTGGGTTACTAATGGCTCCTCTTACGTTTTGGTCTACATGACATTCTCCATGAAAATGCTCTACACATCAACCCCGAGCTGCTTGATTTATCTATTGTGCCTACTATGATGTATATGATGAAATGCTGACTTGTTCAATGTTCCTTTATTTCTTTTACTGTGCACAAACAATACTTATTTAAAGCTCATTGTTGCAGTCCTATGATGCATGATCTGAGTTGTAACAAAACTAAATTAATCCAGAAACTGGTGGAGTAAAAGAAAATTAATTATTTAGTGAGCTTTTTGATTCCCAAGAACCCTGCACAAATCCAGGTCAGCTTGACCCCCACATGCTGTGCTGAACTTCAGGGGGTCAGGGGAGGGTAGGGAGCTCTTGTTATGCCTGTATTGGTTTACTCCAGGGTCCCCAAAAGTGACTGTAACAAAAGTGTCTGCACCTACCTTTAAAAAATGTGCTCTCCTAGCAACAGCCAAGAATAAACACAACAGCATAGACTGTGAGCTGTGGGTGGGGAATGTAAGTGAGCTAATAAACCCAACTCTTGATCCGGCTTTTGCCTTTGGAGGGATTTGATTCATCCCATTGCAATAAGGGAACACAAGAGTGATTAATCTAATTCATTCATCTGTCAAGCAGAAAAGGACCTAGCAAAAAAAAAACCAATAAGAAGACCCCAAACCCCAGCCCCCAACAAAAACCAAAACAACCAGCTTACCTCTTCCTTCATCCACCCTCCTGCTGGAGAGAAAGGAAGTTGGGGGGCTGAGAGTGGTAGTGGCTTACCTGAGGAAATCTGTGGCTCTTGAGACTGTTCGTTGAGGCCACAGGTGCCAGGGACCATCTCCTCTCCATCAAATGCTGCTTGTGGCTGGAGAGCCCTGGGGGCAGCTGTGCTTGGTCAGCCGTGGGCAGGGAAAGGTGCAGCTGAGGGAGGGTCATGCCTGCAGGCTGTCACACAGCCTGGGCCCCCACCCTGGTCTCCCCCCTGGGCCTCCCAACTCTTTCGGGGCTGCAAAAGCTGATGGTGCAGTGGCAGCTGCAGTTCCTGTGCTGAGCCCTCTGCTAGCTGAGACAGGGCCAGGGACTACAAACCAAAAATCAAAATTAAAAACCCTCAAGCTTTCTACACAATAATTGTTCCTGTCCTGTGGTTCCACCATACCTCATGCACTGATGAAGAACATGGAGTACTCTGCAGGTACCAGCACTGACCACACTTCCCACAGCCTTAGCATTCCCTGGCGCTACTGGACACTGCAGAGGCACAGGCTGTCCCCTCACACAGCTGGACCTGACCCTGCATGAGCCTCTGACCCCAGAGAGTCACCCTGTTGAGGACAAAGACTTGGGGAAAAAGGTCTGCTTGAAGTGGCTGCTGGAACAAAGAGAAGCTGACAGGAGGCCGAAGGCCCCATCCCAAGCTTTCCAGCCCTAAGGGACTGTTGCTGGAGCTTTGAAGTAATTGGCCTCTTGTCCTTCCTCTAAACTTTACATCACAAATAAACATGAACACCTTGGTCTTCTTCACTAAGTGCAAGAGGATAAAGTGCTTCAAGCTGCACCGCTAAATGAAAAGCTTGCACAAACCACCAAGGCATAAAACTGCTATCAGGAAATCACTAACAAAATAACAATTCACTGAATGCAAGGTTACCAAAGATGGAAAAATAATAAGACAAGTCACCCACTTCTCTTGAAAATGTTTTATTTGTTTCTAAAGAGGCTGAAAACAAGAAATTCTGTAGTTCAGAATACCAAATACTATCCACAACACAGAATGAAGAAAGTTTTCAGAGAAAACCATTGCACCAGACCCAGATCTACTTAGCTACTGAAGATACTGCAACAAGGCTGGTGAACAGACCCCAGGATGGCAAAGCACCCTCCTGCTGTGGCTCGCTCCACTCCATGCTGGCTGCTGCACTCTGTCCCCACTCAGACTCCTCACAGACTTGTGCGAAGTGCTTTCCCCCACAGTGGGATGGGGCTGGTTGTCATTGGCACAGTCACAGTGACCCAGGCACCAAAACGAGCCAAGGAAGGGCCCAGCAGGGCCCCTCCAGCACTGGTTCCTCCCAGGCAGGCCCAGGGTACACTGGCAGCAGGTTTGCATTAATGTTGCATTTGTTTTGGGATAAAACAGGCTGTCAACACCGAGGACAGGCAGCCTGGCATTACTATAATCACTTAGAAAACAGAAACAGAATAAAAAGTTGCCCAGCTCCAGCCCTGGGCACAGCAGGCTGTAGTGCTGCTGCATCCAGCACACTGCAACTGCTGACACTGAGGGGCAAGTTTGGCCACTGGGACACAGGAAACTTACAGTCCCCTTCAGGCTGTTACTGAGGAACTAACTCCTAAACTGAACCCATTCATTTCCTTACAGCCACCCCTCCCAGCTTAAGGAAGTCTTCATCAGTGACAACAAGAGAAACTGGTTTCTAAAAGCAGATTACTGCAAGACACATTTACAATTTACAGAAAAATCCAGCCATTAAAAACAATTGTCTTTACCAGAAATTCCACAGGGGAAAAGATGTATTTCAGTTCTCATGAAGAGAAAAACTACAGAGCTATTCACAGTAGAAACAGTGCACCCCACTCTACTGTAAAATAATAATGAGCTTGTAGTGATTATGTTGCTGATTTTGCCCAGAAAAGGCTGCTACAAAAAGATCAATACTCACACTTACTTCAGCCAGGCAAGTTTGGAACTCATTACTGAAATAATGTTTGATAAGCAACAGAAGCAGTAATGAGCTTGCTTTTGCCAAGTATTATGCTCAAATCAGATTCCCCAAGAATCCTGAACTTTCTAGACTTTGGGCTGGCAGCTTCCCAGTCTGCCTCACTGCTAAAGCTCTTTGGTCTGTTGCTGCCTTCACATCATTCAGCCTAATTAAATTGGTCATTTTTTAACTGAGCTGACAAGCGGCACTGACACCTTTGCCACCTGTCTAGTTGCTGTGAAGCTGCCATTTCCAAGAACTTCCAAGGTGGGGCTAACAAAATAAGGGAAATACAGGAGAACCTGGAAGTCTCAGGAACAGTATGAAATCAGAGTTCGTTTGCTACAGCACAGAGCAGAAGTACATTTGGTTAAGTGAAGCATTTTTTTTCTGAGACTGCACTGGCCCAGAACAATTGGTCACAAATGACTGTGATGCTCATATCGGCTTGTACAGCAAAGTTGTCACGTATTTCTTCTTGTAACGGTGTGTAGCGCTAAGCACCATCACTCCATCCTACAGGGGAGGGAAAACAAGCATGTACCATGGTCAGACACCCAGGCTTCCCATGTGCAGGACATGCCCTGGCCTCTCACCTTGATGGAAAGTGCATACAGGTGGTTCAACATGACGTGGTTGGGTTCAGGGAGCAGAGCGGGATCGCACTGCAGAGAAGAGGGAGAGTGTGACAATAACAGAAGTCACAGTTCACACCCATCACAGCTGATGGGTGACAAACAGTATCTGTGACCAGCCATACCCCCAGTACATCACTGCTGCTCATGCTGAGTCCATCACAAACACAGTAACCATTTCAGAACCACCACAGATCCCTCTGGGTAAAACCTCTGCGTCGTCATCAGGACCATGAATCAGACTCTGATTACACCTTATCTGCTTCTGGTGTCTTAACAGTTGACAAGATTAAGGTTTTGGGAGGAAAACAGCAATATAATTTTCCATTTTAATGACAGTCAACTAGAAAAATAGATTTACTTCAGATGAATCCATCTGGACACGCATAATATGGAACTGACCAATACAATAACTTATCCTAAGGTTTTTCCTAAGCTGTCCCCTGCCTGTACTCAGATTTTTTCCCCATCTGCTCCCACCCTCAAGGGCATTATTTAGCAAACCAAAGTAATGTACTCACAGAAATGCCTGTGTCCTTGTTCAGGATGACCTGCAACAGGTGTGGAGGGAGAATGGGTGGAGATTTAAAGCGTTCCTCTGCCTTACAAACATAGGGCTCCTGGTGGTACGGTCCTGGGGGTGAACTTGACAGCTCTGCCAAAGCAATAGTAGATATTTTATCCTAAATACTTTTTAAGAACATCTGCTCTTTATAGGTACATGCAACCTAAGGGAATCAATGGCACTTAAGTATAACAACTGCAGCAGCTGGTGCAGTGCCAGAGGATCAGTCACTGCCCAAGAGGGGATTTAAGATGCCCAAAGCCTGACTTGAAACGAGCTGTGAGGTTTTGGGCAGCAGTTTTGAGGGCCCAACTGCACTTCAGAACTTCTCTGCCATCTCTGCCCAGCATTTCTCCTGCAAACACTCCACAGTGCAGGCTGTTCCTGCAAGGGAGGTACAAAAGCATGGGATGCACCCATGAAGGGCAACTACTCCTCCTGTACAGAGACTGGGCTGTGGAAAGAGCCCTTCAGAGTCCAATCAGGACTACAGCATGTGGGGCAAGGCATCAGCTAGAATCTCCTCTTGGCCTGTCCCACAGATAACACTTTCTCCAAAAAGGCTTTGTCCAGGGCAAAGTTGTACAGAGCAAAACCCACCCAAACACACCTCCTGCCTCAGGTCCAAAGGTCTTCTGAAGGAGGATGTAAAGTACTATTTCAGTCATGGACTCCATCCCTACAAAGCTCAGTAACAAACAGGGCAAGGCTGACCTCAGACACAGCTCAAACTAAACCCCACCTCTTCTGTTACACTACAACTTGGAACTTAAGGCAAATATTCTAAGACATAGATAATTTATACTACACTGTGAGGATATGATACACTCCTGAGCCTGTGTTAGCACTGAGATGCACCTAATTTCTCCCTCTTAAAGTGCAACTTCTGACCCCCTCAGCCATCTCCTTAGCAGAGGAACACTGAATTCGGAGCAATGTAGGCTGTCAACACTGGTTTGATGTGGTAAAGCAGAGACTGATCCACCAATGACTGCCCTAAACCCAGCGATTGCACACAGCAGGGGCAAACAGTTATTAAGCACCCATGACTTCCTCCTCATCACATCTGTGTTGCCTTGTCAGAGGTTTCCTCTTCTGTGCATTCCACATTCTTCCTTTGGGCATTTGTGATTCCTGCACACATCCACAGGGCCTGACACAAGTGGAGATTAATCTCTACTGGAGTTTTAACTCCAGACAAAAAGGAAAATGAAATTTTTATCAGCTCTAAAAAGTGTGATATAAAGTTACCAGTAAGCTCATACCAGACATGTCTGAACACTTTTGGGAGTCCACCATCAAAGCATCGAACACTTCAAAGTCAGTTTTCTTCACTTGGATGATGTTGTTGACAGTACCCAGTTGGCTGGTTACTACTGGCTGGCAAGAGGCAAGATACAAAAATCAGAATAAAGCAAGCCTGTGGGACTAATAGATTCTCAGAACTACACAATCAGCATTACCAAGAATGACGTATATTGCTTTTGAAATATGACAGAACCAGATCTGAAAACAGCTCAATGAGTGTTAGGTTAAGGGGAAGTGCAGGATTTTAAGGACTGGGAGGGGAAAATGCCAGTTGAACCTGCCAAGCCCACAGGGTTGCAGACAAGGCGAGGGTCAGGTCTGGGCTAGTTACCTGTGACACCAGGTCTGGACACTGAGTTCATAAGCATGTGGGGAACTTCTGGGCAGGCTGGGGTTAAAGCTCATTTTATAGCAGAGGAGGAAGAACAGGCCTGGTAGATTTTGGCACATTTACTGGACTATGAAAAGATCTAGAGCAGCAATAGCAACATCCTGGCACAGAGGGCCAGGACAGCACACAAGCTCTGGGCTGCCAGCAATGCTGCAAGTGCTCTAAAAGACAGTTTGGCACTACACAAGAAAAGCCTGGCATCACTTACAAACCAGTGGCCCAGAGATCCTGTCCCTCCTTGCATTTCCTGCCCTCTGAGCTCAGTTTGATGCTACTACCCAGGCCAGCAGGGATCAGAAACCTCTCTCACCAGCTTGAAAAGCCACTTTCTCCTCTTCAGATGTCTCAATCAATAACAGTGACTCAAAGCAAATGTTACCTCTGTAGGATCATGTGTCCACTGCCCATCCACAAAGAACTTGTACTGGTGCTCTCCTTCTGGCAGGTCCAGGATTGCCACAAAGTTATTGTGACTGGAATTTAAGACAATCAATCAGCCCTGCAATGTTCTGAAAAGTACACACTGATCTATAAACTGTGACACACACTGTGACACAAAGCACAAGCCTCCTCAATGTGCAAAACCTTAAAAAGGCACATTCAGAGAATCTCTGATGCAATCTAAAGGTAAAGAATCAAATTATGATTAATGCTCAGTGACAGTGAGTCCCTGCACATTCCTCACATCCCATAACTGGCACTGAGCTTTTGGAAAGTCACCCTCACATCTTCATGTTACTCGTTAGCACACGAGACCTCATTTATCTGCTGATGGAACAAGATCAGCTTTCTCATATTTCCTTGCCTTTCAGTATTTGCCATCAGAAATTGCATTTCCCAAATGCCCTTGAAATAAATGAACAATGAGCAGATAAAAGCAGCAGCTAGATACTTCTGGGTTACTTTGGGTCTGAATAGCTGCTGCTTGGCAATTTCCATACTCCTGGGCTGTGAACTCCCTGATTCTTCAGAAGGCTTTACCAGCATCTCAAAAATGATGCTGCTCCAAACGGCCACAGTCTCCGGACCCTTTGAGATGGTCAAAAGCCACTGACATGGCAAGGATGTGTCGAGACACTGTGCTTAGAACCAGCTCCCCTATCCACACCCCAGTCCCACTCTAGGCACAGATGGCACAACAGGGACTGTTTTGGGTTATCTGTGTGTTGTGCCCAGTGAACTGACACATTGGCTCCACTTCCACCCTGTGCCACCCAAGAATGGAAAAGTCAGATTGTCATCAAGGGTTTGAGGAGAGAAGCAGGACAGTGGTAAACTAAGCACAGTCCCATCTCTCAAGTGACCACCGTCCTCATGACATTGAGCACTCCCAGTCCATGGGGAACACCACTGCGGCAGCACTTCGTTACCTTCTTGTCAGAGGAATTTTACTCCAGTTGTTGAAGGACCCTGATAAATAAACTTCTTTCCCTCCTCCAGTCCAGCGAAAGACTGTGGGCCGAGCTTGGGTTGGGGTTTTGTCATTCACTTCCAGATCTTGCTGCCAAGCTAGAAATTCTTCTTTCTCCAATGGAGCCTACAAGCACAATGTCTCAATCAAAAAAGTTTCTTTCCTGGCAGACTTAGACAACCTGTGTCACACTGAACGCTTTTTTTGCCCTCAGGCATGATTCTCTAGCTTTCATCAGATGCAGAATATAAGCTGCATTTCTAGATGCCGTTCACAAGTTCAATTTGCACAAATTCCACAAGGTGTTAAAGCCTACCAAATTTGCAGGAAGAGTGGAAGGCAAAATAATGCCCCTCCCTCCCAGTTATACCTGCTTAAACATCAATTCACTCTCTCCTTGGCATGGGAAGGAAGGGGGATGGTCAGCTTTGTGTAAACACAGTAACAGAATACCTGCAGGTTGCAAACAGCCCCACAGCATTCCAAGCAAGCAATGCTGGGAGAACAAACCAGCAGTACCTTCATTTCCTCTGAATGGAACAAGTCTGCATCTTCAGGACTATCCATTAAGATTTTTGGTCTGTCATCCTCTTTGGTACTGATGGCTCCTCCTGAGCTGTCCCCTCGGGAGGCCTTGTGCCCATGGCGCTCCAGCCCCGCTCGCTCGCTGCTTGTGTTCCCCATTTTTATGGATCTAAAAGAGCAGGGAAAGCCAATTAGCACAGGTACTCCCGAAGCTGGAACACCAGCAGGCAGGAAAGAAAACTCATCAGTAGACTTGGTCTGTGTTTCTGAGTTGAAGAGCCTCAGAAACTTGATTAACCCATTGTAAAGCAATACCACACTCTGAATAAAGACACTAAATGACAGGTTTTAGCTTCTTCTGGTAATGTGCTACAGTTCAATACACGAGCACTTCTATCAGATTCAGCCACTCAAGAAGTTGACCAAGCAGGTCCCTGCCACACAGCTGTTGTGTCTTCCCAAGCTAAGGGCTTGCTCTTTGCCTTCTGCCTCCCCGTGCACTTCGCCAGCTGGAACACCAGGGGAAGTTTCTGCCAGAACGCTCCAAAACCAGCCTACATGAAATGTGACTTCGCTAGAATAACGTTATCTCACCCTGCTGAGGATGCTGAGAGCAGCTGAAAGGGGCTCTAAACACAGAACCACAGAATGTCCTGAGCTAGAGGGACCCACAGGGATCATCCAGTCCAGCCCCTGGCCCTGCACAGACACCCCAACACTCCCACCCAGTGCCTGAGAGCGCTGTCCAAACGCTCCTG
>NW_008240086.1:34762-38999 GCF_000691975.1 Corvus brachyrhynchos | reverse complement strand
TGCACTGGAACCATGAGCTCTCGTGTCTGAGGGAGCACAGATGGCAGTCTAAGTCCTTAACTGATAAATGTTTCCCAAATGAAATTACACTGATACATTTCTCAAAGCATTCCCACTTACACTATCTGGTTTTACCCTTGGCTCTCCCCCAGCTGTTGCTGTTTCTTCCACTTTCCTCACAGCCACAGAACTGAGGTCTGCAGGTGTGTCACAGTTCTCTTTACAGGGAAATTGCCTTTTTTCCCCCATTACAAATAGAATGCACGCAGACAGGATTCCTGCCAAATGGAAGTGTATCCACATGCTGTAACATTGTGGGAAGAATTCTGCCGGGATGGACAGACTGGCTGTGCCCAGTGCAGTGCTGGCTCCCACTGTGTTTTGGGGAACAGCTGCTCCCTTTTTGCATGGGACAGGCTGGCAGGGGCTGCCAGGGCTCTGTGTGCAGGCAACTCTTCCCCAGCCCTGCAAAACAGCCCCTGCTATAAAATGCAGCTGCTGTTATTTTGGCATTTCACACAGCTTAGTGATCCTAAATTCCTTGTCTCCAACCCCAGTTGTTTTCTTCTCCCCAGTTTTCTTGGCCAGCACTGTTTGCAGTACAGGGTACCATGTCTTGCCCATCACTTGCCCATCAGGACCACTGTGATGATCTGCAAAACAGCCATATAGACCCACTACAGGCCATGGTACCTTCACCTGGGGCCTGGCCTTTGCAATGTTTTTTATTCTTCTACGAACCATAGAGTGGTAACAAACTGCAGGGTAAGGACTGCTAACAGGTCACAAGGCTGTGGTAACCAGTTTGTGGTAGGTACAAGCATTCATTTTAAAGTCTGGTGTTAAAATGTGATGGTTTCTCTTTCCACGGTGAGGAACCAGCCTCTGTGTGCTCCATGCCAAAACCTTTGGAAGCTGCTGGCCTGTGGAAGGGACAGAGGCCATGGACAAAGCATCTCAGCCTCACTGTTGCTGCCTTCTCCTCCCTATTTTCCCTGTGTCTTCTCCCTTTTCAAGCCTGATTCTTGTTTCCTCTCGCCATGACAGGTGGGTGTAGCACAGTCCTGGAGCAATCAGCCTTGTAACTCACTTTGTCAGGTGCTGGTCCCTGAGAATATTGAGGGCTGGATGACATTACACCATGAAAAACTAAATCATTCCCCCACCTCCTCACACACATCTCTGTGCATGGTCCTTGCATTCACTGGAGTGTTGTTTTCTCCCCTCAGCCTGAGTGGGAGCCCAATTCCCTCACAGCTGTTAATGCAGGAGATGTGGGAAGTGAAAGATTAGCTAAAGACAAGCCACAGGAGCCTGGCAGAGCTCAGCCACCCACTGATTCTCTGGAACCCTGGAGTTTTGCTCCTCCCTTTAACAGCATCTGTGACTTTTTGCCTCCTTCTATGCTCTGCAGCCTGAAGGGCATAAAAACTCCCCCTCTTCCACCCCATCTGAACCAGCGTCCACATTCCAAAGGAAGTCTACAAAATACCTTTTCTACTTCTGCCCCATTGGGGTAAAAGGATCAGGGAAAACACAACTGAGTAATTCTGAATAAGAAATTCTCTTAAAAAAAAAAGAAAAAAAAGACACAGTCCACTTTGAGACTGTTCACAGCCCATAAAACAGGATAAAAAGTAATCAATTAAATGCTTTACCTGGTGTCATGACTATGCCACACCACCTCCTAGGACAATGTGAGGTTTTAAAAGCAGAGGCTTGTAAAACACCTGCAGGATATGAAGAGCCATGTGGTCTCTGTTAGTTGCCATGTCAGTAGCCACAAGCAAAGCTCAGCTCCTTTTTCCCTCACTCACAGCTACCTTCTTTAGTAAACATGAACTAGACCTGGCATGACTATTAAATCTTCTTAGTCAGAAGTTAACTATAAGGCACCAAACGGTTCTTGGCTCTTAAAACGATGAGACTCAGCAGGGCTGGTCAAAGTTCTGAGAACCATTACAGAGCACTTTTGGTGCTGTACAGGCTGAGGGGTCAAGTGAAGTGACATCTTTGCTACTGAGTGACTCTACCCCCTTGGAGATATCACTTACCGTCCCTCTCCATCAGGTGACTCACTTCAAAAGAGAGTATTATAAACAAAATTTCCCAATCAAAATTAATAAAGAAATGACATTTATTATGCGACCGAAATATCGGTTTCAAACGCCACGATCGAGAAAAACAGCACTGAGCCCGGGGTCGGAGCTGGGTGAACACGCATAGATCTGATCTCTACATCAGACCTCCCAAGTTCACGAATGCTGCTTTGGCTGGTCCCTTCTTATACAGTTTTTGGGCAGAGTCTGAATTAATTCTATTCTTCTCATATTCATGAAGTTTTCTTGTCCTGGAGTTGGGCTGCACAAAGCCTTTCCTGGGTCTGATGAATTGGGTGATGAGTGGGTCATTTCTGCTGATGGATGGGCCATCTCTGGTTCCTGGAATAGTTATTTTTAGTTCCCGGAATGTCCGATTCCTTATCAGATGCGATGCAGATATCAGTGTGTGGTGATCAAGTCGTCATGGTGCAAATGTCCCAGTGATAAGATCCAACCCCACCTAGGTGGAATCCTCACTTATTGTGAAAGAAATACTTTTAGTTTTGTGAAATTTTTCTCTCAGCCAGGCTGGTGCAGGGATTTAGAAACTCGGTCTCTGTAGGGTCTAATTACATTTCAGTTTTATATATAATAGCACGAATTACATATTTTATTTATAACAAGAGTAAGGACCAAACAGGATAGCTCTGAGGTCAGGAGAGACCTGTATTAGGGTAATACATGTCTTGGATTAGATGAGGTATGTGGTGGTGTATTTCCCACTGATTCATTCATTAAATGCCTTTCACATTGTTCCCACCCCACGTTCCCTTGCCCCTAGCCCTGGCCACTCCCCTGGGCTCTCCCTATTGGTTCCTGTGCCCCAACTCCGCCCATGTACTGCCCCATAGCCCCTGACAAAACCCCCTGTGCCCAGATCACAAGGTCTCTCTGCTTCTGGGGGCCAGTGGACAAGATGTGATTAAAAGTCCTCTGATACCCTCATGGGGAGAGCCTTCTCACCTCCTTTGCCATCACTGGTTGTAAGGCTGATAGCTGGCCAGAGCAAAACCACGGAGCCATCTGAAATGGACTATGGGAGTGCAACAATGGTCGCACTGCCCTAAGCAGCTCCACTGAGCTCTCATGAAAGCTGCAGCTTGCTAAACTAAATCTAGCGTTACAACAGGGGTAAGGAGTGACCTTAAAAGCTTTTCAGGCACAGAAGTCAGGGATGACACTAACCAAACACTGCTCTAGGCCAGAATCTCTCATTTTCACTATATGCATTCTCTCTCTTTTTGTTTGATTAAAATCAAAAGGCAATTAAGCCCCCATTGACTACTGGTTGAAATGTGAACATGAGGCTGCCACGGCTCACCATGACCACACAGCCTGCTTTGGTCTGTATAGTTTACTTTCAGTGGAGTTTCCCTTCTTCTTACCTCAGAGTGGGTGTCAAAAAAGAAATGCGGTGCCCTTAAGCCTCAGGCTGTGCAGTTCAAAGTCCTGAAGAATCCATTGATGTTTGGCAAAGTTTTTTCCCTTGACATGATACAAGCTTATTTAGCCAAAGAGAAGTCATTGTAAGTGAAGTGGAAGCAGCCTGAGCCCTGCAGCGAGAGATGACAAACCCAGAAGAGCCATCCTCAGACATGAGCTGGTAGATCAGATTCAGACATACCATAAATCACATGAGCAAGTACTTCTTGCAGCTTGTGAGCTGGGTGGGAGCAGAACAGAACTTACCCTGGAGGTCAAGACAGGATAAATTTAACTGCAGAAACCCTCTGGGTAAATTTCTTACTATAGTCTTCCATTCTACCTTGGGGTCTGTCTTGGTTTGAAAGACAGGTGTCTGCTAAGGAAGGCAGAAGCCTCCCTTGGAATGGCAGATGCAACCTTCTTCCCTCCAAGTTATTATAATTTTGAAATCACGGGGCTTTCAGGCAAAGATGTGGAAAAATAGGAATAACAGTTCTTTACTATTATATATCTATATGTGTATAACCAGTCAAACAAACAACAATAACTATGGCAGTAACAGCAAACAATCACAAACCCAGTCCCAGCCTTCTCGGCTGTCAGGCCCTTTCCCCTCGGGTGCAGTTCCGCTCGCAGCCGGCAGGGGCGCTGGCGGCTCCCGGTGAGCAGGGCAGGTGCGATGGTTCCCCCGCGGCTGCAGGGGGCGCTCC
>NW_008240086.1:27448-34699 GCF_000691975.1 Corvus brachyrhynchos | reverse complement strand
GCTTCACAAACCCCTGGGCAGCCGATTCCGGTGCCCCGGCTGGACCCTCAAGAACAGCAAACTGAAACGGCAGGCTGGAACGGCAGGGACAAGCACAAATCCCGGGTGGCAGACGAGGTGTATCCAAATGGAGAACCCCCCGGAGGTCTAGGCAGGCAGGGCGAGCAGGGCTACAACATAACGAAAGCTCGAAGCAGCGGCGGGGCAGGGCGGCCACGGCCCAGCTCTGAGCGGGGCAGTGAAGGTGGCTTGGGATCCCGGTGTTTCTCCAGCAGAAAGAAAAGCGGCCGAAGGAAAAGCAGCTTCCTCTCTCTCTGGATGTCGACACCGACTGACCACACACCCAGGTGAAACAAAAAAGAGCAGCCAGGTCTTTTGTTCTTCTTAAATATCTGGCCATTTGTTCCCCTAGCAACAGTATGGGGGGAAATTCCTTTAACAGAAAAAACTAGGAGAGGGTCCCAAATTTGTTTTTCCATCTTTACGCTGGCTGGGTGATCTATTTCCAGGCCCCCTCCTCCTTTTAGGTCACTTCTGAATTTAGGCCACTTTGCCACGCTGCCAGGGAGTGCTGCAGAGGAAGTCGGGCAGCCTCCTCAGAGGCTCACTTCCATTTCAGGGACACTTGTCCTGCTGCGCGTGCAGAACATGCCATTGTGTGGTAGCTGATTAGCCTGTGGCACAGGGCACAGAGAGAGCTCTTGGTAAGACAGTGTTGGAAAGGATGAAAGTTTGGCAAGAAAGTTTCACAGATATGTATTATCACAGATATATTCATTCAGATATGAATGTAGAAACTGAGGATGAGAAAGAAATGAAAGCAAGTTTTGGTATAGAGTAAAAGATGTTTTGCTGAAACACTGAGCACTGAATAACTGAGAAGGCAAAGGTTGGAGATGAGTTGGAAGGAGATTTTTATGTTTAGGACAAAGGTATGTGACTAAAACCAAAGATGTTTTTCACCAAGTAAACAAGTCTCAAGAAGAGCAAAAGTAAATAGAAAACATGTTTTTACCAAAAAGAGAGCTATCACAGGCAAACAAGAAATGTTGATGTAGCAAGAGGAAGAGAGGTCTGAGAATTTTCCATTGTAAGCTTAAATTGTAACTTACTTACTCTTGTGATTGGATAATAATGACTATAATATGGTAATGGTAGTAGCTATGATAGACTATAGGCAAATGTAAAGGTATTGTGTATGGTGCTTATTGGTTGTTATGTATTAAGATACTCAGCAAAGAAAAGTAGATAATGCTTTGTAACTTGAACAGAAGGTGGCTTCAGGTATGCCTACAAGCTGGGCCCTACAAGTAGGACTGGCTCTGGATACCCACTCCCAGAAATGCTGTAACTTTGCCTATGCAATAAACAGCTTTCAAGAGAGCCGCCTGAAGTCCAGACATCTTTTGTGAACCTTTCTCCTATAAGACAGTGTGTGGTGCCCAAGACTTAGCGGTTATGGTGAGGGAAAGAAGCCTCTCCCCAGAATGCCATGTTCGGTTATGGTAATGTAACCCAGTTCTGCTTCCCCAGTTGGCTCCTGGTGTTAGCCACACCCCTATACTTAAGCCTGAGCTGTCACGTGCTTGGAGTCATTTGCCTCTAGAAACCTTCACAAGTTGTAGCAATAAACTGCTTTCTGTGGAACTCTACGCAAGGACCCTTCTTAACTCATTGCCATCGGCTTATTATTACTGAAGGCATCCCTGTGTCTCTACATTCATGCATGTGAGCCACAGAGCCGGTAGGAACTCAGTAATACCGTTGTGCTTGGGAAATGGAAAGCTGGGAGTGCACATAAGAAATCCTTCAAACACCACTGCATCCCTTCTCTGCTCTAACACTGCACACCTACCAAGACCTGCTAATTAAAAATGAGGTTGGAGGTAGGAGGACAGTAAGAGGAAACCAACATTTAGATAGTTTTTGAGCCTGAAGGTGCTGCCTGTGGAGACTGAGGGCTCAGTCTCAGAAAGCTGGGGGTCAGGCAGCAGCCCTGCACAGCCCTGAGGGCTCCAGCCTTGCCTGGAGGTGTCTCCTACAAAGCCATGGTAGGATTCAAGGTTTGGTGATATGGACTCTTCCTTCCAGGAAACAACCCCATCCACAAAGGCTCCTGAACAGCTGTCAGGTAACCAGGATGCTTCTAACCAGCTTGGCCCCCATCAATCCAGTGACTTCCTTTATATTTGGGAATTCAATCCTTCAAATCCTCTTGTGTGTGTGCACACACAATCACACAAAGTAAAAACAATGGGGGAGATAACTCCATCTTCCCCCTTCTGAGGTAAATCAGTAATAAAATCCTATGGGGAATTGTAAGGTAGAATTGAGTTGTGAGCTGTAAAACCTGCCTGCAGAGGCACATGGCAGAACGAAGGAGCACATGGCGGCACAGAGAGGCTTGTCTCCACTGGACCCTGGGGGGAGGTGGTGTCACACAGCAGACCCCTATGGAGAGGAGCCTGCCGGGAGCTGACGGACTGGTGAACAGTAAGTGACCACCCCATAAAAGGACATTGAGAAAGTGTGTTGCTGATGTGGCAACACGGGGTAGGTCACACCATATAAGGAAATACTGTGCCTTAGAAAAATGTATAAAACCGACTCACGCCTTTAAATAAACAATTCAGATCCCCTGCCAGTCTGGGTCTGTGATTCAATCACCGACAAATCCATGTTAAATAACTGGCAGACCAAGTTAGGGCCCAGGGGAGGAAATGAGCCTAGAGAGAAATGTTTGCACACTGTTTCAGCAGAAACACTTGAACAGATGCTGAAAGTGATGGACATTGTGGTAGCAACCAGATACAACCTATTTCCAGGCTGAGAGGCAGAATACACTGTGAGCACATTTCCAAAGATAGAGGTACAAAAGCAACAGCGTGTGGAGCCTCACCACTCATGGATCGTGGTTGCAACCACATAAATTGAAGAGCCAGTGCTGGTCTTCAGGTGAAAGCTGTAAACCCCTGGGTGCCCCTGCAGGGAGGCACACCAAGAATTTAATTTCATATTGTCCTCTAGATTCTTTTTTTTTTGCTGTGCAATCTGATGAAACTTCCACCATGTGTTGAGTGTCTGGCTGACCCCCTTCACACAGCAGCAAAGAACTCCCACTTATATTTAGAAGCCTCTTCTAGGGTTACATATCAAGATACACGCACTGGGCTGTTTTGCAGAATGCGGCTGCCTTGTAAGAAGTCAAAGGTGCCAGCATGATCCAGGAGCTGAGGCCAGCAATTTCAAGTTGCCATCTGTCTCTGCCTATAATATGTGCCGGAAAGAAAAGAGAACTGGACTTGAGGCATTAGTTGGTGCCTTCAGCATGCAGGGACACTGAGTCTAAAAAATGGAAGCCTGAAGCAGCTTTGCAGAGGGAAGACTCTGTTCATGCACCCAGGACACAGATGCTGAGTTGAAACACATTTTACCGCTTCCCACCTCCGTTTCATCAAATAACATCATTCAATACATGTATCTATAACAGGGGTTTTTTCCTACCAAAAAAAGGTAGGTCCACTGCAGAATAATGGACCAAATCCAAATTTAGATGCATGACAATGAAGAACAGGTAATTTCCAGAGCCTTTCAAAGATAATAAAATTTTTATACATGCCCCTCAAAATATGGAGCAGGTACAAATTCCTCAGTCAGACACCTGCATTCTGCCTTCCATACCCACTGCTGTCACCAGGGCCTTGCTGATTTGGGCACTAAAATGTCATTTAGGCTCCCTGTGTTTGCTGCCTGCTTTGGATGTGTCTGTCACACCTACAGCAAAATGATGTGGTTGTACAAGGACCATACCCCTTTCCAGCACAAGCTGCACTTCCCAAACATGATTGAAAATTTATGTAAACATAAATAAATGAAGAGAACCAATACCAATACATTAGTAAAGCAAAAATAAGGTTACCTATGACACAGAAGCAGTAAGGACATTAGAGGAATCACTGCATTCTCCCCTCTCTGTCACATTAAGTGGTTTAATATAAAGCCTTTATTTTTATACCAATCAATAGCACTGTAAGGTAGCAACATTTATCTTCAGAAGCACTGAAGGTACAATGGCTCAATTCTCAATTATATTAAGAGCGAGACTTAAAAGATATTTATGAGGAACAAAATGCTAGTTAGATTTCCACTATGGTTTTCAAAAGCCTCTGAACAAGTCAGGTGTCTAACTCCTATTGATGTCAGCCCTTGTTGGGCAGTTTAAAAAAATACTTTGAGTTGCCTATCCCTGTCCTCTGGTGTTCACATAACTCTGGAAACCTCCTTTTGCTGTGATTCACTTTATTCTGAAACTGTCCAAGGGACTAGAAAAAGGGATATTACTCTTTCAAGTAGAAGAGCCAACAAAACTAAGGAAAGACACTTCCCACATACCAGAATGGACATGAATTAAAAGTAATTTTATTCCACTTGTCAGTGACATTTCTAACATATCTGATAATAAGGCAAGCTACTAAAGTCCCACAAGACATATCAGACCATTAAAATAGTATTCAAAAACCAAAGAGGAGTTCACAAAACAGCCAGTTCTTGGGATCATCAAAATCAGTGGCAAGATTCCCATGTGAACAAATCTGATCAGTGTAAATGTTTAATAAATCAACTGACTTCACTAGTGTTTGTGAAGTTTAATACTGCAGTAATTAAGGAGAAGCGATGCTTCACTGACTTCAATGAAAAACAAAATTTGGCGGGAAGGAAAGCGAAAAAGCACATTGAAAATATAATATCAAGGCACAGAAAATACATGCTACTTCCAGGCATATGCTTTAACAGGTAAAGGTTTCTGGGAGAATTTTTTTTTTAATAGGTAGTTGAACTCCTGGCAGATGATTCTTCTCTCACCTGCACCTGCAGAATTCCCTGGATTTCTGGGCAGTTGCTCCAGGTTGATGTTAGTGCAGGGAGAGGGAGTGGAAGTTGGCACAGCTCTCTTGAAGGTGTGGTAATAAAGCAATCAGAGCAACAACTGCTGAGGATGCAGCCACATCTTAATGCTCACCAGAGCTTACTCCTTTTAACATGAAATATTTGTGTGACAAAACAATTGTATTCTATGAAACAGTTTCCAGCTAATAAAAACAGCTGTCCCGTGCTAAATTTTCATAAGGTATCAAGAAACTGAAGTAGTTTAGAGGCCATCAATTCTGGAACCTGAGGCTGCTCACTGAGTAGTGTCTTAGGATCAGGAAGTGTGTCTGTAACTAGGAAAAGGTGCAAAAGTCTGCCCATCTCTAACTGCAGGGATACACAGACCAGTCATAGAGATGAGAGGATGAACTAAACAAAACCCATATGAGCAATGCAGAACACAGTGAAACTATGTGCCTTGCTAGAAGCACAACAACAAAGGGATGAAGGACATCTGTTTAAAAAGATATTTTGTCAGATAAAAAAAATAGGAACTTTTTACATATGTGAAGTTTAAAGAGGAGAATATGATCAGTACAAATTTAAAGCAGGACTGGAGCTAAGTCAAGGGAGTGCAACAATGAAAGACAACAAAGCAAAAAGAAAGCATTAAGAAAAACATGGATGCTATGGAAGAAGAGTCTCTCTTAATAATAAAGTGACTGAAATCGGTCCCAGGTGGTTAAAAATCCAAGGTAAAGTTCGAAAAGCTGAGGATGACAAAAGAAAGCAGCTGCTGAGTCAGAGTGCACCCACAGCATTATAAAATCACAGAGCAGGATAAAATCACAAACCCATGGTTACAGTTGTGTCATGTTCAGACTATTTTAAAGTAATGAAAAAATCCTTAACGGCCTGATCCAAAATCTACCAGAAGTAACAGGTGTTCTCCTACTAGCTTCAGTGGGCTGTGCATCAGATCTTACACTGTGCACTATAAACAGTCTGGATACATTGGCTTTGTTTGGCTGGGGTCAGCCAGGGAACATCATGGATCCAGCATACATTCCATGGAAATGAGAAAGAAAAGGGATTTTTTTAAGGGCAAGATCTCATTATACATTAGGGTGAAAGAGAAAACGCGGCTTTGTACTGAGATGTCTTATAAATAAATAATTTTGGAAACCTGGTCACGCCATGCTGATTAACTAACTGGGCTATCAGTTCATTTGCCACCAACATGCCTCTGCAGACTTGTAGGGTCAGAGCTAACAGTCTGGAATGGTTTCCATCTCTTCTTTTTCCTCCTCCAGAGGTTTACATGTTGATATCCTCCAAGTGCAGTCCTGGTCTTCAGATAGCATTCTGCAAGGACACAGAAATATGTGCATTTAAAGGAGGAGAAGACAGAGAGTTTGCCCTGTGAGTTAAATTATTAATTCTACAGATCTAATGGATACGTTATGCCACATTAGTGGCACTTGTTCTCTTAACAAACATCCCTCTAGATTAGCAGCTCAATACAGTTTCGAATCAAAGAGCTGAGTTTCTAATGGCATTGGTCATCTGTCAATCTGAACTTAATTTTTAAACTGGGTTACCTGAATCAATGCAAGCTAGGGCCTTTCATTGCCAGGAAATGGGCTCTTATTTGACAAAGCTTCATGAGGTCAACAGCATCTCTACTTTCTTGGAGTGGTACATAAAGCAGTCAGAGAAGAACAACACTCCAGCAGTAGAGAACTTGGTAAATTCAACAGTAATTCACAACATACTTTAAAAGGACTGGAAAACCTGTCTTGTGCATCTGCATTAGGAGAGGAAGGATCCGAGAAGTTCCCTCAAATTCTTGTGTAGGGGAAAGGTCTCAGACAACACCTATGGATGCCCTGACCTATCCTTGAATTCTGGGTTCTGCTGGAGTCTGAGGTATCTCCTCCATCAAGCAGCTATGTTCTAGCAGCTCCTCAAGGAGGGGCGTAGGACCTGAGGCACTACACAGTAAATATATCCTGCAGACAGCATTAATGCCTTTTCTGATTGTCTCTTGGACTGGGCAGAATCCATTGTAGGAACATCTCCTCTGTGCACAGATGAAACAGCTGGACCAGGATTTTTCATGTGATTTGCTAAGGAAGTGAGGCAGATGTAGCCACATTGTCTGTGCACCTGCACGTGTGCCACTGCTCAGCCTCCCAGCTGAGGGAACTCTTTGAGAGACAGGTAGAGGACTTCAGGCTCCTATGTTTTCACAAGTCCAGTAAAACGAGGTAAGGATCAAGGAAATAATCAGTATGTGCCCTTACCAATAGAAAAGCAGCAGTTTGAGCTCCCTGGCTGGGTGGACACCAACAATTAATGTGGGTAAAAAAACAGGAATGC
>NW_008240086.1:25745-27365 GCF_000691975.1 Corvus brachyrhynchos | reverse complement strand
CAGCTCCATCCCTGCAGCACAAGACCCTGACTTGTTCATTTTTATGGTAAGGTGCAGAGGACAGGATGGCCAACGTAAAGATCTGGAGGCTGGCTGAGTAATCCCTGTCCTCGTGCTGGTCTTCAGCTTATTCTGTCTCTGAAAGAGAGGCAGTCACTAAGTGAAATGCCTGCAAAGGCTTCTGAGAACCTCAGGACAGAAGAGATATTAAAAATAATCTTGCATGCCTTTTCCTCCTGAAGAATTATTTCTAAGTCGTTGAGGAAACTATATGTGTACATTTGTCCCTGGTGCACAGTCTCTAAACACTTACTCCTTTTCCTTCTACCCAGAATTATCAATGCTGCATTACCACACCTGTGCTTGATTTAAGACCCTTCTGGTTCTGAGCAGTGCAAGCTGGTGCTTTCCACACAGCCTGGCTGGCTTTGTGTTCCTTGGAAGTCATGCTGACATGTAGCATTTCTGTGGCTTCCCCGGAGCAAAGCTCTAAATCAAGTGAGAATAAAGAAGGGGTCAGAAGTTCAGGCTCCTCTACGAAGGCATTAAAATATCATAATGATTTGCACAAAATTCCAAAACCACAGCATTTTGGCTACCCTTCCTCAGACCAAAACTGTTGCTGTCTCAGTCCTCTGAAATTTTTACTTCTCTCTAACACCTCACTCATCCTCCACATTTCTACTTGGCTCACTCCTACTTGTCCAGACTGCAGAGATCCACAAGAGAGGAACACAGAAGACGTGGGCTGTATGTAAAATGCCTTGTGGCTCAGCTGGGTGGCAAAACTCATGTGAGCTCTAGCTTAGCCCTGAACAGCATTGTAAAGTGTCACTCAGACACTAGAGATGGTCTGAAAGTATGTGCTGTGAGGAGCTGAATATTGTTCTGAACTACTCACATGGCAGCATGAAGTAGAAGATGACATGTTTAGATCCAGTTCAGAAAAGGGTTTGGGATACTTAGGATCTCCTTCACTTCAGTAAGGAGGATCCAGCCCAGGCTTATGTTTCCCTAAACCCTGCCAGCAGAACTCAAATGTAATCCGAGGGTGTCTCATGTCAGCAAAACCCAAAACAAAACAGAATTTGGGATCTGCTTCAAAAATGTTGAGGCTGCTCTGAAAACACAGATTGGAAATTACTTGAGAGCCCTCACAGACTGACAAAATTACAATCTTTTGCTGAACAAAATGCTTATAGGTGGGAAGGCTGACTCCAGGTCTGTGCAAGTGTGTGGAAAGGTTGCTAAGAGGCTCCATGAAGGAGCATGAGAACAGTGGCACTGGGTGGGAGAAAACAGGGTATGGCACACACAGGCTGTGGCACACAGCCCTGCACTGCTCCAGTTCACAGGGGTGTCTCCCCAGGGAAGGCAAATATGTCCCATTTCTCACTGCAGTTCTTGATGGACAACATGCCTGAGGCATATATGCAGGGCCGGACTGTGGTGACACAAATACCAGCTAAAGTTACACGTGAGCAAACCCTGGAAATGTAACAGCTCAGGACTGGCAAGCCAGAGGCGCAGGGGAAGCTGACAGGAGAGGATAAAAATGAATGGGAAAAAGTTAGAATAAATTTGGACCAGTGTGGAAAGAAGAACAGCACTGATTTTACA
>NW_008240086.1:24593-25560 GCF_000691975.1 Corvus brachyrhynchos | reverse complement strand
AAGAGTTAGAATAAATTTGGTCCAGTGTGGAATGAGGCACAGCCCTGATTTTACACACACACCATAGCTCTGCACTCAGAGTCCTCAGCACAATGAGAAACACACCACTTTACACTGATCAAGACATACAAGTTTTATTGTTGGGCTGTCAACTCCAGCGATGCAAGTGATGGCTTCCCCTTGCCTACATTTAGGGGCATGACTGCAGAACGTAGATGGTTCCCAAGTGTTGGTGGGCCCTGTTCCAGGATATATATATATGTATCACTTTATATTTTGTTTGCTAAAGATAACATGCCAGTGTTCAAGACAAATGAGGCTCTCCAAGGCAGCAGGAGAAGCCCTGAGCTGACTTAGCTCTGAGTAAATCTTCAAAATGAGAAGTCAAGGCTGTTTCTTCCCTGCCGACTTAGGTGTTGGCTGCTGTTACTCCTGTGCTACTGTTGTTCTGTGACTGAACAAACCAAGGAAGGCACATGAGGACACTTGGAAATAGGGGTTTTCTGAAAAGTGAAAGGGTTTTCCTCTTCCCAAGTCTGCCACTGTTATTGGGGGTACATTTGAGATTGTTATTGGTGGTATAAAATCATTGTTTGCTCAAAGCATGAATTTCCTGCTCTTCCTCTCTATGCAACTTCCACCATTTCTACCCTCAGCACACCTGACTCGATATTTTTCTCCTGGCTGAGGCATGTGGAGTTGTTTTGAAGGAGGCTTCAGAGCCAGCTGAGCCCGACTCAAGTTCCTGTACCAAGAAGAAAAGTTGTGTAACAATTGATAGAGATTCCCTCCTGCCAGCCTGACTTGGATGTCTCACTTTTGTTCCTTTCCAGAGGCTGGATGTTGTGGAAGAGAACTCAAGTTCTCAGTACATCTTTGACACTGGCAGCAGTATCTCCCAGTGGTAATTTGCAGTGAGACTTGTTACCCTTTGAAGACCGACAGAAGCCACAAGGAATGTCAGCAG
>NW_008240086.1:15370-24481 GCF_000691975.1 Corvus brachyrhynchos | reverse complement strand
GGGTACTGTGGCATCTGATTAATTACAAGTGGTTAAAGCACACAGGAATCAATCTTGGAATGGTCAAGCTTTTTATACATATTGCTGAAGTCTAACTGCCAGGAAAAATGCATGTGTAGGTCATGGAAACATTAAATCTGTGCTAAATGGTAATCAAATAAATCTGCCATATTATTGTATTAAGACTATTTTGTGCTACCTTACTAATACTGAAACATATATTAAAGTTAGCATAAAATTAATTTACAATCACCTCACTTCAGCAGACACAAAGTGGCTGTTAGTAAATAATCATGAGCAAGGCCCAAATGGGTGTGAGATAACTGAATAGAGTGTGCAAAGCTATTCACACCAGTGGCACGTCAGACCAAGACAATTTAGTATAAAGTAAAAATGTCCAGGAGTAAGGCAACAAAGGGGCCTCAGGTAAGCATGGAGAGTGGAAAGACCAGTTGGGTGCTTCTGTTGACTCATTTTCATATCAAAAGATTGTTGTTGCCATCAAATCCTTTCTTAGAAGCTAAGACTTTTTAGAGGGTGACAAGTGAGAGGGAGAAGAGGAGCAGTAAAGAGGCTGAAAAAGCAGAGAACAGAGTGAATCCAGTAAACCCTGAATCCTCACAAAACTCATGGTACCATTTGGCCAAGAAAGGTCTGTGGAACCTATTTACAGAAATTAATACCCCAGCTGAGGGTTCTCAGGCACCTGGCTGCTTCCACCCAACAGAGAATTTTCTCTTCAAAAACAACCCCCAGAACCAAAACCAATTTAAAAAATCCTCAAAACAAAAATAAAGTTGTATTATACTGATTTACTACTGCTTGGTCACTGTGAATGCTTCAGGCCAGTGCTGTCTGCCACTCCTTACACTGCCCTTCTCTCCCTTACTTTGAAAAAATTACTGACTTTGGTCTCCTTGCCCGAGAAATTACGAGTAAGGTGGTGGAGGCAAACAGAGGAATTTACTGCTGCTGTCAATTACAAAACTTGGCACCCCTAGCCTGAAGGGACTTGGGTTTAAATCTGTGAGGGCTGAATGAGCTGAACACAAGCTAAACCAGAGAGAGACTCATGCTTGCAAAATGCAGAGAAAACTAATGAATACACAGGAAGCCTCAGAGTCTGTGGCACCATCCAATATTATCCCGCAGAGTGGGACCCCATGTCCAGTAACTTCCCTGCAGCTCAGTATGTTGCACTTCAAATTTTGTATGAGAATGCTGTACACGTTTAACCAGCTACTCCATTCCACTCCCTGGAGATGTCTTCATTTCAGTGGTAAATGAGGTGTTCTCTGTTTATAGTTTATGCAAAAGTTGGTACAGTGCACTGAAATGCCCTCCAACCGAACCAGCCAATAATTGATTCATATAAATTGGATATTGTAATGGGAAGCACACAATACTGTGCAGAAAAGAACATATTGTTCCACAACCTTAAGAAAGATTATCAATACCCTCAATTACTTTCATCCTCTTTTCCAGTAATCCATCTGGGTAACCCCTGTGTTACGGAGATTCATTTGTTGAGTTTAATTTCTATTATTGCAGGTGTATGAAGGCAGAACAATAACACAGCACAGAGAGTGAAGGTCCTTACCCCACAGAGACCCAAGTCAGAATGACATTTGTGGTCACTTTTGATATAGTTCTGGTCACCTGTTTTACTGTCAAACCGTAGAAGAGTAATTGACTGTTGTCTCCTCCTTGCAGAGTTAAAGGATCGGTTGGCCAGATTGTGAGACCGAAAATTAGCACCTGGGGACTCTGTTACCTGAAATTTAAAGATCTCAGGTCACTTGGTCTGAAAGATGGTAAAGCTGAGGAGGAGAAAAACCAAAAAAGCAACTGGCCAAAATTGGAAAAACGTATTGGAGCTGCAAGAGTTTCTAGAAAACCCCCTGCTGCTGAGAGGGTCGCTTGTGTTTAACCACAGACAACAGATTTTTCAAAACCATAAAATATGAAAAAATCCTTTTGGAAAGCATACACGCATCCCTAAACAGATAAAAAGAGGTAGTTGTGTCAATCCCATAGTGTCTTGTTCTGGAGTCCCTGTACATAGGGCTGTGAGAGCATTTGCTCACCGTTGTGAATTGAACCACGCAGTAGATGCCAATGATGACGAGGCCGATGATGATGGAGGCCACCGCCACCCAGAGCGCATTGCGACCCAGCCTCTTGGAGCCTTCTACGTCCCCTTGGTTGTAACTGTTCAGAGCCTGCAGAGGGGAAACAGGGAATTCACAGTTCTTCCTTTAAAACAGAAACCTGTTGGCAAAGCAGCATGACAGCTCTGAACTAACAGAACAAATCAATGTCTGCTGCCAAGGTAAGCAGGGAGTCGAGTGTTCTGTTCCGCTCATTTTCAGTACCTTTCCTTGAAGCAACACCTCTTTTTTTTTTTTCCAGTGGTGAGGCTTTGTTCATATGATGCACACCAGCATAAAACCTGTCAAACCAACCTCCAGCCACTTGCATAAACCAGTGGCTTTAATCTTTGGAAATAGTTTTGTAGTATATATGAATTGTTAGTTGGCCACTTCACCAGTAGTGAGATAAATTCTTATGCTTTATAGGACTATAAACATAAAAAAGAGCATAAATAGGCTGTATTTTTAGAGAAAGTCTCAGCAAAACTTAAAAAAGCATACTAATTTCCTATTTTTCCAATCTTCTACTTTTCCAAACAAAGTTTGAAGAATTAATAGGTAAGTTTGCTAGTGGTGGGAAAAATACAAACTGAAGAAATACAGGTCATCTGAACAAAACATCGGAGTGCCATCCTTATAGGCTAGAAATTGTGTTCCTTTTAATTTCTGGAAGACACTTATTATTATATCCATCCCGAGGTGTGCATCAGATATACTCATATTACCTCAGAGACTCGAGTTTCTCTATACCCACCCGTGACTTAGCAGATCCTTTACATTCATTACATGCTCAGATTGCAGTTTGTGATAGGACCACTCTAACCTTCTAGGCTTTTGTGAGACAGACTGTAGGATTTTCTGAATTAATTTTCGGTTTAACCAAACCATTTTTAAAGAAAAAGGTTCAGTGAATGACACTGAAGTACTGTAGTGCACAAGTCTAAACACAGTTTGTAGTAATTTTTTTCCCAAGAATGAGATGCTATCAAAGCATTTTTTAATGGGCATTATTCCTAAGAATTGTTTTGTAAAATCATGAGGGTTTGAGTTCATAAACCATAACACTGAGTCCAGATTTCTTGATCAGATTGCACTATTGAACTTAGTATACGTCCTCAGGGAATCAGATTAGTCATAACATGGTTTTTAGTATCTTGTATATATTTCAGGAAGTATCAGAGAAATGGGAAGAGTAGGGGGAGAAATATGGGGACCTGATCAAATGAACTGTTCTCTGGACTAAAGAATTCAGACTGTCTCTAGAAAACGACTGCATGAGGCATCACCAAGTGCTATTATGGAAGTTCTTCAGGTATAAATCACTTTTTGCAGCAAACACAGAACAACAGAATGAAGAGCTGGAACTGTGGGGAGCAGGAAAGGGATGAAGTTCAGAGCATACCAAGCATTGCTGTAGAGCCATTTCTCCCAAGCAGAAAAGCAATGAGGGACATGATGCCTGTGTTGTGTTGATTAGCGAGCACACATAGCTAATGGGCTGGGTGCACTCGTGGTGTCAGCACTGCAGGAGCATCAGTCCAGACAGTCCCAAAGCAACACAGCCTGTATTCCTAGAATTGCATCTCAAGGATAAGTGCAGGTACTTATTCTCTGGTGTCTACAAAAGGCTGAGATGCTGATGCACTCATGTCCTTAAAGAGAGCACTGATACATTTCTTCCGTTCCTGGAAGCCCACATGCCTAAACATTTCCCTAGTTTATGTCCCCAAAGAATATCACTAATACCTCTGCTCTGCTGTCAGATTTCTTTGAGGTTGGCTGGTGGTGGAGAGCACATAATGGGGAAAGAGGGAAGAGATGGAAATGAGAGATGGACACGAGCACATGGTCAAACAGGACAGTGTCACCCCTGATCCTGATACAAAGGGGGGGCTGGCATAGTCCTCTCACCTAAGCTACTCCACTGTCGCCAGCAGTCCTGGCTGCAGAAGAGTTTTTTCAAAGTATGTTTGGGAAGTCATTAAAAGGATTATGAGAACAAACATGGCTTGGCTTGGCCTTGAGCAGACTGACCTCCTTCTGTCTCTGCCAACAACCACACAGAGAAGCACGACAGACACCTCAGCCCTGGACTTTGTGCTCCCCTCTTATCAAAGGACTCCCCTTGCATGGCATCTACAGATCAACTCAATTCTCCAGGCTTGTGGTCTCAAAACTGAGACAGAGTTGTAAGCAAGACCTCACAGCACCAGCTTGCAGGTCTGGGCCATTTTACTGACGTATTTAGGATGTTTGGAAAATGTCCATGTGATTTCTGCAGGTACTGCATAAATAATTCACCATGCAGACTTTAATAAATAATGTCATTTTAATACAAATCCACGATGAAGAGGACGAAAACAGCATTAATGATAAAGAATAGGATTTGGGAGATACAGGAAGGAGACCAAAGTTTCTGTATGAAAAGGTTTAAATTAAACAAAATAACTTAAATAGGATTCAATAAAAAGTAAGAGGTTTGAGGGAGTGGTTGGGGTCTGATGCAAAGCTTTTTGAAATCCATTACTTCTATCTGCTTCAAAGGGCGCCTGGTCAAGCTTCCAGTTTTCAACATTAGACAGACATAACATCAACTGTTAAAGCCTTAAATGTTATGTCTATTTATTTCCAAGAGCTGGGCAATATATTGAGAACACAGCATCTGTATGAGACATTTGGTCTGTCTGACTTTTAAAACAAATTTCAGCCCTTTCCAACCTAACACCATATGATTGCTCAGGTTTCTGCTACCTTGCTTGCTATGAAGTCATAACATAACATAAATTAAAGCCACAGTTCTGCAGCTGTTTATTTAATTGAGTAATCTCAGTGACTTCACCAGGTTCACATACATCTATTTATAAAACATTCTCATTTCAACAATAAAGTGACTTGACCTCATGTGAACAGAAGTGTGCTGAGTTAGCTATAAAATATCTATCCCTTTTAATGTGTATTTTCTGTTCCACCCTCTCAGAGCACTGATCATGGTGAAAACAGAAAGAACACTGAGTTACTTCAGAAATCTTCCTCTACATCTCTTACAGATCTGGGCAGACCAGACTGAGGTTCTCTGATCAGCCTTTTCTAGGCTCTATAAGCCAGGCTGGGTGAACCTTATTTGGCTGTGCCTGGAAAGGAGACACTCTCTAGTTCAGACCTAAGGAAGAATGAGACCTGCTGATTCAGGGTGACTCCTCACTTGTAGGAGCAGTGCACAGGGAAACACAAAGAAGAGGGGGAACTTGGGGAGAAATTCAGAACAGGCAAGTGCTGAGCAGGACACATGAAAGGGGAGTTTGTTCTACAGAGTGTTGTAGAGGAAAAACAAAAACTTAGCAGTTTGCAAAGGCAAGGGCAAAATGCAAAAATGCCTTAACAGCAGCTGCTGAGCCCTGTTGTTTAATATTCCTAAAGTGGGCACAGGCTGACCCATATGGTGTTAGATATCCAGGTACCTACAAGTTACCTAATGAGGGATGTATAAATAATAAACTCTGCAAGTAAACTTTCTAACTACAGAAACACTGGTTACTCTGCTGGTCACTGACCTGGTCGCAGCCAACACGATGCCCATGGCTCGTTAGAATACCAGTTAGAAGAGGTGACTCCCTTAGAAAGCAAGGTCCATCCTTTCCTGTCCCCACAACTTCCACCACCCTCTATTTTGTTGTCTCTGCTTAGGGAAACCCATATACAGACTGAATCCAACAGCAACAAATGCAGACAAAGAACTTGTTACTATCAGAGGCAGATGAGCCAACATTGTCACAGCTTGACCACATATGTTGTTTGAAGCATGGAAATGATTAAACAGAAATGTGTCAACAGAAAGAGGGAGTTTGGAGCAAAAATCAGTGAGAAATAGCTTTGGAGAGACTGTTTGGAGGTCACTACAAATGTAAGGCCCTATGGAATTACAGGACTAGTCTGACATAGAGATCTTTGAAATAAAGACAGCTGAAGGGGGGGTATTGAGAAAGGCCAACAAAATGTGTTCAACTGTCAAACCTCAGTGCTGGCATTGAAAATATCCAATTCATTTCCCAGAGTTATTCCACAGCCTCCCTCTGGCTCTGATCCCATGAGCCAGACATAGCCAGTCCACCCAAGCCAGGTCTCAGACACAACTGGAAGCTCACTGGGAGCTCTTTGGGTTCACCACTGCAGATAAGGAGCCAAAGAGCTCAATGGCACAGTGCCTACCCCCAGCCTCACACCAGAGAAATCTCCTGTGCCACATTAAGTCTCCTGACTTGGTACCTGCCTCCACACCCTGATGCCTGTGGTTACACCTGTATGAGAAAGAATAGGGTAAATCTGAGCAAGGCATCCCTGGGGCTGAGTGAGCCAACTGATGGCTCAACAACATGACACAGCTGCTCAGCAATGATCCAGCTGCTGGAAGTAACAAGGAGCAGAACTGATGGCATCTGGCTGGGACTGCAGAAGGGTGTTGGGAACAGTGATCCTACAGCCAGGAGTCCTGGGGAAAACAGAACTCCTTTTGCCAAAAATGCCGAGCAATGGTCACCCCTGCAAGTGGCCAAATGGCTCATTGGAGGAGGGCTCCTGTAATGCCAATATAGCAACACACTGATGCCATTAATGTCCATTCTACCAGCTTTCCTCTGACCCCTGCCATGAGAAACAGACAGGTAAGGAACAAGGAAAGGTTATTATTGCAATAAGGAGAACTTGCAAAAGGTTTATTCTAAAAATAAAGGAGCTAAGATCTGTAATGGTGAGGTTTGAGCCTTCAAAGGTGAGAAAGAAGTGAGGAAACCAGTGCTGGAGTTGTAAATGGGGCAGCAGAAGAGACAGAAGAGACTGAAGACAAATCTGTCATTTATTTTGCGGGTGTGTTAGAGCCCAGACTCTACTTTTAGAGTGAAAACATTGTCTGAATTTAGAACAGTTAAGGAGGACATGACACAGGTACACAGGGTGCTGAACCATGCCCCCTCTAGAAGCCAATAGGACTTTTAGGCCCATTTTAAGAAGTGGAAATTTGTAGAGAATCCACTTGTAGGGGTCTTTAAATCTGACCCAAGATCTCCAGCAAGCTCTGCAGACTGTAAAGGTATCTTCTGTAAGAAAAGCAAATAACCCACTCTTGTATCTCAGTGTTAACCCTTAGCAGCTCCAGCTGAGAAAGGGAGGGAGGATGCCGATCCCAGCGGAAGTGGAAATAAAACCAGCACAGGCTAAAATGCAGAACTTGCAGCTGAGGATAATGCAGCGGTTACAGGTTGCAGCTTGGAAAGGCAGGGGGGTCAAGCTGTGGAAAAGAAGTTGGATGTGTTATTTTTATGGAAAAGGAGACGTTTTAGGTAGGATGCTGTTGAAACAGAAGCTGTTCACAGGGGAAGTTATTGGTCTGGTTTTTGTTTCCCCCTGTAAGGGAGAGGGCAGCTGAGACCTGCACAGGCTGTTCAGCATTCAGGAAGTGCTCTTCCCACCCTGGTTCCTACATATCCCCTGGTAACAGTTACTGATGCCTGAGTCCAAAAGCCTTCATGAACTTCAATGAGGCTGTGGGTGGAGATTTCTCCATATGGGGTGCAAAAATCTTTAGAGGCCAAATTCTGTCCTTGACAGTTAACTTCGGTACAGCCCCAGTACCTTGATGAAAGCACTGTCAGAGCGAACAGACGCTCGCAGCCCCAGATCATCAGCTCTCAGTACTTTATATAGCACCCTCAGTGTCCATGGACAGAAAGCATGCTGAGTACTAGCAGAGCCAAATCTTCCCAAAATAATGAAAAGAGATTGTATAGTTAAGGTAACAACAAAGAAAATAAACACAGAAGGAAAAAAAAAAAAAAATACAGCTAATACTTAACTGCAAGAAAAAGACTTGAACAATGGTTTTGGAGTTGTAGTTTTCAAACTTCAGCAATCTTACTAGTTTACTAGTTTTACAAGAGTGTGTTTGGGGATATTTTAGACATAGTTAGCTATTCTTATACTTAATTGCAAAAAGAAATAACTACATTTTTACTTACCTTCTCAGCTTGGCTGTCAGAGAAAAGGATGAAAATACAGAACATGTTTTAAACCTTTTTCAGCTCCTAAACAACAGAAATACATTGCAGTATTACTGATAACACTGATCATGTATATGACTGGAAAACTCTGGATCTGACTCTGCAACTTTTAACTCAGAGAAGGAGTTTCTGTTCCAACAATCCTTTGGAAGTTACCGGGATTTCTGGGTTATTAAGGACAATGTATATCAATTACAAATTGTAGGAGTAAGGCTGTTCTCTTAGTGTTTTGATACTCAATTTACATGGGCAATTGCCAACAACCCACAATCATTATAATTGCCTGTATTATTCTAGTAAATAGTATCAAAGAACCTGTTTACTGGAAAAAAAGCACTCCTATTATATTTGATTAGCTAAAGCAGACACCAAATCTGATTTCTGTTCTCCAGCTGACACTTTCCCACAGATACTGTCTGTGTCCAGTTCAGTGTGAGACTTAGTTGATATAACAAACCCCATTAAATGGAATAAACCTGCCACCTGATAGCCAGATAGTGAAAACTTGTTGGAAACTGCCTTCCACTCCACGTTTTCCATTGCTTCTGGGATAGCTCGGTGGACCCCCTGCCTGCGCCTGCTGGTGTTCCCGGGCTCGATGCCTCACCCAGTGTCCGCAGGCTCCCGGGACAAGCGGCCCAGAGGCAGCTGGATGCCCCTTTCCCTGCCGGGGCTGGGGGCGCGGGGGGCCGGCGGTCGCCCCTCGGAGCCCAAGCTGGAGGTGCTACTCACCATGACGGCGAACACGAAGGCGACGATGTTGATGGGATAGGCGGGACAGAAGCAGGAGAGGATGCTGAGGAGCAGGTAGTTCTTGGGCCGCGGCTGCGGTGGCCCGTCGGGCAGCTCATCCTCAATGTTGGTCTCGGGGCTGTTCTCCAGAGCCCGCTTGATGTCGGCGTCGGCGG
>NW_008240086.1:8154-15315 GCF_000691975.1 Corvus brachyrhynchos | reverse complement strand
GGCTGGCTTCACGGGAAGGGAAGGGAAGAACACCAAGCCCGACGACGCCCGCCAATGTTTCCAGCGTGGAGTCCCCGCGCTGCCCCTGCCCGGCCCTGGGAGCGCCGCGGCAGTATTTTCACAAAAACTGGGACTGGTCCGGCCTTTTCGGAACTTTTTCAGCGCTTCCAGTTAAAGGACTTAAGCCGAGTTTGCGTAACCCCCGGGAGAACTGCGCTGCGTTCTTAAACTCGCATTTCCAAGTGTCTGAGCTGCTTCAGCAAGGGGGGTAAAGCCCGCAAAGACATTTCCTCTCATCTGGACTGAATTTGCCATCTCCTAACCCCAGCCTCTTGCTAAACTTAGCGAAAGCATTGAAGAGCAGCAGAAAGTAACGAACTTAAAGCATTATGGTCAATTTTTTAGCAAATGATTCAGTCCTTACTGAACATGACATCTGCAAGGTGAAATCTACTTTGGAGGATGCACGAAAGGGAGCAAGGAATGGAATATTATGTCTAAAACCTAACATATGGGCAAAACCGCCCAAACAACCACAAAACAAGTAAATAAAGATCTGCTTCCATCACGATTTTCAAGGTGGTGAGGAAAAATACGGCAACCTACACTCAGAAAGGAACAGGCTGATTCTGCTATTTGGTATTAGAAAAACCTTCACACCTGTATCAGCAAAATGAAGACTTCTGGTCAGATGAAGGCTGAAGTTGAGATTTTGCTCTCTCTGGCTCTTCCTGAGAGCATTTCATTAATTAAAGTTACAAAAAATAGTAGGGTGTGCTTACAACTTTATGAATGAGACATTTTTATCCCTGGGAGTTTTGCAATGGACTTGAATGGAGCCAAAGTTTCCGTGTTCTGGATGTTATCCTACAAGATGTAACGCAGTAAATACTTTTATAAGGAGTAAATGTGCAGTATTTTCACTTTCACAGACATTAATAATCTCTCAGCTGCACTTCTGGAATATAACATGGAGTGGGAATCTGCTGATCTATCAAAATGTCAAAAGAAAAGGTTGTACATCTTTAGGAAAGAGTAAGAAAGACCAGGTTCCTTATCCTTGCCAACGTAGCCATTAACTTTCAGGCACAAGCTCTGTGCAGCTGTAAAATCTCTGATCTGTTTGTTCTCAGGGGACTTTAAATACAGTCACCAGACAAGCGCAGAAAAAACAGTTCACATCACAGCACACAATTACCGTTGGAGTTGATTTCAGTAGGGATGGAGTCCATATCCTCTGCATATCAAGGGATCAGCACCTTCCAGGGCCACTCAAGCCTTTAATCCACAAGTCCACATTCAGGAACCATTGTAATGGCTTAGAGTTTGGGTTTGCCTGCTGGTGGTTAAAACACAGTTAAATAAGAACCTGTTACCAGGGTCATGGCTGAGAAAATCCAGCTGCTTAAGGCAGTTTGAGCCATCCAAGGTGGACATAAACAAGGACAACAAAAAGCTGTGCAAATAAACTCTGCGGAGAAGGCAAAGTTGTGTGCGGAGATCAGCCGGGGAAACGTGACCCTGGGCTGTGAGGAAAGGATGTAGATTCTTATTGTTTAACATCAGACATTGAGGTTTAGTGCCTTTCTAGGGGACCTCAAATAGAGAGCGATTTGGAGACTGGCAGTTACCAGTCACATAAACAACCTAAATCTTTCTCTGAGGACAATGAAGTACAGGTAGAATTTGGGCTCTGTTAAGCTGGACCATGTGAATCCCTTCCCAGGTCTCTCAAAGACACAGACGTTAAGAGTAGAACCTGGTGTTTATTGTGTGTTTCTAGAAACTATAAAGTTTAATTGTTCAAATGAGGCTGCTAACAGATACTAATGGATTGCAGAGAAAGCAGGAGATAGGAAGTGGTGAGATATTCAGGGCCAATTTGTGCTAATGAGAGCTCATTAAGAGGTTCTTGAGATAAAGGTTCTGTCCAGAGGCAGTTAGTGTGGCTAAATTTAGTGGTTTGTGTAGAAAATGGGTTAAAATCCATGAACTATATCCTGTTGGGACAAACCTGATTAAATTTTAAACAGCGCTGACTTGCAGCGCTTACTGAGGTGAGGAAAAGGAAGGATGTCCTCAGCCAATAGTTTGGTTTCATAAGCTGCAGTGAGGGAGGGTAGTTACAGTCCCAAGAGCCTCGGAGAGGTTGTAACCTCAGAGGGAAGAACCATTGCGCTGAGACAGCTCAGCAGAAAGCTGTGAAAGTGATTTATGAATGTGAACTGAGAGTTTTAAGATATAGTTCCATGAACAACCATAAAAATAGCCCTCCCAGGTAATGAGCCAGAGTACCCAATATTGCTGCTTACAGCCTTGCACTTCATGCTGAAATTTGAAAGAGGAACTGATCACTCTGCACAGAGCAGGAATATGAGGATATGAGTAAGATCATGGAAAAATTGCTTATCATGATGGGCAAAGCAGATGGGCCAGAGACATGACTTTTTCAAAATGCTTTTCAGATGATTTCAGATGCTATGGCTTGCCACCAGGATTCCTTGTAAGGCAGAATAAGGTCTCTCCACCATATTTTTCTGTATTTCTGGCTGGTAGGACTCTCCTCAAAGGCATGTTCACAGCTCACAGGGGTCCTGGAAAGACGTTCCAGTGTCTGTACACAAGTCCACATAAAGACCAAAAATGGTAGTTTAATGCCCAGAGGTTCTTTGGGACTAACACGTATGTCCAGACATGAAACAGTAACAAAGGGCACATCAGGGTCCAAGCTGAGTTCTACTTATCTGAAAAAAAAGTACTCTCACCATCTTCCAATGTTTAGCCATGCTTTTGTCCTTCCTGAGAGAACAGCAAACCTCTCCCTATGTTCTAAGGGAAGAAAAAAATATAAATTGGAAATTAGGTAACTCAGTGCCTAAAATTCTCATACTGCATCCATTGCACAGTAATTTGAAGTTCTTATGTACTTCAGCACAATATTTCATGATAGGAAAATCCATCCCTGTTTTAGAGGAAAGACTATGGGGTTCGAATTATGCATACGCAGCAGGGCTGCTGCTTCTGTCACATAGCTCAGTATAACACTTCCCTTTACCCAAAAGGGGGATCACCTGGGACACAAGAGGTTGGATGGAGGCCTCCCATATTCCAAAAAATAATATTTTGGCTTGGTTTAATAAGTCCTTGTACAGAAATATTCTGCAGGGGAACAGGGGAAAACTGATCTACCCTTCTCTTTTCAAAGCCAATTCTGTATCTGGTAATTCTGGTCTTGCCAAGCTTGTGGGAGCCTCCCTTCTCTGCTGGCTGTCCATCCTCAGGATTGCCAGGCCACTTAGCAACACTTCCCAAACTCAGGGACTGTGGCTATGAAGGAACAAACCCAGAGCTGCATTATTGGTTCTTGGTCCTATGAAGTTATAAGGAAATCTGTGTCACTTCAGCAGCCACTGGAGAAAAAATGGCTCCCTGTCTGTTCCAAATCAGTGCCACCAAGTGAACCAGTGTCTCCAGCTTTTCCTCTTTTCACGTCTACTGCTAAATCAGTCCTTTCCTTGGTACATTTTGTACATTTTGGTGTCCAAATTTGCTTTGCACTGATAGGTTTTTGCTTAGATGCCTCTATTTATAGTGAACTGAGGTGAACTGTCTTTTTAACTTCTGCCTGAACTTCAGCTGCAGAAAACATTCTATTCCACCCCCCTCCCCCCTTTTTTTTTCCTGAGGTATTAAACACATATACCTCCACAACTTGGTTTTTTTAAGTTTTGTTTACTGGCAGGCTTTGGAAAATAGCCATTATTCTTTTGGTCTTAGATGTTTTGGTATCACCTGCTCTTCAGGTGATTGTATTGTTTGTAAAGTGAAGCTTGTAGATAGAAGCATTTTGTACAGACGTTGAGATTACTAAACTTAGTGAGAAGCATGAGAAGAAAAGAAAAGGAAGAGGAGAGATTTGGGAGGCTGCTTAAACTACTTCTCATTTGGTAATTCCAAATAAATATATGAATCAAATTATTTGTCAACACTATGCAAAGGAAACAGCTAATTATTCTGCTTTTGAAGTGGACTGAGTTTTATATGTGGCATATTAAACAGTGGAAAGTGTAATGACTCCAAGGATGCACATTCCCTTCCTTAAAAATTATGGATCAGGACAGGTTTTGCTGTTCTATTTCTGTAAGTGTTACTGAGTCAGCAATGGCTGTGGGGCTTTACTCTGTACACTGATGCTGTCACAGGTACTGTGAGAGAGATGCCTTTCTTAGTTTAAACCAAACTTCGCAATTTTACCCTTGCAGCTGCAGATTCCCATTTTTCATTGTGGGCCACAGCTGAGGGCTGTGGCTTTGGAAACACCAAAGATTTGTGATGAGCTGTTAACTTTGGTAAATTATTCATGGTAAATAAATATGTGACCAGTGAAAGGTTCAGATAAAAATGGAAGTTTCCTTCACAGTCTGAGATTGCTTTTTCATTCACTGATAACCTTCTGAAGTGCTATCACCATTTGAAGTCAATAAAGAAGTTGACTGTGCAAGCCTGCAAGAGCTCAAACACATGTAAAGATGTCTTTGGGTGTTTTCCATGATCTGTCCTTTTCCATTCTGTCTCCTGGCTTCTGACCTATCTGATTAAGTCAGATATCAACATTAGAGGATCTGTTCCAGCAACTCAGACAGCGCTGGGCATCTGCTCAGTGCTGTGGGTGACCTGTGCTGTGCTGGGAGGAGCCCTGGTTTCATCTCAGTGCTCCATTTTCCTGCAAACCAGTTCATGTTCTTGGAAGTTTTTCTCCTTGTGAATGGCAAGACAGTCTGTTGTAGCACTGAAAGGGCAGGATTTTGTCTTACCTCACTTTAATGCTCTGAAAACAGAGCATCAAATCCCAGCTCAGTCAAATTTCCTTCAGAATCCACGTGGATTAAACTACAAGGGAGTTTAATAGCAGATACCTTCTCATTTTTATGCTTCTTTTAAACTGGACACCTAATTTTTCAGATTTCCTGCTATGAGGATTCATTTCAGATGTGGCTGTTCAATGCAGTGCTGTGAATTCAGCCTTTTGGAAACATTACTGAACATTTATTGTCTATGAGTTCATGAAAACATTTATAACAAACGTTAGTTTAAGAATTTGAACAATTTTGCCAACCTGAGTGGGATTTTTATTATCAAGGAACTTACAAACTGATTTGTAGTGGCAAATATTGGAAGATTCCTCATTTGAAGGTTTTTCATAAATTCAAGTGTTTATGGAAATATTTTGGGGTTATTTAATATTATTTCATATTCCATTAATAACGGTATTTGACACAGACAATGAATTTCATTAGTTCCCACTCCACCATCAGCCTGGAATCTTTTCATGGACTTCTCTTGATCAGCTCCAGCTTCACACAACACAAGCAACAGGCAGACACAGGCAGGGCTGTGCACGTGGTTCTGTGGCTGGACGAGGCCAGTTATGTTACAAGCAGGATAAGTCTTGAAAGGTTAAGTACACCCATTAGGGAAAGTTTGCATCTGGACTCAGATCTGAACTTGTGGGATGAGCTGAATACTAATTGTTCTATAAATATTTAATATACCTGGCACTTTCCCTTGTGTAGCATCCCAAAGGAACCATCTTTCCTTCTCTCACACATACACACCCGTACTCTTCTTTCATTAAGGGTTCCCAAATACAGTAATTAGAACAGTCATCAAATTTGCATCTGACTGATCAACACCATTCCAGCTTTATTTCAATGTAATTGCAGTGGCCTCAGGTGCACTGGTGAACATGGCCCAGGGTTCAGGTAATTATTATATCAGAGACCATTGAATGAGGAAAAAGCAAGTGAGAAACTTTCTGGGATAGGAACCCACCAGGAAATAACCTGCTTGTAACCATAACAGGACCTTGTTCTTTTTCCTAATTTATACATTACATTTATCACAATTTAAAAAAAAAAAAAAAAGTTTAAATGCACGAATTCAAAGTTCACTTTTGTCCTGTGATACCAAGACAAGCTGCAGTACAGATTGGTAAATAATATCCCAAAATATTCTGGTTTGGGACAGAATTGCTATGCTATGCTCCATGGCTGTCAAAAATCCAGGTGCACTGTTGTCACAGGGCAAAAGCTCCTTGGAGGGCTATAGAGGGTGTAGGAACTTGTGGATTTCCGTGAGGATGAGGGGCTTTTGGTCCCCTTTAGCTATAGAAGCTGCAATTGTAGAGAAAGATTAACAGCTCCTTGCCCATGACTGAGGAGTCTGATTGCCCACTGCTCAACCCCACAGTGCTTCCCTTCTAAATGGTTGTCTTGTTTAAAAATTTCAGTATTTTCCTTTTACACTTCATGTGTGAGAAAATCTGGTAACTCTCATGGAATTTGTAGAGGGCTTCCAAAAAGGTTCAACAACTTTCAGCCTTTGCTCATGCCCTGGATTCTTTTTAGAAGCCTGCAGTAATCAAGTCTATTTTTTTACAGGAGCAAAAGCTTGGTTTTCTGTCATTTTTCTCTCAGCCACTTAGATTATGTGTGTCACAGTTCCTCCTCTTTTCCTACAAGAAATGGGAACAGCTGGACATTGTGATCTTCCCGCCACACTTTTAATGCAAAGTTTTCATTACAGAATATGTGTATTTCCCTTAGCTTCAACCTGCCCTCTCTGTAAGCATGGTTTGAAGAGCCATAGGTAAGGAACAGCAGCCTTTGAAAGGCAAGGATTTGCTGGAATATTCTGAGAAATGTTCTAATGAACTAACTCTCTGTGCAAGACAATGTTTTGATGACTGTTACAGTAACCTGGTCCTAGAAATAAATTAGATGCTGGAGCTGTCAACCATGTTCTTTTAAAAATCCACTACAATTTATGGCACAATGACCAAATCTGTCATGTAATAGTTGGGTGTAATTTACAATGTAATGTACTAAAATACAGCCACCCTAATAACAAACCATATAAATCACATGGGAAAGAAACAACCATTTGCCAGGGAAAAAAAGAAAGATGTCAACAAAGAGAAAAGGATTTCTTTTCAGCCTTCACCTACTTCAGGGTCTAACCTTGCCCCTGTGAAGTGCACTGCAGGAGTCTGGATCAACAATGGAAAATCAGAATCTTGAAAACAGACATTGTTAATCAGGACTGATGCCACTAAAAATAATGCTATTGTCTGGGGCTGGTGCAGCCATCAGCCCAAAACCT
>NW_008240086.1:3300-7991 GCF_000691975.1 Corvus brachyrhynchos | reverse complement strand
TGCTGTGCTTTGTGGAAGAGCGAATTTTTCCCTTCCGGTGGAACACACCCTTTATTTCCCTTCTCAACTGCAGAATAATCAAGGATCTGACTTCTGCTCTATCAGGTAGGTCAAAATGCATTAACATCCCCTTTTTGGTGTTCAGTGACAGATGATTAAGAAGAGTACAAGAAACAGGGTAATTTCAAAGTGTTTCAAGCCCTGGTACCTGCTCCCAGCTCCTTGTGATCAGCTGTTCATGTTTTAAAATCAACAAAATTCAGCTTGGGGCACCTGAGAATTCTTCCCAGCTGCATTTGGTCCCATCTTTCTGTCTGTGATCACTTTCTTGTTATGGTGGGTCAGTTTTCCTATTGGGAAATGTATTCTGTGTGTAGGTTTGTGGCTACACACACTCAGTTACCAGATCAAACTGCTGGTTACAAGATCAGTCACGGCACTTGTAATAATAATGTATTCTGATTTTGCAGTCATCAATACTCATCAGGGTCAATAAGAATCTTTCCACTGACCTTAACAGGAGCTGGAGCTGATCCCAAATATCCTGGAGTTTGTTAGCCTGAGTTTTTATCTCCTGCAATGCTACAACAGTGATATTTATTGAAACTGAACAGAAAGAATCGTTGTTATTAGTGTGCCAGGCTAAATATAATTTCATCTCTTTAACGTGCTGGTGTGGTACCATTAATTTAAAAGGCAGCAGAACAGAGTGGTGATAAATCTGAAATTCTGATTAGGAAGATGCACCCCAGTTTCTGAATACCCCTACAATGACTTTTCTTTCCAAGAAAACAGCCTATCTCCAAGAAAGATGGAGATGTTTATTTTATAATTCCTAATTATAAGATACTGCTTTTTATGTTCAGTATAAAACACAGAAGGACTATTGTTGATATAATAGGATGGTTGGCTTTTTTCCACAATGGTGAAATCTTTCCTAGGAAAAGATAATAGAGATGACAATTTCAGAACTGTTGCAAAGCAGAAGGGAAGGGTGAGTGCTGAAAGAGGCATTACTTACCCTTTTAATTGATGAGTTTTCCTGTAGCACTTGCCAGCCCAATATCCAGGAAATTCTCATGCAACCATAACTTTCTGCCCAGTGATACCCAGACAAATGTTCTTATTTCAGTGTCACAGGTGAAACCTGAGGAGGGAGGGGTTTGGGTAACACTGGGAATGGACAACAGGAAACAGTTCATTGTCTGAATGCCCTCCAGAGCATCAAGCAAGTGACCAACCCAAGTTTTCATGGCTTGTTTTGGCTAATGGAATTTGTTAATAACTGGTCCATTAGCTGAAATTGTAGAGGGTCAGAACAGAATGGGACAAAGGAGGAGTGGAGAGAGCACTGATCTGAGCAGCTCCATCGCATGCTCTGGAGACCTTTAGTGAGCTGCTTGGACTCTTGGTGCATCTCCAGGTATTAATGGGTTACTTTGAACCTCCCTTGCAAGGGTCTACTGAAATGGAGAGTCTAAGATTGTGAGATTGTTCATGGAAGTATTTGGGAGAATCCAAGATACCTGCAGGAGAAAACCCTCAGAAGTTTGAAAAGCCCAAATCCTCTTTTATCTGTGTATTGGACCTCTTAGTGGTTTTTTTCAGTCCTTTAAATTGGCAGATAAAGACTTGAGTAGAGCTGAGGATCTTGCCTGAAGAAACGAAGTTTTTCAGGAAGCAGGAAAAGGAAAGCTGCTATTTTGCTTCAGAGGAGCTCTTTGCAACCTCAAAGTAAAAGAAGCAGAAATTTTTCATTATGCTGATGCTGGAGAAGAAAAAATACAATCTGTTTTCTTTTTAGAGGAGAAACCCCTTATTAGCTGGTGGCAATAGGAGAAAGAAGAGCCATCATCAGATAAAAGCATAGATAAGACATAAAACCATTAGAGACTCCTAACATTCACATTGGCATCCTGCTCTGGGAGCTCAGAGAGCTGCTCAGACATTAGCTAATTACATTTGGCACAATCATCTCATCTTACATGCAGGCAGACACATTAGGTCTCCTCCTTAGCTAGCATAAAGTTTGGATTTTGGCAGCATGGCTCATGCCCTCCAGCTGAGGACAAGCCCCTTTGTTTCAATTTTTTATATGTAATGAAATTTCACAAACTCTCCCTGCAGTTCCATACAGTGAGGAAGGACCAAGATGAAGGTTCCACCCTCTGTAACCACAGTTAACCCAGGAGCTCCCAAGCTGCTAAATTAAGATTTCTTTTTGTTGGCCACAGGGTAACACAACAGCCCTGACAATGAAACTTGACCCAGATCATGGTGAAATGATCCCAGAAGAACAGCAGAACTGGGGTCCTCAAAACCCATTGAGGGCTGCAAGGAAGTTAAAAGATCAGAAGGAGACCCGATCATGTTCATCTGGCAGAAGCACTGCAACTGATTTCTCTGAGCACCTGATCAGGCCTACAGAGTTTGTGGAGGGAGGTTCTTTGACTGGATTTTGAGACGGAGGAAAAGAAAAGCATGGACAGGGGAAAATATGATTCTTTACCTGTACATAGGCTAATTTATCACTGCCACATATAGAATGAGAAAAGCAGAAGCACAACAGAACTTTAAGAACTTACTTTTCTTTAATGTCTGTAAGTCAAAGAATCTGTGTTCTTGGTTCTTTTCCCTGAGAAACAATTACCTCTTGATAATGAGGGGGGACAAAATAAGGCCATTAATCAGTAACATATTACACATCAGTGGTCTCTGTGCTCACCTGGCCTTATTTCCCCTTATTGTGGCTGAAGGATCAATAGCATTTGTCCCCAGTGGGCCCTCTGGAAGCTTTGACAGGCAAGGAAGCAGCTCATTAAAATCATCAGCTAAGAAAGTCACTGGGTCACCAATTCCATCATCCAGCAATTGTGACCCACCAGGAAATACACATTTGAGCCCAGACAGGTTCACAAATATCACATATTTATCACTGTCTACAAGTTCAGGGGTGTCATTCTACTGTCTTTCCCTGCAAAGTGATGGCAAGCATATGCTGAGGTAATCAGGGAAAAATACAAAATTTACCTTCAGCTGGAAACCTGGGAAATGCATCTAATGATGTTTGACTTTTCAATACTGACATTAATAAGGCAATAATTGATCCATAATCAGGAAATAACTACAGAATAAACTCAATGCCAAGAAAACCCCCATCTGAATTCCCAAAACTAAAATAATTAATTTAAAAAAAAAGAAAAAAAAAAGGCTTAAATCTTACAACTACCCTGTGTTTGGGCTATTTTTTATAAAGGAGATCTAAAATGAAGAGAAGATCAAAACAATGCTCTATAGGTACGGAAATCAGCATATCTGTACTGAGTAGATGCTTCTTATACTGTAGGTATTGTTAGAGGAATGTTATAAAACATCAAGACAATACAGAGAGGCTGATCTGGACATGCTGGGTACTAAACCTTTGCCTTTGTAAGGCATGATAACACTAGATATATGTAAAATGCAGAATAAGCTGCAGCCTGTGAGAGATTCCTCTTCATCCCACAGTCAGAGGAACAACTGTGATGAGAACACCAACAATGAGGTGGCATCATTGCCATTTTGGTCAGAGGTACCTGCACAGAGGTAAACGCTGCAAACGTGCTCTCTTCCCTTCCTTATGTCCTTCCTCACGTGCCAATATCTTCCAGAACTACCAGAGTTCAGCCCAACTTAAGATATTGAGAAGCAGCTGTTGGTTTTTTTCAGTGTTGCTGAAGCAAAACAAAGGTATCTGGATCAGTGACAAATGATAAAACCTGAATAGCTCATGGATACAGCAATCCCCCCTCCAAACTGACAGGAGGCTGAGGTCCCCTCTCTGCAAGGAGGACACAGCTCAGCCCTGCATTGGGGCACCCCCAAAGTGTTGGGGGGTGACAAAGGAAGGGGGGACACTCTCACCCATCAGCCCCACGGGTCCGGGAAGTCCCATGGGACCCACAATGCTCCTGGTGGCTTCGGTGAAGATATTGGAGAGGAGGGGGTCCCCTGGGGGGAGAATGGAGGGAGGCGTTTGGGGCCAGGCCCCCTGCAGCTCCCAGCATCACCTGGGGACACAGGGGGACCCCATTCCCATCTTCTGCTCTCCCCCGTGTCTTGTCCCCAGTGATGGCAGGAGGTCCCCAGCTCTTCCCAGCACCCCACATTGCTGGGACCCCAATGTTGGCAGGGAGCCCCCTGCAGTGCCCAGTGCCCCCCACCTCATCCCTGAACTCCTGGTGGTGTCAGGGGCGCCCGGCTGTGCCCAGTGCCCCACACTTCATCCCTGAACCCCAATATGGCAGGGGGGTCCCCAGTGCTGCCTAGCACCCCACACCTCAACCCTGGGACCCAAGTGATGGCAGGGAGGTCCCCAGTGCTAACCAGCACCCCACACTTCATCCTTGGGACCCCAATGACAACCAGGAGGTCTCCACACCACCCCCAGCCCAGGTGATGCTCAGGCCCCCCAACCTGGCTCTGCCCCAGTCCAGCCCCCAACCCAGCCCCGTTCTTGGGGTCACACTGGGTGGGGATCCCCCATCACAGCCCCCCTTACGAGGCTCAGCCAGTCGGGGAATCACTGGCCCCACAGGGGCAGGGGGGCCCGGGGGGCTGGGGGACCCGGGTAACCCCTTCTCTCTGGGGAGCCCCCTGCCTCCATCCCGGGCAGGTGGTCCTGGGTGGCCACTGTAACCCTGCCTTACAGA
>NW_008240086.1:0-3270 GCF_000691975.1 Corvus brachyrhynchos | reverse complement strand
CCCCCAGAGCTGCCCCTCAGGCCTCCTGCCCAGGGTGCTGCCTTTGGGTGCTGCTGGGGTGAGGGGCTCAGCCACCGCCAGCCGGGCCACCTGGCAAAGACACGGGAGGGTGGGGTGACAGCAGGGGGCACAGGGTGACCCTCCCCCAGGGCTCTGGTGCCCCTCAGGGGGTGCAGGGGGAGGTGGCCAAACCCCAGATTGGAACTTGCCTGCACCTTGAGGGTGGCGAGCCGGACTGTCAGCTCCCTGACACGGCTGCAGTTCAGGCACCCTGCGGGGAAAATTGGGGGGCACAGGCCGTGGGGTGGGGGGCACCCAGACCTCTGTGCCCACCTCAGCAGGTTTGGAGAGAGACCCACCTGAGAAGGCCGTGGCGTGCAGGAGGGGCCGGCACAGGGCTGAGCTGAGGTGCCTGGTGTCCCACAGGATGAGGAAGGTGTGAGCCTCTGCCGAGGAAAGGGGGGTCAGCCTGAGGATACCCCACTGTGGGGTATCGCCTCCTGTGGGAGACCTTGCTGTCGTACCTCCCTCCAAAACAGTGAGGGATGCAGGGCCCCATCATCACTCTGGGTGAGCCTCAGACCCCCAGTCCCGCCCATAACCCTGAGGTACGATCCCACAAACCCATCCATGGTCTTGAACCTGTGATAAATGAGTGAATGATAAATGTTGTCTTTCGCATATATGATTTTAACATTTATAAGTAATGAAGTACTATGTAGAAATAGTGTTAAAATAAAATATAGTTAAGTAGGAACAAGATTAAGGTAAATTGTAACTTTGAAATAGTTGTAATATGTTGGGAAACGTAGTAATAAACACATGGAAAAAAATGTCTTTTAAGTTGAGAAACTACAGAGCCAGAAACCAGGACATCTTAAAGAAACAAAGAAGATAAACCTCATGCATCCCAGGAAGACTGTTATCTCATCAAAACTCACACCTCCCAAGGAAACTGTCAGCTATAAATTAGGTTGGAGAGTGAGGAGGCACTGGAGGGGGGATGCCTCAACTCTGTACCGATCCAGAGGATGAAGTCAGCATCATGCTAGTGGAAGGGGGCAGGGACCGGAGAGGGGGGAAAGTTGAGTGAAGTGCAAATTACTTTCTGGGCTTAATGAATATGTAACTGTTTACGAGAGTACTTAAGTTCACAGTAAAATGAATGGAGGCGCGCCTCTGGCAATATTGCTAAGCGCCCCAGCGCTATGATATGCCTTTGTTCTACTAATAAATGTTCAATATTATGCTGCTGAAAATTCAGCTTGTGAATTCATTTTTCTCAAACCAGACCCCCAAAATCCTCCATGACCACACACCAGATCCCCCCAACACACAACCCTCCAAACCCACCCATGGTCCACAACCCCCAAATCTCCCCATGATCATCCCCCCAAACCCAGTCCCAGGCCCCCTAATTTCTCCCCACCCACAGTCCTGAACCCCATCCACCCAAACACCCTCATGGCCCCCCAACCCATTCCAGAGGTGGCTTTGGAGTGGAGGGCACAATCCTGGGGACACTGCCTGCATCCACATGCCATGGTGGGGTCCCAGTACCCTGTCCCCACAGAGGGACCCTGGGGACAGCAGCTTGGGCCCCCCAGCACCGCAGGGAAGGGGTGTCTGGAGCAGAGGTGGCCCCTGGGCCCCCCCCACGCTGTCAGTCCTCCCAGGCACGGCCACCACCGTGCTGCAGGGGACAGCCCTAAGTGGGGCCAGATCTGGGGCAGGTGGCCAAGAACACAGGGAGAGGGAGGAGGAGGAGGAGAAAAAAGGGGAGAAAGAGGAGGAGGAAGAAATCCCCCCCTCCCCCAGTGCTGCTCCCATCCACCTGCTTCCAGACCCCCCCATGTCACCGTCTGTCCTGCAGGCCCTCAGTGCCACCCCAAGGTGTCCTCATCCCTGGCTGCCACTCGCTGCCTTCACAGCCCTGGATCCCAGGGAGCTGGGGCCAGGCTGGGACCCACAGCAGGGTCCTGGGGGAGAGGGAGGAGGAGGAGGACAGGGAGGAGGAGGAGGATGTGGTGACAACTGGGACAAAGACCCCCCTGTCAGGAGCTGCAGTGCCCATTCCCCCATCATGGCACAGCCTCGCACCCATTCAGCCACTGCCCACCCAGACCCAGCCACTCTTGGTGGGGGGCCCACACCCCCCTTTTGGGCACTGCCACACTGAGGAATGTCCATCTGTCTATCCACCCACACCCCCTCCATCAGCTGTTTCATTTCCCCACCCTGAGCACATCCCGTTGCCCACCCACCCCTGTCCACCCCAGTGTCCATCCACTCCCTGCCTGCCAGGATCTGTCCATCCACGCACAGGGACACCCACCCAGGAAGATCTATCCAGCCACCTGTCCACTCATCCATCCATCCATGGGCAGAGCCAGCCATTTATACATAGGAACATTCACACACTCGCCCACCAAGGGGAGCATCCATCCATCCATCCATCCATCCATCCATCCATCCATCCATCCATCCCTCCATCTATCCATCCACAGGAACGTCCGTCCATCCATCCATCCATCCATCCATCCATCCATCCATCCATCCATCCATCCATCCATCCATCCACAGGTACATCCATCCATCCATCCATCCACAGGTACATCCATCCATCCATCCATCCATCCATCCATAGGTACATCCATCCATCCATCCATCCATCCATCCATCCATCCATCCATCCATCCACAAGGGAACATCCATAATACTGTCCCTGCCCGACTCCATGGGGTCCCGCATGCACCCACAGAAGCACGGGTGGCCTCAGTATTATAGTTGGTAGCAAAGAGTCAAGAAGGGCATTTGTGTGCGTTCTGGCAGGAGCATTTATGGCTTCTACACTGTCGAAGGTAGCAGAGGCAAATACGAACATGATCCTGAGGTTCATAGTTTTGTCCAGGGGCAGGGAAAAGGCAGGACTAGGGAACAGGGACCAATGGAGAAACTCTGGGGGAGTGACGAGGGGTAGAGGCTAACAGCCAACCAGGGAATTCAAACCGGGATAGATTAATTTAACAGAACAAGTATTACTGTGGGCCTGGTTCCTACGGTATATCCCCGTGTCCCGCAGCCATAGGGAGGAGGAGGAGAGAAGATCCAGCAGGCAGGAATTGTGCAGCAAGATTGATTTATTTAATTATTTTACAAACTCTTTTATAGACTTTTTTCTTCATAGTCTAATTGGACAAAGGATCAGCCACCCCTTGGGGGTGATTGGCTAAAATCCTAAAACATCCATTGTCAAAATATTTTTCTACT
>NW_008240085.1:0-499 GCF_000691975.1 Corvus brachyrhynchos | reverse complement strand
ACCTGGGAACCCCAAAAACTGCCAAAGGAACCCAAAAAACACTGGGGTCACAGTGGGTGACACTGGGTGACACTGGGGTGACACTGGGGTGACACGGGGTGACACTGGGTGACACTGGGGGACACTGGGTGACATAGGGGTGACACAGGGTGACACAGGGTGACACTGGGTGACACCAGGATGATACAGGGCTGACACAGGGTGACACCGGGGTGACACCGGGGTGGCACTGGGTGACACAGGGGGGATACTGGGGTGACAGGGTGACAGTGGGTGACACAGGGTGACACAGGGTGACACAGGGTGACACAGGGTGACACTCCCAGGTGTTCTGGGGGCTGGACACGAGGGATAAGAAGGACACGGGTACCGCGGGTGACACAGGAGGTGACACAGGGTGACAGTGGGTGACACTGGGTGACACTGGGGCGACAGTGGGCGACAGGGGGTGACAGGGGGTGACACTGGGTGACAGTGGGTGACAGAGGGTGACACTGGG
>NW_008240084.1:5692-6823 GCF_000691975.1 Corvus brachyrhynchos | reverse complement strand
GGGTGGCCCGGCGGCTCACCCGGCTGACGAGGGACAGGGTCTTGCTCTCCTCCTGGTAGCGCAGCAGCGAGATGCTCTTCATGAGGTCGGCGGCCAGGATGAAGCTCTTGACGCTGATCATCTGGTGGATGTAGAGCTGCGTGTCGATGAAGGCCATGCCCGTCAGCTCGTTGTCCTTCAGGCTCCACAGGAAGATCTGAGTGGGGACAGGGACACCCCGAGGTCACCATGGTGGCCCTTGACACCCCTTGGTGGCCCCTTAGATCACCGAACCCAACCAATGTTGGGTGGCCACCAACATCAGTTCCTTGGCCTTCAGGCTCCACAGGAAGATCCAAGGGGGAACAAGGACACCTCGAAGTCACCGTGGTGGCCCTTGACACCCCTTTGGTGGCCCCTTGGGTCACCAAATTGAACTCAACCAACGTTGAGTGGCCACCAACGTTGACTCATTGACCATCAGGCTCCACAGGAAGATCTGAGTGGGGACAGGGACACCTCGAGGTCACGGACACCCCGAGGTCACCATGGTGGCCCTTGACACCCCTTGGTGGCCCCTTAGATCACCGAACCCAACCAATGTTGGGTGGCCACCAACATCAGTTCCTCGGCCTTCAGGCTCCACAGGAAGATCGAGGGGGGAACAAGGACACCTCGAAGTCACCGTGGTGGCCCTTGACACCCCTTGGTGGCCCCTTGGGTCATGGAACTGAACCCAACCAACGTTGGGTGGCCACCAACATTGACTCATTGTCCTTCAGGCTCCACAGGAAGATCTGAGCGGGGACAGGGACACCCTGAGGTCACCATGGAGGTCCTGGACACCCCCTTGGTGGCCCCTTGGGTCACCGAACCCAACCAATGTTGAGTGGCCACCCACATCAGTTCCTTGGCCTTCAGGCTCCACAGGAAGATCCAAGGGGGAACAAGGACACCTTGAAGTCACCGTGGTGGCCCTTGACACCCCTTTGGTGGCCCCTTGGGTCACCAAACCCAACCAATGTTGGGTGGCCACCAACATCAGTTCCTTGGCCTTCAGGCTCCACAGGAAGATCCAAGGGGGAACAAGGACACCTTGAAGTCACCGTGGTGGCCCTTGACCCCCCTTTGGTGGCCCCTTGGGTCACCAAA
>NW_008240084.1:3319-4880 GCF_000691975.1 Corvus brachyrhynchos | reverse complement strand
CCCCCAGGTGCCCGCAGTACCTTCTGGCCGATGGCAGACACCAGGTAGCCGTGGCAGTGGCACAGGGCGGTCACTGGTGTGTGCCCAGGTGTGCCCAGGTGTACCCAGGTGTGCCCAGGTATACTCAGATGTGTACCCAGGTGTGCCCAAGTGTGCCCAGGTGTGCCCAAGTGTACTCAGGTGTACTCAGGTGTGCCCAGGTGTACCCAGGTGTGCCCCGGTTCCCCCCAGGTGCCCGCAGTACCTTCTGGCCGATGGCAGACACCAGGTAGCCGTGGCAGTGGCACAGGGCGGTCACGGGTCCCTTCTGCTCCTTCTCGTAGAGCACCTTGAACTTGTTCTTGGTCAGGGGCTGCCCCGGCTCGGGCACCACCTCGATCACGTCCAGGATCAGGATCTGGGCACGGGGGCGGGGGTCAGGGGGTCATGCCCACAGGTGTGCCCGGGCACCCCCCCAGGTGTGCCCTGAGAGAGCCCAGGTGAGTCCTGGTACCCCCCAGGTGTGTCCTGGCAACCCCCAGGTGTGCCCTGAGAGAGCCCAGGTGGGTCCTGGCATCCCTCAGGTGTGTCCTGGTACCCTCCAGGTGAGTCCTGCCATGGCCCAGATGTGCCCTGGCACCCCCCGGGTGTGTCCTGGCACCCTCCAGGTGGGTCCTGGCACCCCCCAGGTGTGCCCTGGCATCCCCCAGGTGTCACCCCAGACCCTCCCATGCTGTCTCCAGCATCCCCTGAGCACCTTCAGAACCCCCAGGTACCCCCAGGTGCCTCCCAGGTACCCCCAGCTGTGCCCAGGTATCCCCCAGGTATCCCCAGGTGTGCCCAGCTGTGCCCAGGTATCCCCCAGGTATCCCCAGGTGTGCCCAGGTGTCCCCCAGCTGTTCCCAGGTGTGCCCAGGTATCCTCCAGGTATCCCCAGCTGTGCCCAGGTATCCCCCAGGTATCCCCAGGTGCCCCCAGGTACCCCCAGGTGTGCCCAGGTACCCTCCGGGTAACCCCAGCTGTGCCCGGATGCCCCCAGGTGTTCCCAGGTACCCCCAGCTGCCCCCAGGTGCCCCCCGAGCTGTTCCCAGGTACCCCCAAGTGTTCCCAGGAACCCCCAGGTGTTCCCAGGTACCCCCAGGTGTGCCCAGGTGTGCCATACCCGGCCCCGGCAGGTGACCTCCTCGCCCTGCATCAGGCAGGTGCCCACGGCCACGTAGCCCTTGAGGCCCGACACCGTCTCCTCGGAGCGCAGCGACACCGTCTTCATGCAGGTGACGTGCTCCCACTCCTCCAGCGCGATCCTGCGGGGCACAGGTGGGCACAGGTGGGCACACGGGGAGCACAGGTGAGCTCAGGCGGGCACAGGTGGGCATGGGGAGCACAGGTGAGCACAGGTGGGCACAGGTGGCACAGGTAATGCCCCAAGGACACGTCCCTTCACGCATGCGACGTGTGCCCGCTGCTCCAGCGCGATGCTGCGCGGGGCACAGGTGGGCACGGGTGGGCACAGCTCAGGTGGGCACAGGTGATGCCCCAAGGACACGGCCCTTCATGCAGGTGACGGGTGGCCGCTGCTCCA
>NW_008240084.1:0-390 GCF_000691975.1 Corvus brachyrhynchos | reverse complement strand
TTTGGGGTCCCCGGGATATTTGGGTTTCCCAGGGATATTTTGGGGTTTCCTGGGGATATTTTGGGGTGCCCAGGGATATTTCGGGGTTCCCAGTGATATTTTGGGTTTCCCAGTGATATTTTGGGGTTCTTGGGGATATTTTGGGTTTCCCACAGATATTTTGGGGTTCCCAGTGATATTTTGGGGTCCCCGGGATATTTGGGGTGCCCAGGGATATTTTGGGGTTTCCCAGTGATATTTTGGGGTTTCCCAGTGATATTTTGGGGTCCCGGGGATATTTTGGGGTTCCCAGTGATATTTTGGGGTTCTTGGGGATATTTTGGGTCCCCCACTGATATTTTGGGGTTTCCAGGGATATTTGGGGTTCCCAGTGATATTTTGGGGTCCCCG
>NW_008240083.1:17889-21214 GCF_000691975.1 Corvus brachyrhynchos | reverse complement strand
GATCCCAAGGGGTGGATCCAAGGGGGTAGATCCCGAGGGGTGGATCCCAGGGATGAATCCATGGGATGGATCCAAGGGATGGATCCGGGGGTTGACCCAAGGGATGGATCCCAGGTGGAGATCCCAAGGGATGGATCCAGGGGTAGATCCCCAGGGGTGGATCCAGGGGTAGATCCCCAGGGGTGGATCCAGGGGGTTGATCCAGGAAGTTGATCCCAAGGGGTGGATCCAAGGGATGAACCCAAGGGATGGATCCAGGGGGTTGATCCCAAGGCATGGATCTGGGAGTAGATCCCAATGGATGGATCCATGGGATGAATCCAAGGAAGTCGATCCCAAGGGATGGATCCACGGGATGGATCCAAGGGATGGATCCAAGGGATGGATCCAGGGGTTGATCACGGGATTGATCCCAAGGGAGTCGATCCCAGGTGTAGATCCCAAGGGATGGATCCAGGGGGTTGATCCAGGGATGGATCCGAGGGATGAATCCGTGGGATGGATCCAGGGATGGATCCAGAGAGTAGATCCCAAGGGATGGATCCAAGGGTAGATCCCAAGGGATTAATCCAGAGAGTCGATCCCAAGGGATGGATCCAGGGGGATGGATCCAAGGGATGGATCCAGAGAGTAGATCCCAGGGGGTAGATCCCAAGCGATGGATCCGGCGAGTTGATCCCAAGGGACGGCTCCATGAGCAGATCCCAAGGGATGGATCCTGAGAGTCGATCCCAAGGGATGGATCCAGGGAGTTGATCCCAAGGGATGGATCCCAGGGGTAGATCCCAAGGGGTGGATCCAAGGGATGAATCCATGGGATGGATCCATGGGATGAATCCAAGGAAGTTGATCCCAAGGGATGGATCCAGGGGATGGATCCATGGGATGGATCCCGGGAGTAGATCCCAGGGGATGGATCCAGGAGTTGCTCAAGGGATGGATCCGGGGGTAGATCCCATGGGATGGATCCCATGGGTAGATCCCAAGGGATGGATCCTGAGAGTCGATCCCAAGGGATGGATCCAAGGGGGATGGATCCATGGGATGGATCCCGGGAGTAGATCCCAGGGGATGGATCCAGGAGTTGTTCAAGGGATGGATCCGGGGGTAGATCCCATGGGATGGATCCCATGGGTAGATCCCAAGGGATGGATCCTGAGAGTCGATCCCAAGGGATGGATCCAAGGGGGATGGATCCATGGGATGGATCCCGGGAGTAGATCCCAGGGGATGGATCCAGGAGTTGTTCAAGGGATGGATCCGGGGGTAGATCCCATGGGATGGATCCCATGGGTAGATCCCAAGGGATGGATCCTGAGAGTCGATCCCAAGGGATGGATCCAAGGGGGATGGATCCATGGGATGGATCCCGGGAGTAGATCCCAGGGGATGGATCCAGGAGTTGTTCAAGGGATGGATCCGGGGGTAGATCCCATGGGATGGATCCCATGGGTAGATCCCAAGGGATGGATCCTGAGAGTCGATCCCAAGGGATGGATCCAAGGGGGATGGATCCATGGGATGGATCCCGGGAGTAGATCCCAGGGGATGGATCCAGGAGTTGTTCAAGGGATGGATCCGGGGGTAGATCCCATGGGATGGATCCCATGGGTAGATCCCAAGGGATGGATCCTGAGAGTCGATCCCAAGGGATGGATCCAAGGGGGATGGATCCATGGGATGGATCCCGGGAGTAGATCCCAGGGGATGGATCCAGGAGTTGTTCAAGGGATGGATCCGGGGGTAGATCCCATGGGATGGATCCCATGGGTAGATCCCAAGGGATGGATCCTGAGAGTCGATCCCAAGGGATGGATCCAAGGGGGATGGATCCATGGGATGGATCCCGGGAGTAGATCCCAGGGGATGGATCCAGGAGTTGTTCAAGGGATGGATCCGGGGGTAGATCCCATGGGATGGATCCCATGGGTAGATCCCAAGGGATGGATCCTGAGAGTCGATCCCAAGGGATGGATCCAAGGGGGATGGATCCATGGGATGGATCCCGGGAGTAGATCCCAGGGGATGGATCCAGGAGTTGTTCAAGGGATGGATCCGGGGGTAGATCCCATGGGATGGATCCCATGGGTAGATCCCAAGGGATGGATCCTGAGAGTCGATCCCAAGGGATGGATCCAAGGGGGATGGATCCATGGGATGGATCCCGGGAGTAGATCCCAGGGGATGGATCCAGGAGTTGTTCAAGGGATGGATCCGGGGGTAGATCCCATGGGATGGATCCCATGGGTAGATCCCAAGGGATGGATCCTGAGAGTCGATCCCAAGGGATGGATCCAAGGGGGATGGATCCATGGGATGGATCCCGGGAGTAGATCCCAGGGGATGGATCCAGGAGTTGTTCAAGGGATGGATCCGGGGGTAGATCCCATGGGATGGATCCCATGGGTAGATCCCAAGGGATGGATATTCCCGATTTTCCGGCCCCAATTCCCGATTTTCCTGCCCCAATTCCAGCCCAATTCCCACATTTCCAGCCTTAATTCCCAAATTTCCATCCCAATTCCCGATTTTCCGGCCCCAATTCCCGATTTTCCTGCCCCAATTCCAGCCCCATTCCCAATTTTCCAGCCCCAGTTCCCGATTTTCTTGCCCCAATTCCAGCCCAATTCCCAGTTTTCCAGCCTTCATTCCCAAATTTCCAGCCCTATTCCTGATTTTCCAGCCCCAATTCCGAAATTTCCATCCCAAATTCCCGCTTTTCCAGCCCCAATTCCCACTTTTCCAGCCCCAATTCCTGATTTTCCTGCCCCAATTCCCGCTTTTCCAGCCCCAATTCCCAAATTTCCAGCCCCGTTCCCAATTTTCCAGCCCCAATTCCAGCCCCAATTCCCGCTTTTCCACCCCCGATTCCCAATTTTCCAGCCCCGTTCCCAATTTTCCAGCCCCAATTCCAGCCCCAATTCCCGCTTTTCCACCCCCGATTCCCAATTTTCCAGCCCCGTTCCCAATTTTCCAGCCCCAATTCCAGCCCCAATTCCCGCTTTTCCACCCCCGATTCCCAATTTTCCAGCCCCGTTCCCAATTTTCCAGCCCCAATTCCAGCCCCATTCCCGATTTTCCAGCCCCATTCCCACTTTTCCATCCCAATTCCCAAATTTCCAGCCCCATTCCCGATTTTCCTGCCCCAATTCCCAATTTTCTGGCCCCAATTCACCAATTCCAGCCCCATTCCCGCTCCCAGTTCCAATCCCAGTCCCTCCCAGTCCATCCCAGTCCCTCCCACTCCCCTCCCAGTCATTCCCAGTCCCTCCCAGTCTCTCCCAGTCATTCCCAGTCCCTCCCAGTCCCTCCCAGTCCATCGCCG
>NW_008240083.1:9132-11142 GCF_000691975.1 Corvus brachyrhynchos | reverse complement strand
AGTGGGAATGGTGGGAATGGGAACGGGGACAGGAATTTGTGGGAATGGGATCGGTGGGAATGGGATGGGAGCTGGGATTTGTGGGAATGGGAACGGGGAAGGGGATTGGTGGGAATGGGAATGGTGGGAATGGGAATGAGGAGTTGGATCGATGGGAATGGGAACGGGGACAGGAATTTGTGGGGATGGGATCGGGGGGGATGGGGAGGGTGGGGGGGAATGGGATCGGTGGGAATGGGAATGAGGAGTTGGATCGATGGGAATGGGAACGGGGACAGGAATTGGTGGGAAGGGGATTGGTGGGAATGGGAACGGGGGGTGGGATTTATGGGAATGGGAAAAAGGCCTGGGAATTCTGGGGCTCTTCCCCACCTTTTTTCTGGGAATTCTGGGCTCCTGCTCCACCTTTTCCCTTGGAATTTTGGGGCTCTTCCCCACCTTTTCCTTTGGAAATTTTTGGGATCTACCCCTCTTTTCTCTTTGGAATTTTGGGGTCTCGCTCCACTTTTCCCTTGGAATTTTGGGACTCTTCCCCACCTTTTCCCTTGGAATTTCGGGGTCCCACCCCACCTTTTTTCTGGGAATTTTGGGCTCCCGCTCCAGTTTTCTCCTTGGAATTTTGGGATTCTTCCCCACCTTTTTTCTGGGAATTTTGGGGTCCCGCTCCACCTTTTCCCTTGGAATGTTGGGATCTACCCCTCCTTTTTCCTTGGAATTCTGAAACTCTTCTCCACCTTTTTCCTGGGAATTCTGGGGTCCTGCCCCACATTTTTTTCGGGGAATTTTGGGCTCCCGCTCCGCCTTTTCCCTTGGAATTTCGGGACTCTTGCCCATCTTTTCCCTTGGAATTTTGGGATTCTTCCCCACCTTTTTTCTGGGAATTTTGGGGCTCCCGCTCCACCTTCTCCCTTGGAAATTTTGGGATCTACCCCTCCTTTCTCCTTGGAATTTTGGGGTCCTGCTCCACTTTTCCCTTGGGATTTCGGGACTCTTGCCCATCTTTTCCCTTGGAATTTTGGGGTCCCGCTCCACTTTTCCCTTGGGATTTCGGGACTCTTCCCCACCTTTTCCCTGGGAATTCTGGGGCTCTTCCCCACCTTTTCCCTGGGAATTCTGGGGCTCTTCCCCACCTTTTCCCTTGGGGATTTCCGGTGTCCCAACCCTGCTTTTCCCAGGAATTCCGGCGTCCCAGCCCTGATCCCGCCTTTCCCATTCCAGGCTCCGTCCCCGGCCTTCGGCGGCTCCGCTCTGTATTCCCCGGATTCCGGCGCCAATTCCGGCCCCATCATCTCGGACGTGACCGAGCTGCCCCCGTCCAGCCCCGAGGCCTCTCCCGGCGGGAGCCTGGACGGGAGGGGGGAATCGCATCCCAAAAATTCTCCGGGAAAGCTCCTTTTCCGCCAGAGCCGGGCAGCCAAAGCCCGGAATCACGGGCTTATCCCGGCGGGAATTCCCTGGAAAACGGCTCCGTTGGGATTTGTCCCTCTGGAATTGGGGTTTATCCCATGGAGAATTCCCTGGAAAACGGCTCAGGGAGGGGGAGAACTCAGCCCCAGTTCCCATTCCAGAGGCTGGGATTGAGAATTCCCTGGAAAACAGCTCGGGGTGGGGGTTGGATCCAGTCCAGTTCCCATTCCAGAGGTTGGGATTTGTCCCTCTGGAATTGGGTCTTTATCCCATTGGAAATTCCCTGGAAAAGAGCTCGGGATGGGGTTGGATCCAGCCCAGTTCCCATTCCAGAGGTTGGGATTTGTCCCTCTGGAATTGGGGTCTTTATCCCATGGAGAATTCCCTGGAAAAGAGCTCGGGAGCCTCTGGATCCTGGGAATGCTCCGAGGTGGCCGGGAAAGGTGGGATGGGGATGGAACGGGGCTCCGGAATATTCGGGAACTGCTTCTCCTCAGCTCTTTTTTTTCATGGAATTCCGGGATGATTTGGGGTGGGAAGGGGCTCCGGGATCATCCCGGCAGCACCCGCAGTGCCGGGATTGTTCCAGGGATCTCTGGGAAT
>NW_008240083.1:7433-9072 GCF_000691975.1 Corvus brachyrhynchos | reverse complement strand
CCCGAAACTCCAGGGGGAACCCCTTCCCCTGCCCCCCCCCCCTGCAGCCTTTATGCCAAGGCCCTCTCCAGCCCCTCAAAATTCCCCAAAAACCCCTCAAAATTCCCTAAAAAACCCCTCAAAATTCCCTAAAATACCCCTCAAAATTCCCTAAAAAAACCTCCTGAAAATTCCCTAAAAAAATCCTCAAAATTCCCTAAAACCCCCTGAAAATTCCCTAATAAAACCCTGAAAAGTCCCTAAAAAACCCCTCAAAATTCCCTAAAAGAACCCCTGAAATTCCCCTAAAAGGACCCCTGAAAATTCCCTAAAAAAACCCCTCAGAATTCCCTGAAACCCCCCAGGCTCCTGCCCCTGCAGCCTTTATGCCAAGCCCCTCTCCAGCTGTGCTGGAAAAACCTCTGGAAAAGGCCCTGGAAGGGGCTCCGGGCTCTCCTGGAATTCCGCTGCTCCCCCTGCACATTCCCAGCTCATTCCCAGCTCATTCCCAGCCAGGATTCCCGGGATTCTCATCCCACCCGTGCCAAGAATTCCCTCCCTAATCCCACCCTTCCAGCCCATTCCCGTCATTCCCATTATTTCCGTTATTCCCATTATTCCCATTATTCATTCTCATCATTCCCGTTATATTCCCACCATTCCCGTCATTCCCATCATTCCCATTATTTATTCCCAGTATTCCCATCATTCCCTTTATTCCCATTATTTATTCCCATTACTTTTTCCCATCATTCCCATCATTCCCATTATTTATCCCCATCATTCCCATCATTTTTCCGTTATTTATTCCCGTTATTCCCATCATTCCCATCATTTATTCCATTATTTATTCCCGATTTTCCCATCATTCCCATTATTTATTCCCATTACTTTTTCCCGTCATTCCCGTCATTTATTCCATTATTTATTTCCATCATTCCCATTGTTCCCATCATTCCCATCATCCCCCTCATCCGTTCCCATCATTCCCGTCATTCCCATTATCTCCATTATTCCCATAATTAATTCCTATCATTCCCATTATTTTTTCCAATTATTTATTCTCATCATTCCCATCATTCCCATTATTTATTCCCATTATTCCCATCATTTTTCCATTCTTTATTCCCGTTATTCCCATCATTCCCTTTATTGCCATCATCCCCACCATTCCCATCATTTATTCCCATCATTCCCATTATTTATTCCATTATTTATTCCCAACATTCCCATTATTTATTCCATTATTTATTCCCGTCATTCCCATCGTTTTTCCATTATTTATCCCTATCATTCCCATCATTCCCGTTATTTATCCCCATTATTCCCATCATTTTTCCGTTATTCATTCCCATCATTCCCATCATTCCCGTCTTTCCCATTATTCCTGTTATCCCCATAGTTCATTCCCATCATTCTCATCATTTATTCCCATCATTCCCATCATTCCCATCATTTATTCCCATTATTCCCATTATTTATTCCCATTATTCCCATCATTTTCCCATTAATTATTCCCATCGTTCCCATCATTCCCATTATTTATTCCATTGTTTATCCCCATCATTCCCATCGTTTCTCCATTATTTATTCCCATCGTTCCCTTTATTCCCATTATTTATTCCCATTACTTTTTCCCATCATTCCCATCATTTATTCC
>NW_008240083.1:5982-6496 GCF_000691975.1 Corvus brachyrhynchos | reverse complement strand
CATTATTTATTCCCATTACTTTTTCCCATCATTCCCATCATTTATTCCATTATTTATCCCCATCATTCCCATCATTTATCCCCATCATTCCCATCATTCCCATTATTTATTCCCATTATTCCCATCATTTTCCCATTAATTATTCCCATCGTTCCCATCATTCCCATTATTTATTCCATTGTTTATCCCCATCATTCCCATCGTTTCTCCATTATTTATTCCCATCGTTCCCTTTATTCCCATTATTTATTCCCATTACTTTTTCCCATCATTCCCATCATTTATTCCCATTATTCCCATCGTTCCCGTCTTTTCCACTTTTTATTCCCATCATTCCATTCATTCCCATTATTTATTCCTGTTATTCCCATCATTCTCTTTATTCCCATCATTCCCATCATTTATTCCCATCATTCCCATCATTCCTTCCCATCATTCCCATTATTTATCTCCATCATTCCCATTTATTCCCATTGTTCCCATCATTCCCGTCATTCCCGTTATTTATCCCCAT
>NW_008240083.1:374-5217 GCF_000691975.1 Corvus brachyrhynchos | reverse complement strand
ATTCCCATTACTCCTCCCCATCATCCCCATCATCCCCATCATTCCCATCATCCCCATCATTCCCATCATTCCCATCATTCATTCCCATCCTTCCCACCGTCCATTCCCGTCCTTCCCGCCCCTCATTCCCGCTTTTCCCCAGGAGCAGCCCGGTGATCCGGATCAAGGAGGAGCCGCCCAGCCCCACGCATTCATTCCCATCATTCATTCCCATCCTTCCCACCGTCCATTCCCGTCCTTCCCGCCCCTCATTCCCGCTTTTCCCCAGGAGCAGCCCGGTGATCCGGATCAAGGAGGAGCCGCCCAGCCCCACGCCCAGCCCGCACGTGGAGGAGCCCAACCCAACGCCGCCCGGCGTTCCCCAATTCCCGGCGTTCCCAATTCCCAGCATTCCCGGGTTCCTGGTGTCCCCAATTCCCGGTGTTCCCAATTCCCGGTGTTCCCAATTCCCGGCGTTCCCCAATTCCCGGCGTTCCCAATTCCCAGCATTCCCGGGTTCCTGGTGTCCCCAATTCCCGGTGTTCCCAATTCCCGGTGTTCCCAATTCCCGGCGTTCCCCAATTCCCGGCGTTCCCAATTCCCAGCATTCCCGGGTTCCTGGTGTCCCCAATTCCCGGTGTTCCCAATTCCCGGTGTTCCCAATTCCCGGCGTTCCCCAATTCCCGGCGTTCCCAATTCCCAGCATTCCCGGGTTCCTGGTGTCCCCAATTCCCGGTGTTCCCAATTCCCGGTGTTCCCAATTCCCGGCGTTCCCCAATTCCCGGCGTTCCCAATTCCCAGCATTCCCGGGTTCCTGGTGTCCCCAATTCCCGGTGTTCCCAATTCCCGGTGTTCCCAATTCCCGGCGTTCCCCAATTCCCGGCGTTCCCAATTCCCAGCATTCCCGGGTTCCTGGTGTCCCCAATTCCCGGTGTTCCCAATTCCCGGTGTTCCCAATTCCCGGCGTTCCCCAATTCCCGGCGTTCCCAATTCCCAGCATTCCCGGGTTCCTGGTGTCCCCAATTCCCGGTGTTCCCAATTCCCGGTGTTCCCAATTCCCGGCGTTCCCCAATTCCCGGCGTTCCCAATTCCCAGCATTCCCGGGTTCCTGGTGTCCCCAATTCCCGGTGTTCCCAATTCCCGGTGTTCCCAATTCCCGGCGTTCCCCAATTCCCGGCGTTCCCAATTCCCAGCATTCCCGGGTTCCTGGTGTCCCCAATTCCCGGTGTTCCCAATTCCCGGTGTTCCCAATTCCCGGCGTTCCCCAATTCCCGGCGTTCCCAATTCCCAGCATTCCCGGGTTCCTGGTGTCCCCAATTCCCGGTGTTCCCAATTCCCGGTGTTCCCAATTCCCGGCGTTCCCCAATTCCCGGCGTTCCCAATTCCCAGCATTCCCGGGTTCCTGGTGTCCCCAATTCCCGGTGTTCCCAATTCCCGGTGTTCCCAATTCCCGGCGTTCCCCAATTCCCGGCGTTCCCAATTCCCAGCATTCCCGGGTTCCTGGTGTCCCCAATTCCCGGTGTTCCCAATTCCCGGTGTTCCCAATTCCCGGCGTTCCCCAATTCCCGGCGTTCCCAATTCCCAGCATTCCCGGGTTCCTGGTGTCCCCAATTCCCGGTGTTCCCAATTCCCGGTGTTCCCAATTCCCGGCGTTCCCCAATTCCCGGCGTTCCCAATTCCCAGCATTCCCGGGTTCCTGGTGTCCCCAATTCCCGGTGTTCCCAATTCCCGGTGTTCCCAATTCCCGGCGTTCCCCAATTCCCGGCGTTCCCAATTCCCAGCATTCCCGGGTTCCTGGTGTCCCCAATTCCCGGTGTTCCCAATTCCCGGTGTTCCCAATTCCCGGCGTTCCCCAATTCCCGGCGTTCCCAATTCCCAGCATTCCCGGGTTCCTGGTGTCCCCAATTCCCGGTGTTCCCAATTCCCGGTGTTCCCAATTCCCGGCGTTCCCCAATTCCCGGCGTTCCCAATTCCCAGCATTCCCGGGTTCCTGGTGTCCCCAATTCCCGGTGTTCCCAATTCCCGGTGTTCCCAATTCCCGGCGTTCCCCAATTCCCGGCGTTCCCAATTCCCAGCATTCCCGGGTTCCTGGTGTCCCCAATTCCCGGTGTTCCCAATTCCCGGTGTTCCCAATTCCCGGCGTTCCCCAATTCCCGGCGTTCCCAATTCCCAGCATTCCCGGGTTCCTGGTGTCCCCAATTCCCGGTGTTCCCAATTCCCGGTGTTCCCAATTCCCGGCGTTCCCCAATTCCCGGCGTTCCCAATTCCCAGCATTCCCGGGTTCCTGGTGTCCCCAATTCCCGGTGTTCCCAATTCCCGGTGTTCCCAATTCCCGGCGTTCCCCAATTCCCGGCGTTCCCAATTCCCAGCATTCCCGGGTTCCTGGTGTCCCCAATTCCCGGTGTTCCCAATTCCCGGTGTTCCCAATTCCCGGCGTTCCCCAATTCCCGGCGTTCCCAATTCCCAGCATTCCCGGGTTCCTGGTGTCCCCAATTCCCGGTGTTCCCAATTCCCGGTGTTCCCAATTCCCGGCGTTCCCCAATTCCCGGCGTTCCCAATTCCCAGCATTCCCGGGTTCCTGGTGTCCCCAATTCCCGGTGTTCCCAATTCCCGGTGTTCCCAATTCCCGGCGTTCCCCAATTCCCGGCGTTCCCAATTCCCAGCATTCCCGGGTTCCTGGTGTCCCCAATTCCCGGTGTTCCCAATTCCCGGTGTTCCCAATTCCCGGCGTTCCCCAATTCCCGGCGTTCCCAATTCCCAGCATTCCCGGGTTCCTGGTGTCCCCAATTCCCGGTGTTCCCAATTCCCGGTGTTCCCAATTCCCGGCGTTCCCCAATTCCCGGCGTTCCCAATTCCCAGCATTCCCGGGTTCCTGGTGTCCCCAATTCCCGGTGTTCCCAATTCCCGGTGTTCCCAATTCCCGGCGTTCCCCAATTCCCGGCGTTCCCAATTCCCAGCATTCCCGGGTTCCTGGTGTCCCCAATTCCCGGTGTTCCCAATTCCCGGTGTTCCCAATTCCCGGCGTTCCCCAATTCCCGGCGTTCCCAATTCCCAGCATTCCCGGGTTCCTGGTGTCCCCAATTCCCGGTGTTCCCAATTCCCGGTGTTCCCAATTCCCGGCGTTCCCCAATTCCCGGCGTTCCCAATTCCCAGCATTCCCGGGTTCCTGGTGTCCCCAATTCCCGGTGTTCCCAATTCCCGGTGTTCCCAATTCCCGGCGTTCCCCAATTCCCGGCGTTCCCAATTCCCAGCATTCCCGGGTTCCTGGTGTCCCCAATTCCCGGTGTTCCCAATTCCCGGTGTTCCCAATTCCCGGCGTTCCCCAATTCCCGGCGTTCCCAATTCCCAGCATTCCCGGGTTCCTGGTGTCCCCAATTCCCGGTGTTCCCAATTCCCGGTGTTCCCAATTCCCGGCGTTCCCCAATTCCCGGCGTTCCCAATTCCCAGCATTCCCGGGTTCCTGGTGTCCCCAATTCCCGGTGTTCCCAATTCCCGGTGTTCCCAATTCCCGGCGTTCCCCAATTCCCGGCGTTCCCAATTCCCAGCATTCCCGGGTTCCTGGTGTCCCCAATTCCCGGTGTTCCCAATTCCCGGTGTTCCCAATTCCCGGCGTTCCCCAATTCCCGGCGTTCCCAATTCCCAGCATTCCCGGGTTCCTGGTGTCCCCAATTCCCGGTGTTCCCAATTCCCGGTGTTCCCAATTCCCGGCGTTCCCCAATTCCCGGCGTTCCCAATTCCCAGCATTCCCGGGTTCCTGGTGTCCCCAATTCCCGGTGTTCCCAATTCCCGGTGTTCCCAATTCCCGGCGTTCCCCAATTCCCGGCGTTCCCAATTCCCAGCATTCCCGGGTTCCTGGTGTCCCCAATTCCCGGTGTTCCCAATTCCCGGTGTTCCCAATTCCCGGCGTTCCCCAATTCCCGGCGTTCCCAATTCCCAGCATTCCCGGGTTCCTGGTGTCCCCAATTCCCGGTGTTCCCAATTCCCGGTGTTCCCAATTCCCGGCGTTCCCCAATTCCCGGCGTTCCCAATTCCTGGAATTCGCAATTCCCAGAATTCCCAAATTCCCCAATTCCCGGCGTTCCCAGTGTTCCCCAATTCCCGGCGTTCCATTTTTGTCCTGGGAATTCCCACTGGGACCATCCCAGGATCCATTTTTATCCCAGGAATTCCCACTGGGACCATCCCAGGATCCATTTTTATCCCAGGAATTCCCACTGGGACCATCCCAGGATCCATTTTTATCCCAGGAATTCCCACTGGGACCATCCCAGGATCCATTTTTATCCCAGGAATTCCCACTGGGACCATCCCAGGATCCATTCCCTGGTTGGGTTTATCCCAGGAATTCCCACTGGGACCATCCCAGGATCCATTTTTATCCATGGAATTCCCACTGGGAACATTCCAGGATCCATTCCCTGGTCGGGTTTATCCCAGGAATTCCCACTGGGACAATCCCGGGATCCATTCCCTGGGTGGGTTTATCCATGGAATTCCTGGATCAGGGCGGGTTTATCCTGGGAATTCCCACTGGGAATGTCCCTGGAATTCCTGGATCAGGGTGGGTTTATCCCAGGAATTCCCACTGGGACCATCCCAGGGGGTGGGTTTATCCCAGGAATTCCCACTGGGACCATCCCAGGATCCATTTTTATCCCAGGAATTCCCACTAGGACCATCCCAGGATCCATTTTTATCCATGGAATTCCCACTGGGAACATTCCAGGATCCATTCCCTGGCTCCCAGCGCGTCTCTCCCGGGAATTCCGCCCTTCCCGGTGTCCCATTCCCGCTTTTCCCCCGCAGCTCTTCAGCCCGTCCATGGCGGTGCCGGACGTGACCCTGCCGGACCTGGACCGCAGCT
>NW_008240083.1:0-261 GCF_000691975.1 Corvus brachyrhynchos | reverse complement strand
CCCCCCCCCCCCCAAAAAATGAGGGAAAATCCCGGATTTTCCAACCCTTGGGAAGCTCGGGAAGAGACCTGGAAGCTGCTCCGGGATCTTCCCATTTCCCATCCCAACATCCCGGATTTCCCCGGGAAAATCCTTGGATTGGAGGCCCGAAATTCCCTGGAAAGCCGATCCCAAATCCCGGCCCGGGAATGTCCCGGGGGGGGGGCTCCAGAATCCCGGGATTTGGGTCCTTTGCGGGGAGATTCCAAGAGGAGATTCCAA
>NW_008240082.1:2207-2647 GCF_000691975.1 Corvus brachyrhynchos | reverse complement strand
GTGAGCCTGCTAAGCGCTACAAGTGGGTTGTCCCACCCCAGGGAATGGAAAATTCCCCCACGCTGTGTCAGCTATATGTTGACTGGGCGCTACATCCGATTCGACGGAGCTATGCAGAAGCACTCATCTACCATTACATGGATGACATCCTGATAGCTACTGCCACAGAGTTCTCAGACCAAGAGATGCAATGGGTCAGAGAACACCTGCATAAGATTGGATTAGAGATTGTCCCCCAGAAAATCCAGTGGACTGCACCATGGAAGTACCTGGGCTGGCTCATATCAGAATCGCAAATTAGGCCCCAAAAGATCGAGCCAAACACAGAAATCTCCACGCTCCATGATGCACAACGGCTGTTAGGAGATCTGCAATGGGTCCACAGGGTCACAGGAATCATGAACGCCGACCTCGCCCCCTTCCTGCCCTCACTGCATGAG
>NW_008240082.1:0-522 GCF_000691975.1 Corvus brachyrhynchos | reverse complement strand
TTTTTCCTCCCTTCTCATGGTCAGCACATCTTTATCAGAACAGCACTGTACCTCCTAAAAGCTTCCTTTTTGTTCCCAGGCCTGTTTCTCACGCAGGCATTTTCTCATGGAGGCTTTTTCTCATGCAGGCTTTTGCTTGCAGGCTTTTTCTTGTACAGTTCTGTTATTGATTTGTTCCCTTTATCAATAATCCATGTCTCTAATCCTCTAATCATTCTGCAACAATCCACCACTCTCCGTAGCAGGAGAAATAGCAAGACTCTGTGGCGAACATAACAGCTGCCCTGAGCAGTTGCTAGTGACTTGTGGTGGGTGTCGGGGAACCCTCTCCGAAGGCGGAACCAAGAAGGGGAGTTGCGTAAATTCTTGCGTATAGCACCGGACACAGAGACAGAGTGGGGAATTGTTTTGACTGTCTTGAGACAAGGGCATTGGCGGACATCTTCGATCGCCTGCCTGCCCATTTAGATAGAATGAAGACAGTGTGGCAGGGTGAGAGAGTAGCACACAGGTTCGTGTCCC
>NW_008240081.1:0-1172 GCF_000691975.1 Corvus brachyrhynchos | reverse complement strand
AAATCCCCCCAAATCCATCCCAAATCTACTCAGATCCCCTGGAAAAAATTGGGAATTTTGGGATCCCAAGATCCCCCTCAGATCCCACCAGATCCCTGTACTGGATCCCAGATCTCCTGGGGGGAAACGGGAATTCTGGGATCCCAAAATCCCCTGGAAAAAATGGGAATTTGGGGATCCCAAAATCCCCCCAAATCCCCTGGGAAGGAAAAAGTGGGAATTCTGGGACCCCAAAATCCCCCCAAATCCACCCCAAATCTACTCAGATCCCCTGGAAAAAAAACGGGAATTTTGGGGAATTTTGGGATCCCAAGATCCCCCTCAGATCCCACCAGATCCCTGTACTGGATCCCAGATCTCCTGGGGGAAAATGGGAATTCCGGGATCCCAAAATCCTCAGGAAAAAATGGGAATTTGGGGATCCCCAAAATCTCCCCCAAACCCATCCCAGATCCCTTTCCCTGACCCTGATCCCAATCCCAGATCCCTTTCCCCGATTCCTTTTCCCGATCCCAGTTCTGGATCCCTTTCCCCGATCCCAGATCCCGGATCCCTTTCCCCGATCCCAATCCTGGATCCCTTTTCCCAATCCCGATCCCATATCCCAATCCCGGATCCCTTTCCCAATCCCTTTTCCCGATCCCTTTTCCCAATCCCAATGCTGATCCCAGATCCCTTTCCCTGATCCCGATCGCAGATGCCTTTTCCTGATCCCAATCCCGATCCCAGATCCCTTTTCCCGATCCCAATCCTGGATCCCTTTCCCCGATCCAATCCCAATCCTGGACCCTTTTCCCAATCCGGATCCCAGATCCCTTTTCCCAATCCCGATCCCGGATCCCTTTTCCCAATCCCGATCCCAGATCCCTTTCCCCGATCCCAATTCTGGATCCCTTTTCCCAATCCTGATCCCAGATCCCTTTTCCCGATCCCCATCCCAGATCCCTTTCCCTGATCCCGGATCCCTTTCCCAATCCCGATCCCAGATCCCTTTCCCCCACCCCAATCCCCGATCCCTTTCCCAGATCCCAACCCCAGATCCCAGATCCCCTTCCCCAATCCCGGATCCCAGATCCCTTTCCCCAGTCCCGATCCCGGATCCCTTTCCCTGATCCCAGATCCCTTCCCCAATCCCAATCCCAATCCCAATCCCAGATCCCTTTCCCCCATCC
>NW_008240080.1:15878-16975 GCF_000691975.1 Corvus brachyrhynchos | reverse complement strand
ATCTGGGGGGAGCTTTGGTGAGTCGTCTGATAAAACTATGTCTGCTGGCATAGCCAGAGCATCAGCTCTACAATTACTCTCTGCAATAAATCCTGGCAGGTTTGTATGTATATTGGTTATTGGGAGCACATACCAGCACATCATCCATGTAATGCAGGATGATGGCTTTCTCTGCCTTGGCACAGATGGGAGATAGAATTTTAGCAATATACTCTTGGCAGAGATTTGGGGAATTTTTCATACCTTGGGGAAGCACAAGACATTGGTAACATTTCATGGGGGCCTCATGATTAATAGAGGGCACAGAAAATGCAAATCGAGGGTCATCTGCAGGGTGCAGTGGAATATGAAAGAAGCAACCTTTAATATCAAGGACAGCCAAATGCCAATGTCGTGGGAGCATTGAAGGTGATGGCATACGTGGTTGAAGGGGTCCCATGTCTTCAATAACTTCATTGATTTCCCTAAGATCTTGGAGAAGCCGCCACCTGTTCTTTCCCGGTTATTGTATTACAAACACGGGCGTGTTCCAGGGGCTATTAGTTGGTACAATGTTCCCTTTAGCCAATTGTTCATCTATAATGTTTTGAGTGCCTCTAAGTTTTCTTCTTTTAGCGACCACTGGTTAACCCACACTGGTTCATCTGTTTTTCAAGTTAGCTTTCATGGCTGGCACTCAGCTCCAGTGGCCGCAAGGGAAAATTTTGATGTTTAGGGGTAATATCCATTTTTGTTCCCCACTGAGACATGGCATCCCTTCCCCACAGGGTGAATTTGGTGTCCAGGACATACGGATGAAATGTCGCTATTTGTCCTTCTGGACCTTCAATTTGAATGATGTTTTTGGATTGCTTTGCAATTTGGGTACCTCCAATTCCTTGTATGATACCCTGAGATTGCAATTCCCATTGCGCAGGCCACTTATCAAATGGAATGACAGACACATCAGCACCTTTGTCGATCATTCCTATGATACTGATTTTATGTGATCCGTGACGGAGCTTACATTCCACTATAGGTTTATCGTTTCCCAGAGCATCAGTCCAACAGATGGCTGGGATATGACCATCTGTGGGCAGGTATTTGGGCAGTGGAAT
>NW_008240080.1:10401-14211 GCF_000691975.1 Corvus brachyrhynchos | reverse complement strand
GTGTTTTCCAGCGTAGGGGAAGAGGGGTCAGGGACACAGGGGTTTGAAGAGGGTATAAGGGAATTAACAGGGGGCTTTTGCAGAGGCTTTTCATGTACTGCGTTTTTCTCCGGCAAAGTGTAACTTAGTACCAGGAGAGGAAAAAATTTTGAAACTGTTTCATCTCCTGATCGTCTGAGCGAGGAGAGTTTCCTCCCCACACTATCCCAAAATTCAGAAGATCTCATGTCCTTGGAGGTTAGATTAGGAAAGTACTGAAAAAGCCAGTGAATAAAAGATTGTAGTAGATTTTTAGGGTATTTATGCCCAGTACAAGAAAGGTAGCTTTGAACTTGGTAGTATATTTCTCTGTGGTGTGCAGAAACTTCAGATCCCATTATGAAAGCAACACCACAAACCTCAGCCCCAAATTGCGAAAAAAGAGGAAAAAAAGAGAAAATTTGCACTGAAACCAACTTAAGACACGAGCCCCCAAACCAGCGGGGAAATACTCACCAGAATTCTGGATTCACCACAGGAAAGCAGGTCCGGAGAAAAAAATAAGCAACATGGGTCTCCTGCTTTCTCAGCCATTCCCTTGCCACATGGTGTGGGGGAAGGGTAGGCTGAAGCTTTGAGCTCGCTGTTACACAGAAAGTAACAGCTGGGCTATAAAAGCACTGGCACAGCATGCACAGGGATAACTCCGGCAGACACGTGGTTTGCCGGGACACCCTAAGAGTCTCTCAAGAACTGAGGTTCAGAGATAGCATGTTGGGTACCAAATGTGGAAATACTCACAGCACACTTAGCCGGCTAGGCTCTCAGTTCAATGGCTTAGAAATCCCCGAGCTGCCTAGAGAGACTGCACGGGCGATCTAGCACTTCAGTAGCTCCAAAAGCAGAAAGGGGTAGCTGCAAAGCTAATACCTAGAGCCCTGGCTCTATGCTTTAATCCTGCTAGTAGATCGCGCTCAGTCCGAGAGAGACACACACAAGCTGTTAGCAGAAGGGTAGCCAGAGCAAGAGAGGGTGGAGCCCGCCGTCTTTTATTCGGGGGAAGGGAAAGGGGAGAACTAGGGGTGGACCCAGGGTAACCAGCCAATCGGACTCTGCTTCGGTGGAATCCGAGTTACTTTCAGTTTTACCCGCGTTTAGAACAAAGGGGATTCAGAGCACATGGCAGGGACATGTCCTGGCTTGTCTGACCAGTCTTGGGCCTGGCTGCACCTCAGGGGCAGGCAGCAACAAGTAATAGCTTAAATCAACAGCTGTGGGTTTTGTTTGGTTTGTGGCTTTGGTTTTTTTTGAGATTAATTTTACTGAAGTTTAATTTTTTTGGCCTAATACAGTGTATACAGCGTGTGGAGTGTACACTACTATCTTTTGTTCCAAAGTCAATTTCCTGGCCTCTTGGATGAGGAGAACAGTTGCTGCTACAGCTCGCAGGCATCCAGGCCATCCCTGGCTGACATTGTCAAGTTGTTTTGAAAAGTGCCCCACAGGACTCTCAAAGTCTCCTGCCTTCTGAGCCAGAACTCCAAGGGCAAGGTGCTGTCATTTGTGCACAAAAAGCTCAAAGGGCTTTGTTAAATCTGGAAGTCCTAAGGCAGGGGCAGACATCAGGGCTATTTTTAAGTTACAGAACACGTTCACTCTCAGGAGTCCAAATCAAAGGTCCTTCCTTTAAAGGCTCATATAACGGTTTAACTAAAAGTCCAAAATTCAAGACCCACAATCTACACCATCCCTCACAAGAATGCTCTTAAATATCGGGCAGTTGCAGCTTGGGGAACCTGGCAGATGGCCTCTTTTCTGTCTGTTCCAAATTTCCGCTGTCCTGGAATTATTTCAGACCCTAGGTAGGTAACCTGCTGCTTCATGATTTGAGCTTTTTCCCAAGATACTTTGTAGCCTCCTTGGCCTAGGAAATTTAGAAGGCTGAGAGTCAATTCCATGCACTTTTCATTGGTTTCGGTTGCTAGTAAGATGTCATCAACATACTGCAGGACCAACCCTTCAGGATTCTCCCTTTTCCAATTCTTTGATTCTTTTGCCAATTGATTCCCAAAAACCATTGGACTTTTTAAAAATCCTTGTGGTAATACAGTACAGGTAAGCTGAGTCTTCCAGCCAGTTTGGGGATTTTCCCATTCAAAGGCAAAAATGCTCTGACTCTGCTCATCCAGACGTATATGTTGGAGACTGAAATGTTATAGTTTATGGCTTAAACATCTTCATGAAGGACTTTTGTCTATTATAGCAAAACTGTATAATAAAAGCTGCATGGAAGACCACCACACCCTGGATGGGCCTCCTGACTGAGGCCCTGGACTGCAAGTTGATAGAGATAAGATAAAGTGACTCAGGTCTGGGCTGGGGGAAGAAGAATACATTCACAGAGGGATCAAGCCTAGTACCTTCAGGGTGGAAACCACAGCCCCAGGCTTATCTTCTGTCAGGCTCGAACAGACCCCTACACCAAAGGGGGGAGGAGGAGAGGTTTTGGGTGTGTGGTAAAAAAAGCCTCTGGTCCGAGGCAACTAATGCCCATCCTTCCCTGTGCAGACCACCTCAGCTGCTGGGTCCCCACCCTTGGAAAGACACATCTACAGGACATCCACATGAAGGACAGCAGAAGGGATGTCATGGCCCATCAAAGGCCCCCCCCAAAGGGGTCCCCAGACCCTGCACCAGAGCACTGCATGTGATGAGAAATGATGCAACAGATCCAGTGTTGCAAGGGACAGTGTCAAACTTGCCCTCCCCAGGGGAGGCACCTGGGCGTTCCCACCTGGCCCAAATGTATATTAATCCGCTGGATTCTATACTTTTCAGCGTAGGGGACCCTCACCACCAAGAAGACCAAATGAAGGGAAACAATGAGATGTTGCGATCCATGGAAGGGTGATATGTTTCTACCTAATCCCTGTCACTCTCCCTGTCCCCCTCCACACCCCTCTTTTTAAAATTTTCTTTCTCTTTTTCTTTTCTCTTTCTTTCTCTTTGCCTCTTTTACTATTAAATAAAATATATCAATATTCTTTTGTATCATCATCTAACCTTGTTTGGTTTTAATCAAGTTCTGGGGTATATTTCGAACATTTCTGGGTTCAATCCATTTTATTCACAGAGACAGTTTTCTTCACTCTTCTGTGTTTAAAACAGTTCATAACAGTATGCAAAAGAAGGCATCCTTCAAATCTATCACTGTAAACCATTGGTGATATTCCATAAGGGCTGTTAACAGGGTATAAGAATTTGCTACAACAGGGTGGATTATTTGAACTCTTTGATCGATTGCTTGTAGGCCATGTACTAACCTGTACTTGTTCATCCCAGGCTTTTTAACTGGCAAAAGGGTAGTGTTATATTCTGATTCACATTATATCAACAATCCAAATTCCCTGAAATTCTCAATTAGACTCTTGATTCCCCTTCTAGCTTCTAGTTTTTAAGGATATTGTTTCTGCCTTACCAGTTTTGATCCAGGTTTTAGGGTAATGCTTACAGGCTGAGCTCGTCAGGAACATCCTGGAGTTCCGCTGGCCCAAACCAAGGGGGTTACTGCATTTTCTATGGCTTCTGGTGTGGGAGACAGAGGAGTAGAAACTCCTGCAATTAAAGGAGGCTTTGATTTACAACCCTGGAAGAGACTAGGTCTGGCTTAATTGACAGAGATTTGTGGACTTTAAGCAAAAGGATTACAAACTTGTGTTCCTATCATTATAAGTAAAATTGTACACTGGGTGTTTTGGTGAAGGGTTTTAAAATATAATAGTGTGGTTTTATATAGTTTAAGTTAAGAATGTAGATGGTATAAGAGAGACA
>NW_008240080.1:2843-3091 GCF_000691975.1 Corvus brachyrhynchos | reverse complement strand
AGTTATAGTAATAGTTCTCATAATGGTGCCATGTCTGTTTCAATGTGTACAGCGAATGATTGATAAATCCATCAAAGGAGTTTTTTTGGTGCAGAAAGGAGGGGGAGATGTGGGAGACAGAGGAGTAGAAACTCCTGCAATTAAAGGAGGCTTTGGTTTACAACCCTGGAAGAGACTAGGTCTGGCTTAATTGACAGAGATTTGTGGACTTTAAGCAAAAGGATTACAAACTTGTGTTCCTATCATTA
>NW_008240080.1:0-2723 GCF_000691975.1 Corvus brachyrhynchos | reverse complement strand
CTGTGTGTACGTGACATGAGAAGTTATTGGTCAAGACATAGCTGCATTGCAGTGAGAAGTGCCACAGGTGATAGGTCATTAATCTAAAACAAAGTGTCGTTTTAAGTATCTATTGGATTAGAAAGTTATAAATTACGATGTAACCCTAAATCTTGGGACTAGTCGCCATTACTCGGAGGTGTTGTAAAATCTTATGCCTCGACTGATGCGTTTGTTATTTTAAACAATAAATTCGTGTAATTGCATAGTCCCATCCCTTAAAGTTATTTTCCTCCGACACGTGAAGCGCGGGAAACGGACATTCTGGTATTCCTCCAGAATCGTCTGGTTCTGGTATTCCCTACAACATAAAAGTTCTTGCTTCAATGGCCTTAGTCTCAGGTACCAATAATTGTATTTCTCCATCTTTAAATATAATCTGAGCCTCCAATTTACTTAGCAGGTCTCTTCCCAAAAGAGCAATCAGACACTCTGGCATGTACAAAAATTGGTGTGTTATCCATCGTTTGCCAAATTTAAAATTAATGGGATTAAAGAATGTTCGTTTTTCTGCTTTCCCTGTTGCACCAACAACATTTACAGTTTCCTGGCTTAATTTTCCTTGTTTTTTATTTAATACCAAATAAGTAGCTCCAGTATCTATTAAAAGGTCAATTTTCTTTTTGCCCACTGTTTTATGATCAAATTGCACCCCCTTCTGGGCTGTTATTAGCATTGCCTCCCTAACAGACATATACTGTCCACACAAACAATAATAGACACATGTACACAGAGACACACACAGCACAGACACAATGCACCCAGAGCACACACACTGGACCACCCTGGACCCAAGTCTCCTCCCATCCTTTTTCCAGTGGTTCAATGTGGGGTATGCCCAGCCCCTGCCCTGGAGGGATCTCTGCTGAGATAAGAGATTTCGCAATCACCCAGCAGGAGTCCCTGGAAAGGCAACCACTTTGGTCACAGCGAGAAAAGACAGACCCACAATCCTTTAGGAGACACTATGCAGATCCTCTGTAACCCATTGGCCTTTACCCATCCCAGATCCTCTGTAATCCGTTGGTCCTTTACTGATCCCCTGTATCCCTATAAAAGCAAGCCCTCTGGCCCCTGTGGCTCAGAGAGGGTCCAGGTCCCTGGCTCTCCCCTTCGCCGGAGGGGACCCCCATGCGGAACAGCTATACGGGTCTCTTGTCTCTCTCCTCCTGGTCTGGCCTGGAGGCTGCCCTGCAGAGCAAAGAGCTGAAATCACGAGCTGATAATCACTAAAGAGCTGACAGTCTCTGCATGGGCCCTCCTGCCAGCAGCTGAGGGAAGGCGATTCCTTTCGGGACCATCTCCCCAGACCAGTCACCTCTTCCTGGGTCAGAGCCGCTGACCCCTCAATCACCAGCTGTAATAGTTCAATATACATTTCAATGGAGAATTTGGAATATCATCTCCCACTTTAGTTTTAGAATAAACTACCCCCATATTCAGTATTATAAATATACAAGCGAATACTATTACCTCAGAGATGTGTAATGGTTTCCAGGTTGTAACCAGGGGGAGGGGGGTGGGGGAGGAGAGAGAAGGGGGACTGCCAAGCCTGCAATCACTAAAACCGACACAAGAGGGCATTTCAAGTCCACAAACATGACTTCAAACACGCATGCAAAAATAAGGCAACATTCAATAACACTCCAAAACCCCAGCAAACACTCAATCGCGCTTCAACACTCTCTCAGCAAATGAATTTTATACCACGGGTGTCCCCGTGTTAATATGCCAGAAAACTGAAATCAATACACACCACTCATACACAAACATACCCTATCAGAGTTCAAGAATGCAAAGAATGAAAAACAGTTGAAAAACCTCCACCATAAAAGCAGCTCCAGACGAGGCCAGGGCCAGGCTCCGGTACTTTAAACTAAGCCTGTTTTTTTTTCTTTCTTCCTTCTTCCGCCCAAGCCAAGATGGTGGCAGCCATGCACTGCTGGACTGCACAACTGGGGGAGGGGCGTATAGCGTTCATGGTGGCACAAAATGACGAATTTTTTCTCTCTTTTTCTCTCTTTCCCGAAACTACAAGTTCGGACAGATATAACACTACTTTAAGTTTCCTGATCCAGAGAGGACTTGAACCCCCTAATGCTTCCCTTCCTGGGGACTTTAATCCCCAATACTTCTCAAGGACTCAAACCCCAGACGGGGAAACTCTAACTCCCTTATTCTACAAGATTTAAGTAATTTAAATGATTACTTACTCCAGGGATCTTGCCTTGAGCCTCTTGATGGTCCATAATGGAAGGTCTCTCCTGAGAATTCCTTGGTGCTAGCTGGAGGCCTGTCAACCACAGATCTGCTAAGGCTCAAAGGTCAATCTCCTGGCTGGCTCGGCAATAACTGTCACTAAATCTCAAAAAAACCCGAATAAGAGTCCTTAACACAAATTTAGAGTGAAGAAGAGCATCATTTATTACAGGCCTGAGGTGGCATGGGGGATAACTCCTAACCTTGTGTGCACACGTGATTTTACAAGTGTGTTGCTTATATAAAGTAACTACTGCATATTACAATTTATCCATTACCATAAAACCCTCCCAAGTTCCCAGATTCAGTCCTTTTTTGGCTGTGCCTGCATTCCTGAGCCAGATGTCTCCCCCTTATCTTCCCACCATCCTTGGTAGGAAAGCAGATTCAGTATGCCTTGTTTCTCTGCTAAAAGTTCACAGGCA